>NC_138291.1:60342500-60775000 GCF_965601325.2 Salmo salar | reverse complement strand
CAAATAAACGCTTCACGGAGTTCAAGTAACAGACACATCTCAACATCAACTGTTCAGAGACTGTGTGAATCAGGCCTTCGTGGTCAAATTGCTGCCAAGAAACCACTACTAAAGGACAGCAATAATAAGAAGAGACGTTTTGATTCCAATCGCCATGTCTTTGTGAGATGCAGAGTAGGTGAACAGATGATCTCCGCATGTGTGGTTCCCACCGTGAAGCATGGAGGAGGAAGTGTGATGGTGCTTTGCTGGTGACACTGTCTGTGATTTTCTTTAGAATTCAAGGCACACTTAACCAGCATAGCTACCACAGCATTCTGCAGCGATACGCCATCCCATCTGGTTTGCGCTTAGTGGGACTATCATTTATTTTTCAACAGGACAATGATCCAACATACCTCCAGAATGTGTAAGGGCTATTTGACCAAGAAAGAGAGTGATGGAGTGCTGCGTCAGATGACCTGGCCTCCACAATTACCCAACCTCAACCCAGTTGAGATGGTTTGGGATGAGTTGGACTGCAGAGTGAAGGAAAAGCTGCCAACAAGTGCTTAGCATATGTGGGAACTCCTTCAAGACTATTGGAAAAGCATTCCAGGTGAAGCTGGTTGAGAGAATGCCAAGCGAGTGCAAAGCTCTCAAGGCAAAGGGTAAAAAATATATATAAAATATATTTTGATTTGATTAACACTTTTTTGGTTACTACATGATTCCATATCTGTTATTTCATGGTTTTGATGTGTTCACTATTCTACAATGTAGAAAATAGTAAAAATAAAGAAACATCCTTGAATGAGTAGGTGTGTCCAAACTTTCGACTGGTACTGTATGTATCGGGATTAGAAAGTACAGGCCTTAATCAAAGCTCCAACCCTCTCATGCCACATAAGACTAGCCAAGAACTAGTGACCTCAGTTCCTGTAGTCCGCCAAATCTAGAGGATTTTCTAGCCTTCCCAGCCTGTTAAGTGACCTGCCTACCTTTGACAAGCTGTTAACCTGTTTGCACAATGAGACTACGTTGAGTAGTGGGGTCACAGCCACATTGTATTCATTCTAGCCTCTATGCACTCCCCTCGAACCTTTTCCCTTCGTTTGTAGACTTCAATGAACAACACATCAGCTGTATGTGACCAGGCGAAAAACCTTTCCAAGCCAAACCATGTCATAACCGCTACACACAGCCTACATCGTTGTCCCCATATTAGCTAAAGTAACGTCCTAGTCAACATAGCTAATAGAACTAATGCGTTAGAAAATCCCCTATTGTTACAATCATGCAGTAACGTTGTAGTGTAAAGTCAGTAAGCAGTTAGACCTGCGGGCTCTGGAGGCAATACATTAATAAAACCAAACGCTTACCTTAACTGGAAGAGTTCCAGTGTTGTGTTGGATAGTCATAGCCAGCTAGCTAACGTAGCATCCCTCTGTTTGAGCCGGGTGTTTGAGTAACTAACCTATCCAGCTGCATTTACTGCTAAGTAGGTGAAACTGGAAAAAAATGACAATCTCTCTCTCTCTTGCTACTCCTTCATTTTTGAAGAAATTGATTTGTTGAAAACTGTTCAACTATTGTCTTTCTCTCTCTTTGAGTGAACTACTCACCACATTTATGCACAGCTTATGCTTTAAGTACTAGATTCATTCTCCGATCCTTTGATTGGGTGGACAACATGGACGTCCTCCAGAAGTTGTCATAATTACTGTGTAAGTCTATGGAAGGGGGTGAGAACCAAGAGCCTCCTAGGTTTTGTATTGAAGTCAATGTACCAAGAGGAGGACGGAAGCTAGCTGTCTTCCGGCTACATTATGGTGCTACCCTACAGAGTGCCTTTGAGGCTACTGTAGACCTTCATTGCAAAACAGTGTGTTTTAATCAATTATTTGGTGGCGTGAATATATTTAGTATAGTTTTATCTAAAAAGGATATATTTTTCCAATGTTTCACAATTGACATTTTTATGAAATTCACTGAGGAGGATGGTCCTCCCCTTTGTCCTCTGAGGAGCCTCCACCGCCTTGGGGATAGTGTACACCCCGAAAAGTAGACTTCTAAATATTGTGATGTTGGAGAAATAAAGCAAATAACAGACGTTATGGATGTTACATGACATTTACATTTTTGGGGAGACTGAACATATTACAAAATGTCTGTGAGTTTGTAAGTCTTAGGTCAAAACATGGATAACCATTTCGAGGGAAAGGCTTGGCAGAACAATTTGTTGACATCTGGAACATTTTTAAATGTCAGCAGAAGCCATAATACCTTAGAACTAAATAAAGGTAGCTTGAACTGCATAGGCTAAAGCCAGGCACCACATCTGAATAGAGCATATTAACTTTTTCTATATTTTGTTACATTACAGCCTTATTCTAAAACAGATTAAATCATTTTCCCCCTCATCAGTCTACAAACAATATCACATAATGACAAAGGAAAAACAGGTTTTTAGAAATGTTTGCAAATGTATTAAAAATAATGTACTGAAATATTACATTTACATAATTATTCAGACCCTTTACTCGATACTTTGTTGAAGCACCTTTGGCAGCCATTACACAGCCTTGCTTCTTCTTGGATATGGCGCTACAAGCTTGGCACACCTGTATTTAGTGAGTTTCTCCCATTCTTCTCTGCAGATCCCTTCAAGCTCTGTCAGGTTGGATGGGGAGCGTCACTGCACAGCTATTTTCAGGTGTCCCCAGAGATGTTCGATCAAGTTCAAGTCCGGGCTCTGGCTGGCCCACTCAAGGACATTTGGAGACTTGTCCCGAAACCACTCCTCCATTGTCTTGGCTGTATGTTTAGGGTCATTGTTCTGTTGGAAGGTGAATCGTCGCCCCAGTCTGAGGTTTTGAGCACTCTGGAGCAAGTTTTCATCAAGGATCTCTCTGTACTTTGCTCTGTTCATCTTTCCCTCAATCCTGACTAGTCTCCCTTTCCCTGCCGCTGAAAAGCAACCCCACAGCATGATGCTGTCACCACCATGCTTCACTGTAGGAGCAGGTTTCATCAGACTAGAGAATATTGTTTCTCATGGTCTGAGAGTCTTTAGGTGCCTTTTGGCGAACTCCAAGCGGGCTGTCATGTTTCTTTTACTGAGGAATGACTTCCATCTGGCCACTCTACCAGAAAGGCCTGATGGTTGTCTTTTGCTGGTTCCAAACTTCTTCCACTTAAGAATGATGGAGGCCACTGTGTTCTTGGGGACCTTCAATGCTGCAGACATTTCTTGGTACCCTTCCCCAGATCTGTTCCTAAACACAATCCTGTCCCGGAGTTCTACAACAATTCCTTCAACCTCATGGCTTGGTTTTTGTTCTGACATGCACTGTCAACTGTGGGAGCTTATAGAGACAGGTGTGTGCCTTTCCAAATCATTTCTAATCAATTGCATTGAACCAATGAAGTTGGTTCCCTGTGGCTCAGTTGGTAGAGCATGGTGTTTGCAACGCCAGCATGGTGTGTGCAATGCCAGGGTTGTGGGTTTGATTCCCACGGGGGGCCAGTACCAAAAAAAATAAACAAATGCATGAAATGAAATGTATGCACTCACTACTGTAAGTCGCTCTGGATAAGAGCGTCTGCTAAATGACTAAAATGTCAAATGTAAATGTAGAAACATCTCAAGGATTATCAATGGAAACAGGATGCACTTGAGCTCAATTTTGAGTCTCTTAGCAAAGGGTCTGAATACTTATGTAAATAAGGTATTTATGTTTTTTATTTGTAATACATTTGCAAAAATGTATTGTTCCTTGAGGATAATTAGGAACGTGGTTTCATTTTGATGAATAAAAAAAAAAAATCTCAGGTTGACATTCCGCTGGAATTGCCCTAATACCTACATAGTTTGTTTAAAATGTTCTCAAATTTGGACAATTTGGACCAAAAGGTGACCACTGCATATATTCTTACGTGGTGTCCCCCACACATCACACTTTGTAAGGAAGTTAGAACCACTGGGGTTGGCTATAAACAACGTTCACTTTAAGCTGCGCAAGGGGAGAACACAGAAGAAATATCAGCCCGCACAGAGAAGAACGATACTGACCTTCACTTAAATACCCTATATATGACTCTCCCTGTGGTTCCTTCCCTAGGCGTCATTGTTTCTGTTTCAGTTTCATGTGTGTGCGTTGTTCATGTTCCGTTTATTGATTAAATCACTCACTCCCTGAACTTGCTTCCCGACTCTCAGCGCACATCGTTACAGAATGATGCCTCACCGAAGGGAAGCATCAGGGAGTGTTTTTTTGGTTTCGGTGGGGTCCGGGAGCCGCTACAGTCTCTCATGCCTCAGACAGATCGCCAGGCTCCTCAGCCTCCGGCGGTTCGTCAGACTCTCATGCCTCAGCCGGATCGTCAGGCTCCCATGCTTCCACAGGCTCGTCAGGCTCTCATGCCTCAGCCGGATCGTCAGGCTCCCATGCTTCCACAGGCTCGTCAGGCTCTCATGCCTCAGCCGGATCGTCAGGCTCCCATGCTTCCACAGGCTTGTCAGGCTCTCATGCCTCAGCCGGATCGTCAGGCTCCCATGCTTCCACAGGTTCGTCAGGCTCTCATGCCTCAGCCAGATCACCAGGCTACCCTGCCTCAGCAGGGGACACCTGAACATAGCTGTGCAGCGACGCTCCCCATCCAACTTGGCAGAGCTTGAAGGGATCTGCAGAGAAGAATGGGAGAAACTCCCTAAATACCCACTCCTGATCATCCCTTTGGTTGGCGTCCTGCGGCTGGAGCCAAACACGCCTGGGAGGGGGTACCATCATGTATGCTCTCTCTCTCTAGCCTCTAGGTCACCAGGCTACTCGTTATGGCGCACACCTGTTACCATTGTTACGCGCACCTGCACATCGTCAGACTCACCTGGACGCCTCAGGGCGAGTACGGAGAGAAGGCACAGGATGTACTGGTCTGAGGCGCACTGGAGGCCTGATGCGTGGGACCGGTACAGGTGGAACCGGGTTGATGACGCGCACCTCAGGGCAAGTGCGGGGAGGTAGCACAGGACGCACCAGACTGATGTCACGCTCCTCAGCACGCCCGCTCCTCAGCGCTCTCCACGCCAGCACGTCTCTCCGGAATCTTGCGTCAAGCTCCTCACTCGACTCCCTGACTGGCTCTCATTCACCCCTCGGCTCTCCATGGTAAGCACGGGAAGTTGGCTCAGGTCTCCACCCTGACTCTGCCAATCTCCCCGTGTGCTCCCCCCCAAAAAAATGTTTTGGGGCTGCCTCTCTCACTTGCCTCGTGGTTGGTATAGTGCCTCATAATATCGCCGCTCCGCCTTCACTGCCTCAATCTCCTCCTTAGGACAGCGATAATCCCCAGCCTGACTCCAGGGTCCTTTCCCGTCCAGTATCTCCTCCCAGGTCCATTCCTGTCTCTCCTGGGCACGCTGCTTGGTCCATTGGTGGTGGGAGATTCTGTCACAGTTGTCGCAGGAATGAGCGGACCAAAGTGCATCGTGTGTCGTTCCACATTTTATTTATACTGTGAAACTATGCAATACATAAATAAACTTGAATGACAAAAACATTTAAAAACGTGACGCAGAGGTGAAACAGACACTACTCAAAACTAATCTCCCACAAACCCAGGTGGAAAAAAAACCCTACTTAAGTATGATCTCCAATTAGAGACAACGAGGACCAGCTGCCTCTAATTGGAGATCATCCCAAACAAAACCAACATAGAAATACAAAACTAGAACATGAACATAGAAATACAAAACATAGAAAAACACCCCCTGTCACACCCTGACCTACTCTACCATAGAAAATAACATCTTACTATGATCAGGACACAGCCATTATGCCTTTTGTTTTATCCATTGCACATTTTTCACTCAGCCTCATGGCAAAATGTGTAGAATATCAGGAAATTAGCTAAATTCAAAAAAACATTTAGTGTTAGTTTTAACATATCAACTAACTCTAAATGTTGTGATCTTATATATCAATTACCACAAAGTGATGGTTTATCTAACACCAAATGTGCAGTGGCCTCGTCTTTAAAGCAACACAATGAGCCAGACAAAATATAACAGCACTATACTTGCATCTACAGTATGAAGATTCCAGGTAGTTTAGGTTGGTAGTAAAGGTGTTTGCGTGAAATCATATCTGATAAATGAGGGCAGTGCTCCTGTGGGCGGGAGCCCTTCAGTAGTATTAATGTGCTATTTTTTGCATGCAGTCTAAAACTTTTGGATAGGCTCTCCAGGGAATACGGGAATGGGTTGTGTCGTCAGATTCCCCACTGTAAAGCTTACCCACTTCAATTTGTAGTGCTTTTTCTACCATCAGAGAGCTGGAGTGAGTAAGTGAGAGTGTGTGTGGGGGGAGGTGGGCAGTTAAGAGCGCTGGGCCTGTAACCGAAAGATTGCTGGTTTGAATCCCTGACTCGACTAGGTGAAGAATCTGTCGATGTGCCCTTGAGCAAGGCACTTAACCCTAATTGCTCCTGTAAATCGCTCTGGATAAGAGTGTCTACTAAAATGTAAGTGTGTGTCGGTTGGGTAGGAAGCAGAGGTTCAAAACCATCTTCAAATGTTCACGTTTAACCTATTGTGCTGGATGTGCTGCTTTAAGTGAAACAGGATCAGTGATGTATTTACCTGGAACTCAAAATAAGTGACAATGCACTTACCAGGACACCGTGTCAGTGTGAGGCACATGTGGTTTCAGAAATCTGGAGCAAATACTCAAGCTAAGGTCACAATGCACTAGCAGATCACCATTTTTGATAGATCACTAACTTGTGTACAGTAGCAATAGGTTATGTGGAATATACAGACAAAGCCTCTCTCTTTTGTCATACATTATATCAAACTAAATTATAAGGTGAGAAGTCATGATTTTCATTCATGACTCATGAGATTCTAGTGGGCATTGCATATTGCTGTTCTCTCATAATTTGCTAATATAGTACCTGAAAAAACAAACATCATAGGGAAAAACTAAAAAGTTAAAAAATTATAATTTTCACATGCCTAAGATATTAGACATTGAATATTCAGTGAGGCTTTACTGCCACACTGGCGGTGAGAAGTCATCCAATTTTGGTATTTTGTAGCACTGTTTTTAAATGTAATTTTAAAATGTAACCTTTATTTATCCAAGCAAGTCAATTAAGAACAAATTCTTATTTACAATGATGGCCTGGCCAGTGACGACTTGGAAGTGCGGTTCAATAAAGGTATTCAGGTATTCTAACTGAAGTAGCCTACTTTCAAGGACCTTTAAAACTGTACTCCCTCAATATACAAGTACCCTTGCCCGATCCTGGCCGTTCTACTGCTGTTGGCTAGGCAAAACAATTGCCACTCTCCTATACCCTGCAAATCTACAATGGTCCCAGTAAGCAAAATGCCATTGAAAAGATGTCTAAAATATGTATTTTCCAGATGTTGAAGTTAGGTTCATTTTAGGGTCTGAATGAAAAGTGAAAAGACGTATTTTACAGACGTTTAAGACACAGTACCGGTCAAAACTATGAAATAACACATATGGAATCATGTAGTAACCAAAAAAGTGTTAAACAAATACAAATATATTTTGTATTTGAGATTCTTCAAAGTAGCCACCCTTTACCTTGATGACAGCTTCGGACACTCTTGGCATTCTCTCAACCAGCTTCATGAGGTAGTCACCTGGAATGCATTTCAATTAACAGGTGTACCTTGTTAGAAGTTAATTTGTTAAAAGTAAATGAATGCATTTGTGCCAATCAGTTGTGTTGTGACAAGGTAGGGGTGGTATACAGAAGATAGCCCTATTTGGTAAAAGACCAAGTCCATATTATGGTGAGAACAGATCAAATAAGCAAAGAGAAACGACAGTCCATCATTACTTTAAGACATGAAGGTCAGTCAATCCGGAAAATGTCAAAAACATGTGCAGTTGCAAATACCATCAAGTGCTATGATGGAACTGGCTCTCATGAGGACCACCACAGGAAAGGAAGACCCAGAATTACCTCTGCTGCAGAGGACAAGTTCATTAGAGTTAACTGCACCTCAGATTGCAGCCCAAATAAATGCTTCATGGAGTTCAAGTAACAGACACATCTCAACATCAACTGTTCAGAGGAGACTGCGTGAATCAGGCCTTTATGGTGGAATTTCTGCAAAGAAACCACTACTAAATGACACCAATAAGAAGAAGAGACTTGCTTGGGCCAAGAAACACGAGCAATGGACATTAGACTGGTGGAAATGTTGAGAATTTGGTTCCAACTGCCATGTCTTTGTGAGACGCAGAGTATTTGAACGGATGATCTCCACATGTGTGGTTCCCACCGTGACGCACAGAAGAGCAGGTATGATGGTGTGGGGGTGTTTTACTGGTGACACTGTCTGTGATTTATTTCGAATTCAAGGCACACCTAACCAGCATGGACACCACAGGATTCTGCAGCAATACGCCATCCCATCTGGTTTAAGCTTAGTGGGAGTATCATTTGTTTTTCAACAGGACAATGACCCAACACACCTCCATGCTGTGTAAGGGCTCCATAATCACCCGATCTCAACCCAATTCAGATGGTTTGGGATGAGTTGGACTGCAGAGTGAAGAAAAATCAGCCAACAAGTGCTCAGGATATGTGGGAACTCCTTCAAGACTGTTAGAAAAGCATTCCTCATGAAGCTGGTTGAGATAATGCCAAGAATGTGCAAAGCTGTCATCAAGGCAAAGGGTGGCTACTTTGAAGAATCTCAAATATAAAATATATTTTGATTTATTTAACACTTTTTTGCTTACTACATGATTCCATATGTGTTATTTCATAGTTTTGATGTCTTCACTATTATTCTACAATGTAGAAAATAGTAAAAATAAAGAAAAACCCTTGAATGAGTAGGTGTGTCCAAACGTTTGATTGGTACTGTATGTATTTTTCGGACATTGAAATCAGATACATTTTAGATTCTGAATGAAAGTAGAAAACACTTATTTTCCGGACATTGAAAATACATATTTTCCTGACGTTGAAATCAGGTTCAATTTCAGTTCTGAATTAATGTAAAAAAATAGGTCATTTGCAGATGTACATTTTTGGACCAACTTAAGGCCGGTGCAGACCGGACCAAATCGGAACCAAACATTGACGTCTATGTTTGTGCCAATTCAAGGCTGGTCCAGACAGGACCAAATCTGAACCAAACATAGACTTCTAAAATTGGATCAAGGCCGGTCCAGACTTTCCCAGAAATAAGACAACCGTTCTGGTTCGTGCTTACTGTGATGTCGCTTACACTGTTGGCCGCAATGGAATTTTATGAATGTTTATCCATGTGGTAGGGCAATGTTTGTAAAACACCAAGAAAGTAATCTGGACAGGACCAAAAAAAGATGTCCAAAAGACGTTAGCGTCAGTCCGTGCTTACTGGGGCGTAGCATTGAGTGTCAGCCCACAATGGAATTGTATGAATTCCCATCCATCTGGGAGGCCTACTGTTTGTAAAACAGGCAGTTGCATTGGCTTTATTAGTCATTATTTATGTGACTCATCAATTTGGCTATTTAAGCTTTGAATATCACCTACCCAACTTAACAGGAGTTATCCTGAGTCTATTTGCAATGTGTTTACACAGTGGGAAATGCAGAAGTATTTTCTTTTTCGCTATGATCAGCTTGATGCAAACTTTAAACCATGGACAATTCCTCCCACGGGGTAAAACTCCTGGACATATTGTCCATATTGTCCATTTTACTCTGACCTGTTTTCATGAAATGGTGTTTGTTAACATGTCAGCACATTTTTTATGTGATTGGGCGCCATTTAGGTTACAGGCTGACTACACCGCTCGCGTCGCAATTTGTTTTTAGAAGTCTATATTATTCAATTATTGCACCCACACTGCTCGCGCGCTCCAACGAGCGTCTGCGTTGCCAAGGGCTAAATTAGGTCAGTTCTATTTCTGACGCAGATTGCGCTGCAAGTCCTGCCTCTCCCATCTCCTCATTGGTTTATAGAAGCAGGTACCCACGTGCCATCTCCTCATTGGTTATACCCACGTGGGTGACTGAAAGACTAATGAGGTCAGTGGCGGTAATACACCTAATTTATAAAAGTTGTCAATCGCAATATAAAGTCAAGAGAAGAAAAAGCCTAGAAGGAGGAGAGATGACTAGAAACGATTTGGTTGACCATTTTATGTGTGGATTAATAGTGTGTGGATTAATAAGGACAGGTCGAAAAGCATTAAACATTTATGGCAATTTAGCTAGCTAGCTTGCACTTGCTAGCTAATTTGTCCTATTTATCTAGCTTGCTGTTGCTAGCTAATTTGTCCTGGGATATAAACATTGAGTTGTTATTTTACATGAAATGCACAAGGTCCCCTACTCTGACAATTAATCCACACATAAAATGGTCAACCGAATCATTTCTAGTCATCTCTCCTCCTTCCAGGCCTTTTCATCTCTGGACTTTATATTGCGATTGGCAACTATCATAAATTAGATGCATTACCGCCACCGACCTCGTTCGTCTTTCAGTCACCCACGTGGGTATAACCAATGAGGAGATGGCACGTGGGTACCTGCTTCTATAAACCAATGAGGAGATGGGAGAGGCAGGACTTGCGTCACAAATAGAACTGACGTCTATTTTAGCCCTTGGCAATGCAGACGCTCATTGGCGCACGAGAGCAGTGTGGGTGCAATAATTGAACAACATTGATTTCAAAATTTATTTTGCCTCGCGCACGCGAGCGGTGTAGTCAGCCTGTTAGGCTATTTGATCAGAGAAACGTGCATGATGTAAAAATGATGTCTTATTACATTGTCATACACTTTATCTACAGCCTGTAGAACACAGAAAGAACACAAAGTATTTATACCTTAGGCTACAGTATATTTTCTACATGATTTATGTTAGATTATTTTTTGATGGAATGTTGTTGGAGCGACGTGTCTCTCCAACCTGGAGAGGCACGCTGGGAATGGACAAGCGTTATTTTTCACACCTGCTTAGTGGGCACTGCTTATCACAGGGCGGCTCAGCACTCACCTAAAAAGCCCATATGCCACTGGTTGAAATACATTTTAATTGTTTTTGGGAAGAATTCTGTGAGGTTTTATGTGTTGTTGGAGGTGCGCATTGGTCAGTTTAGCTTGGAAAATGCCCCCCTCGTCATAGGCGGCAGCCTAATCTTGTCTAATGGGCAGGTTGGTCCTGCAAGTACCACTATAGCCAAAAGGTGGACATGCTCATAGGGGGTGGGGTGCTGAATTTTTGGGGGGGCTCGCGCTACAGACGGCTATATTGGTCCGGTAGTACAGGAATAGTAAAGGACCAGTGCACTACTTTTGTGAAGAAAATAATAACAATACAATTAAAATATTAATAATTTCAGGGGGGTGCTGCAGCACCCTGCGCATCCCTACTTCCCACGGCTATGGGCATGCTGGGAGAATGTCAATTTCTTGATACCATACCAAAATGTAATCCCCATAGGTGCTGGGAAAGACAACATACACTGAACAAAAATATAAAACGCAACATGTAAAGTGTTGATCCCATGTTTCATGAGCTAAAAAAAAATCCAGATGCACAAAAATCTTATTTCGCTCAAATTTTATTCCCAAATTTGTTTACATCCCTGTTAGTGAGCACTTCTCCTTTGCCAAGATAATCCATCCAACTGACAGGTGTGGCATATCAAGAAGCTGATTAAACAGTATGATCATTACACAGGTGCACCTCACACTGGGGACAATAAAGGCCACTTTAAAACGTGCAGTTTTTCACACAACACAATGCATAGATGTCTCAAATTCTGAGGGAGCTTGCAATTGGCATGCTGACTGCAGGAATGTCCACCAGAGCTGTTGCAAGAGAATGTAATGTTCAGTTCCTTAACATAAGCTGCCTCCAACATCATTTTTGAGAATTTGGCAGTAGGTCCAACCGTCAAAAACCACGTGGGGGGGGGGGGGGGGGGGGGGAGTATTTCTGTCTGTAATAAAGTGTTTTTGTGGGGGAAAAGTGGGCACTGCTTATCACAGGCCGGCTCAGCACTCACCTAAAAAGCCCATGGTGTTTTTGTGGGGAAAAACTCATTCTGATTGGCTGGGCCTGGCTCTCAAGTGAGTGGGCCTATGCCCGCCAAGGCATAGGCCCACTCAAGGCACCCCTGCCCAGTCGTGTGAAATCCATAGGTTAGGGACTAATGAATTCATTTCAATTGACTGATTTCCTTATATGAGCTGTAACTCAGTAACATCTTTGAAATTGTTTCATGTTACGTTTATATTTTGGTTCAGTATAGATAATCACATTTTAATTTGGCATTATAAAATCTATCAAGTGGGTGTGTAAAAATGTTCACCTTCCTCCAATTCTTCGGTTGAGAGTCGTGTTAATATAATTATTTAGTATAGGATCGGTTTGTATCCCATATTCACTATGTAGCGTATATTGAAAAAATGTGCCTGTGATACAGAGGCGCGCGCAGACAACCGCAACGATCATGTGAACGCGCCCTCTGTGGTGGCTTCCAATGTCATATGACTAGCCGACGCAGTGTTATTTAATACCATACAGAAATAGCTAGCTCGTTACCAGTATCTTTGAGTTAATACCCTTAGCTACTAGCACACCAGCTATACTGTAGCTCAGGTAGAGGGTTTCGTTTATTTAAGTATGGCAACCTTGGTGGGAAACAGGACAATGGACATCAACGGTCCTGCTGCGGCAAGGACACACACACAAGCTGTGACCAGAAACTACATCTCTCAACCAAGGCTGAGTACGTAGCTAGCTACCTAGCCAGATGCTTGATTCTCCATAGCTTGCTAACTACTGGATTGTTTGCTCGAAAACAAATACTTAGTGTACGTGAAATATTCGATATAAAATGCATTTTGCATTAACATTGAGCCGACTGTCACTGCAGCGACAAGTAAAATGCTTAAATGTGTGAAATGGCTAGCTTGCAAACTAATATTAGCACGCTAGCTAACCTGTGTGCGGAGCTGTTTTTCAACAGTCCATTTATAATCTTTGCTTGTATGTTATGTAAAAGTATAATCTGCCAGTTTAATATTAGCGTAAATATAGCTATGCATGTAACAATTTATTATATTGGTTAATCATTAAGCGTTATGCGAACATTAGCTAGCTTAAGGTAAAGACAAAGTAAGCTAACTAGCTAGCATAGCCAAATCAGCTGACTGCTCCTGACAGAATGAATAACCGTGCGATAGCAAAATATAGCGTGTCACGCAATCGACGCCTTTACTCTATAATGTACAGAAGATTGATGCATGTCATGGAAATTGTATCTATGTGGCTAACTAATTGTATTGGTTTGTGGTGTGGAAATTGCTAGGAAGGATATAGTTATAGAATGACAAATGGGTTGATTATCCCACTCTAAGACGTAATCACGTGAGGCTGAAGGCACAGAACAATCAGACCGATATTTCACTGGACGTATAAATGTGACGTATCCGTTTGGCGTTTGTAGTGAGGAAGCCAACTGGCGCGCAGTGGGAGAAGATGGAACGAGATGCATTTTGGCCGACATTCTGCAAATCTACTCATCAATTAAACATTTGATCTCAATACAGTTCTGTTCCCAAAACTAGAATCTGTTATTAACAGAACCGACAAAGTTTTGTAGACTTCACCCTTTGCAAAAGTAAAAAAAAAAGGAGTGTGAAGATGAACTGAGTTATTGGACACGATCACCAGAGAGTAGGCGTTCCCTAACACAATATGCAGATGTATACTAGAACGCGCCAATAGGATATGGTTATTGCTTGTTCTGCCTACCGACTCATGTGTTCCTATTGGAAATGAGAAGCTGTGGTCTATATTGGTTTAGTTATCACTGTACATAGATTTTTTTCCTATTGTGTTAGACTGTACGTTTTTATGTGTACCTGTTTTTGTCGCACTGCTTTTCTTTATCTTGGGCTGTTGTAAATTAGAACGTGTACCCAACTGGCCTACCGAGTTAAATAAAACATTTAAAAAAGTTAAACAATCTTTGTTGCAGGCCTGCAGCTGGTAGTCATTAAATATCACATTTTAGTTTTTTGCCCTAGCACTACACAACTGACTCAAATAACCAACTCATATTCAAGCTTTGATTATTTGAATCAGTTGTCATGCTAGGGTAAAAAAAACAAGTGCACCCCTGGGTGGGGCAGGGGGCAGGACAGAGTTTGGGAAACCCTGATGTAGACCAATGCCAGTGAAATGCTACTTACGGGCCTTTCCCAACAATGCATATTAAAAAAAGTACAACACTTAATAATAGATACAGTGAGTAATGATAACTTGGCTATATATAAGGAGTACCAGTAACGAGTCGATGTGCAGGGGTACGAGGTAACGGAGGTAGATGCAGTGCATTTGGAAATTCAGACGCCTTGACTTCTTCCACATTTTCCTACATTAGCCTTATTTGAATTGATTAAATAGTTTTCCCTGATCAATCTTCACACAATACCCCATAATGACAAAGCAAAAACAGATTTTAGACATTTTTGAAAATGTATTAAAAATAAAAAAACATCACATTTACATAAGTATTCAGACCATTTACTCAGTACTTTGTTGAAGCACCTTTGCAGCAATTACAGTCAAGGCTTCTAGGGTATGATACTATAAGCTTGGCACACCTGTATTTGGGGAGTTTCTCCCATTATTCTCTGCAGATCTTCTCAAGCTCTGTCGGATTGGATGGGGAGTGTCACTGCACTGCTGTTTTCAAGTCTCTCCAGAGATGTTAGATCGGGTTCAAGTCCATGCTCTGGCTGGGCCACTCAAAGGAGATTCAGAGACTTGTCCCAAAGCCACTCCTGCATTGTCTTGGCTGTGTGCTTAGGGTCGTTGTCCTGTTGGAAGGTGAACCTTCGCCCCCCCAGTCTGAGGTCGTGAGCGCTCTGGAGCAGATTTTCATGAAGGATCTCTACTTTGCTCTGTTAAAACCTCTTACATCTAGACGTTCCGCTAGCGGAACACCTGCTCCAATATCCAATGATGGGCGTGGCGCGAAATACAAATTCCTCTAAAATCCAAAAACTTCCATTTTTCAAACATATGACTATTTTACAGCATTTTAAAGACAAGACTCTCGTTAATATAACCACACTGTCCGATTTCAAAAAGGCTTTACAGCGAAAGCAAAACATTAGATTGTCAGCAGAGTACCCAGCCAGAAATAATCAGACACCCATTTCAAGCAAGCATATAATGTCACAAAAACCAAAACCACAGCTAAATGCAGCACTAACCTTTGATGATCTTCATCAGATGACAACCCTAGGACATAATGTTATACAATGCATGCATGTTTTGTTCAATCAAGTTCATATTTATATCAAAAACCAGCTTTTTTACATTAGCATGTGACGTTCAGAACTAGCATACCCCCCGCAAACATCCGGTGAATTTACTAAATTACTCACGATAAACGTTCACAAAAAAACATAACAATTATTTTAAGAATTATAGATACAGAACTCCTCTATGCACTCGATATGTCCGATTTTAAAATAGCTTTTCGGTGAAAGCACATTTTGCAATATTCTCAGTAGATAGCCCAGCCATCACGGCTAGCCATTTAGACACCGACCAAGTTTAGCCCTGATCAAACTCCGATTTACTATTACAAAAGTTTGATTACCTTTGTTGTCTTCGTCAGAATGCACTCCCAGGTCTGCTACTTCAATAACAAATGTTGGTTTGGTCCAAAATAATCCATCGTTATATCCAAATAGCGGCGTTTTGTTCGTGCGTTCCAGACACTATCCGAATGGTAAATCAGGGTCGCGAGCATGGCGCAATTCGTGACAAAAGATTTCTAAATATTCCATTACCGTACTTCGAAGCATGTCAACCGCTGTTTAAAATCCATTTTTATGCCATTTTTCTCGTAAAAAAGCGATAATATTCCGACCAGGAATCTCCATTTAGCTAAACAGAGGAAAGAAAACAAAGCTTTCGGTCGACGCGGGCACGAGCCTGAGTCTCACAGTACTGTAACCAGCCACTACCCAAACGCGCTACTTTGTTTCAGCCAGAGCCTGCAAAGCCACGATTCAGCATTTTGCCGCCTTCTGAGAGTCCATGTGAGCCGTAGAAAGTGTCACGTAAGAGCAGAGATCCCCTGTAATTGATAGAGATAATCAACAAGGCCAAGAAATGGTCAGACAGAGTACTTCCTGTACAGAATCTTCTCAGGTTTTGGCCTGCCAAATGAGTTCTGTTATACTCACAGACACCATTCAAACAGTTTTAGAAACTTGAGTGTTTTCTATCCAAAGCTAATAATTATATGCATATTCTAGTTTCTGGGCAGGAGTACTAATCAGATTAAATCGGGTACGTTTTTTATCCGTCCGTGAAAATACTGCCCCTAGCCATAACAGGTTAATCTTTCCCTCGATCCTGACTAGTCTTCCAGTCCCTGCCGCTGAAAAACATCCCCACAGCATGATGCTGCCACCACCATGCTTCACCGTGGGGATGGTGCCAGGTTTCTTCCAGATGTGACGCTTGGCATTCAGGACAAAGAGTTCAATCGTGGTTTCATCAGATAATCTTGTTTCTCATGGTCTGAGTCCTTTAGATGCCTTTTGGCAAACTCCAAGCGGGCTGTCATGTGCCTTACCGGGGAGTGGCTTTCGTCTGGCCACTCTACCATAAAGGCCTGATTGGTGGAGTGCTGCAGAGATGATTGTCCTTCTGGAAGGTTCTCCCATCTCCATAGAGGAACTCTGGAGCTCAATCAGAGTGACCATTGCATTCTTGGTCACCTCCCTGACCAAGGTCCTTCTCCCCTGATTGCTCAGTTTGGCCGGGCGGCCAGCTCTAGAAAGAGTCTTGGTGGTTCCAAATTTCTTACATTTCAGAATGGAGGCTACTGTGTTCTTGGGGACCTTCAATGCTGCAAACATTTTTGGTACCCTTCACCAGATCTGTGCCTTGACGCAATCCGGTCTCAGATCTCTACTGACAATTCCTTCGACCTCATTACTTGGTTTTCGTTTTGACATGAACTGTGGGACCTTATATAGACAGGTGTGTGCCTTTCCAAATCATGTCCAATCAATTGAATTTACCACAGGTGGACTCCAATCAAGTTGTAGCAACATCTCAAGGATGATTAATGGAAACAGGATGCACCTGAGCTCAATTTCGAGTCTCATAGCAAAGGGTCTAAATACTTATCTAAATTAATGTTCCTGTTTCTTTTTTTTTTTAATACATTTTGTTAAAATTAAAACAGTGTTTTTTGCTTTTTCATTATGGGGTATTTTGTGTAGGTTGAGAATTTGTATGTATTTAATCAATTTTGGAATAAGGCTGTAACGTAACAAAATATGGAAAAAGTCAGGGGCTCTGAACTTTCCCAATGCACTGTATGTACATATTTCTAGGAATAAAGTTAGATTGTTAACAGTAACAGCAGCATATGATGAGTCAAAGTTTATACAAAAAGGGTCAAGGAAGTTAGCAGACTTATGGCATGGGGGTATAAACTGTCCAGGGTCCTGTTGGTTGCAGACTTGCATCGGTTCTGCTTGCCATGCTTAAGCAGCGAGAACAGTCTATAACTTGGATGGCTGGAGTCTTTGACAATATTTAGGGCCTTCCTCTGACACTGCCTGGGCTGTCTGCACTACCCTCTGTAGCGCTTTATAGTTGGATGCCAAGCAGTTGCCATACCAAGCGGTGATGCAGCAAGTCAAGATGCTCTCAATAGCACAACTGTATAACTTTTTGAGGATCTGAGGGCTCACTTCAAATAATTTCAGCCTCCTGAGGGGGAAGAGGTGTTGTCGTGCCCTCTTCACGACTGTTGGTGTGTTTGGACCATAATAGATCCTTAGTGACGTAGACACCGAGGAACTTGAAGCTCTCGACCCGCTCGACTACAGCCCATCGACGTGAATGGGGGCGTGCTCGGCCCTCCGTTTCCTGTTGTCCACGATCAGCTGCTTTGTCTTGCTGACGTTGAGGGAGATGTTGTAGTTCTGCTACCACACTGCCAGGTCTCTGATCTTCTTATACGCAGTCTCATTGTCGTCGGTGATCAGGCCTACCACGTCTTGTTGTTGGCAAACTTAATGTTGGTGTTGGAGTCTTGTGTGGCCACACAATCGTGGATGAACAGGGAGTACAGAAGGGTATTAAGCTCGCACCCCTGAGGGGCCCCAGTGTTAGGGTCAGTGTGGTGGATGTGTTGCCTACATTCACCACCTGTGGGCATCATGTCATGAAGTCCAGAATCCAGTTGCAGAGGGAGGTGTTCATTCTCAGGGTCTTTAGGTTAATGATGAGCTTTGTGGGCACTATGGTGTTGAACGCTGAGCTGTAGTCAATGAACAGCATTCTCATGTCGGTGTTCTTTTTGTCCAAGTGGGAAAGTGCAATAGAGATTGCATCATCTGTTGGGGCGGTATGCTTATTGGAGTGGGTCCAGGGTGTCTCGGTTGATGGTGTTGATGTGAGCCATCGCCAGCCTTTCAAAGCATTTCATGGCTATAGATGTGAGTGCTACGGGGCGATAGTCATTTAGACATATTACCTTGGTGTTCTTGGGCACAGGGACTATGGTGGTCTGCTTAACGTAGGTATTCAAGTGTCGCGTTAAACACAGAATTCTGCATTTTCGTTTAAAAAAAAAAAAAACTCGTAAGAAATATCTTGCTTCATTTTGCAAATGCAGATCTAAAATGCTTATTGTAATTTCTGCTCGACATCACTCATTTTGTACTTCAGTTGCACTTCTCCACTCGGTGGATAATTCACCAATGGCAGAGCTCTGACAGATGTGTAGCTACTTTTCTCGGCATAGCCTACTTTTCTCCGGTGAATTGTAAGATTCACTTCAAACAAAACATTAGGAAATGTAGCTGGCTACATAATTTCTATGATAAACATTTAGAAATATGATGGGCATTACTTTTTTCAAAAATTGCTCATTGTAAGCTCATTTACTTGTGTGGCTGCTAGCCAAATAGCATTACAATTCTGTCATCTGATGAAAAGGAAGCTATTTTCATCTGAATGTGTTACAATAATATATTTTCTGTGAAGGAAAACTTTAGTTGCACGCCACTGATGACTATTGAAGCCAAAAAAAAACGGACTTTTAATATAAAACACAGGTGAAATGGATTAAAAAACTGATTTTTGAAAATACAGAATTCTGAACTCTAACACGACCCCTGAGTATTAGACTGGGTCAGGGAGGTTGAAAAAGTCAGTGAAGACACTTGCCAGTTAGACAGCGCATGCTCTGAGTATGCGTCCTGGAAACCCGTCTGGCCCTTTCCCTTTGTAATCCGTGATAGTTTGCAAGGACTACTACATCCAACGAGCATCAGAACCGGTGTAGTAGGATTCCATCTTAGTCGTGTGTTGACACTTTGCATGTTTGATAGTTCGGAGAGCAAAGCAGGATTTCTTATAATTGTCCGGGTTAGTGTTCCGCTCCTTGAAAGGGGAAGCTCTAGCCTTTAAAACCTCTTAGTGATCCCTTCCCGTGCGATTTGACAACACCCAGTGAAATTGCAGGGCGCCAAATTCAAACAACAGAAATCTCATAATTAAAATTCCTCAAACATACAAGTATTATACACCATTTTAAAGATAAACTTCTTGTTAATCCCACCACAGTTTCCGATTTCAAAAAGGCTTTACGGTGAAAGCGTACCATGCGATTGTTAGGTCAGCGCCTAGTCACACAAAAAAACATACAGCCATTTTCCAGCCAAAGAGAGGAGTCACAAAAAGCACAAATAGAGAGAAAATGTATCACTAACCTTTGATCTTCATCAGATGGCACTCATAGGACTTCATGTTACACAATACATGTATGTTTTGTTTGATAAAGTTCATATTTATATCCAAAAATCTCAGTTTACATTGGCACATTATGTTCAGTAATGTTTTGCTTCCAAAGCATCCAGTGATTTTGCAGAGAGCCACATCAATTTACAGAAATACTCATCATAAGCGTTGATTAAAAATACAAGTGTTATTCATAGAATTAAGGATAACTTCTCCTTAATGCAACCGCTGTGTCAGATTTCAACAAAGCTTTACGGCGAAAGCACACCTTGCAATAATCTGAGTACAGTGCTCAGGCACCAAAACAAGCCATACAGATACCCGCCATGTTGTGGAGTCAACAAAAGTCAGAAATAGCATTATAAATATTCACTTACCTTTGATCTTCATCGGAATGCACTCCCAGGAATCCCAGTTCCACAATAAATGTTCGATAAAGTCCATATATGTCCCAATACCTCCCTTTTGTTCGCACGTTCAGTCCAAATGCAAAAGTTTAGACAAAGTCAAAAAAGTTAAATTACAGTTCGTAGAAACATGTCAAACGATGTATAGAATCAATCTTTAGGATGTTTTTATCATAAATCTTCAATAATATTCCAACCGGACAATTCCTTTGTCTTCAGAAATGAAAAGGAACTCAGCTCGCTCTCACGGCCGCGCGCGTGACTGAGCTCATGCCATTCTGCCAGACACCTGATTCCAATGGCTCTTATTCTCTCCCCATTCACAGTAGAAGCCTGAAACAACATTCTAAAGACTGTTGACATCTAGTGGAAGCCTTAGGAAGTGCAACATGACCCCATTTACACTGTATATTGGATAAGCAATCACTTGAAAAACTACAAACCTCAGATTTCCGACTTCCTGGTTGGATTTTTCTCAGGTCTTTGCCTGCCATATGAGTTCTGTTATACTCAGAGACATCATTCAAACAGTTTTAGAAACTTCAGAGTGTTTTCTACTAATAATATGCATATCCTAGCTTCTGGGCCTGAGTAGCAGGCAGTTTACTCTGGGTATGCTTTTCATCCGGACGTCAAAATACTGCTAAACTCTTCAATGCCATCGGATGAATCACAGAACATATTCCAGTCTGTGCTAGCGAAACAGTCCTGTATTTTAGCATCCACTTCATCAGACCGTGTCCGTATTGAGCGCGTCACTGGTACTTCCTGTTAGATTTTTTTGCTTGTAAGCAGGAATCAGGAAGACCGTTAGGGTCAGATTTGCCAAATGGAGGGCAAGGGAGAGCTTTGTGTGCGCGTCTGTGTGTGGAGTAAATGTGATCTACAGTTTTTTTTTGTCTCTAGTTGCACAGGTGACATGCTGGTCTACAGCTTATCATGATTCAAGCATTAAAAAGCAAATTCCTTCCCAAACCATATATTTTTCAAAAAAACGTGATACTACATTCACTAAAACTGTCAAGTGCAATTTTAGGCGTTCTCTGGTCATTAGTTCTATTCGTATTGACTGCCATGTAAGACAAAAATACCCAAGCTCTGGTTAATAGTTCCAGAACTTTGCAGGTTCTTATGGCAAACAAAAATGGTTGCTGTGGAGCCCCCCCTTGCTAGCTAGCCAACTACACAGCTAACACAATCACTTCAGACTGAAGATGGCAAACTATCTGCGTTTCGTGTTACCTGTTTCTATTGGCATTGCTTTGTATATATCAATACAAATTATGCAGATTCAGTCTCATCCCGACACAAATTATTATGGGACACAGTGGAGATCAAATGTCAATATTGCAACAGTGTTGCAAATGTCGGTGATAGTATCTTGATGCTTTTTTTCAGTGGATATCAAGTTTATAAGTTGCCTGGCTGGTCAGATGAGACAGTGGCTCTGTAGAGGTAACAGTTGCTAGGTAACGTTGTCAACAATGGCACTTTTTAGGATGTACTGGCCATGTGTATATGTTGTAAAGTATATTGTGTGCAGGATAGACTCTAACAATGGGAATTCCAAATCAGCCGGTGTTTAAATCAAGATGGTTTACCCACAGTTTATAAACCCAGGGGGTAACCTCGCTAGACTTCTGGGAACACTTGTGAAACAGACCAAGCAGATCAGGCCGGGGTTTGAGAAATCAATGAGGGAAGTGAACAATTCTTACTTAGTTAATTTTCTCAATCTAAAGGCACAACCTAGATTTGAGCCAATGTCTTAAGTACTTCAACATGTTATTACTCCAGCCCTGTGAAAGTGTCAAACTGACATGTTTTCATGTTCTTCAAAAACAACTAATATCAAAGGAGTGCCTTTGAGCCTAACTGCGCAGGCCGTCAAATCAAGACGACAGTTAGAGCCGATGACGTGTTCCTGCGCATAAGCTTAGCTACCCATCGTCGCCATGACATCGCCTACAAGTGTGGTCTGGGATTTCTATTGGAGAAGCATTTTCTGTCCATCTTCATACAGTCTTTGGTTTACCATTGATTGAAAATAAAATTTGTCAGTTCTGGTCTACTGTACCAGGATGGGTCTCCCATAGACATCAATGCAATAGCAGCTTGGTCTGGTCTACTTAGTTAATTTACTTTTATTGAACCAGAAAAAAACTGTGGGTGGGACATCTAGCTTCCTTTCAATCTCTGAATGTGTCATGCATTCATTTTCTCATTGTATTGCCATCCTGTATAAATATATATTTGTAAACATGTTTGACAATGACTTTGTCTACGACACTGCAAATATTAAAACTAATCATCTAGCTGATGCCCCATTCTAAAATATCCATTAAATGGTTGAAATTGTCACCCAAGATATAGCCTAGCCAACTGCAATTTTGGTGAATTGACTCATGTTAGCAGTAGGGCAATTCCACGGTAACGAAATTACTCTGACTCAGATTTTTCACTGTACACTGTATACCAGACAAACAATTGATTTAATAGTTGAACAAACCATAGAAATCTATGCACAATGACTACTTTTAACAATTTCCACAGAAAATTGTACAACACATTTACAGGAAGAACTGTGCAGATACAAAGTTTGGTTTCTGTTACCTAACTGGAATTGCCCGTTACCAAATTATGACTAGCTTTATCAATTGAACTGGAGCTTGCAAAGCTTTTTTTCTTGTCAGTACAAAAATACCTGCCTGCATTTGTGTTGCTAAACAATACATTTTTGCAGCTCAGTTTTTACTTACATTTTTATGAATCGATTTGCCTAAAAATGGATAACATGTGGTTTTTGATGTGTTCTTGAGTAGTGGCCAAAATTGAACACAGGATTATATGAAAGAGAACAGAGAGAAATCACATCCCCATGTTATTATTTCAAGGAACAGTTAATGGGGTCACCATCCATCTGTGATATGCCTCCATCTCGCAGGCCTTTTAGCAGTGGTGTATTAGGAAAAGGCTGCCTTTCAGAGATCTATTCTGCACCACAGTGTGAAAATAGGCCTGGCCATCATCCTGCTGTCTCTGATTCCGGCTAAAGGCAGTACACAAACAACCTTAGAACCATATTAGGAACACAAGCATTTCTCTACACCTGCGATAACATCTGCTAAATATGTGTATGTGACCAATCAAATTATTTTATTTAATATTGTAGTATGAATTCAGCCTTCTGCTCTTGGTGACCATATGTGACCCGTTTCAAGAAACTAGGTGTATTTCGCACGTCACTACTTCCCAGGAGAGGCATTTGAATGTTTCTTTTTTGGATCAAAATGTTTTTTTTTGTTAAATCTCTAAAGCAACATGTGAACGTTTATGTGCCTTAACAAACGTGTATGCCATCTGTTAATACGAATAAAATGGGTAAATAACGAGCCTAGTTGGTTTACCCACGGAAAAATACAGGAACAAATGATTGGCTGAGATAATGGATGGGCTGGAGATGTCGAGAGATGAGTTCAGATTGGTCTGCCATGTAGCATGCTTCTGTCTATAACATGAGCTGCTAAGTATGTGTGGATAATCCGGTCAACCGCAGCTTTTTTTGAAAGATATCATGAAGAACTGAACGGTTTGCTACTGCTCTCAACACTGCTGCCCTGAAGTTAATAGCGCGATCGACAAAGCTCAGTGGGAAAACGTTGGAGTACTTTCTAGAGGATGATCGTGCCATGCTTACTCTCGCTGACTCTGAAAAGGAATCAGCCAATGAAGAAACCCCTGATTTAGTTAACATTTTCATTGAACCAGACATTATATTGTCTTCTGATGACAATGGTGGGGAAGGCTGGCTCGCTAGCTAACGATAGCTGCCTGGCTCGCTAGCTAACATTTACGATCTGTGTAGGATTTCCCCCCCCCCCGAGTTCCCGAGTTGGATGACTGTTCAAATTGTATTAAATTTTTCTTCATTTTCCCCCCCAGTCTGTTTATTTTTCTCTCGAGTTCCCAGTTATTTTCAACGCGGTTTTAGAGTTGGGATTATGGTTCATTGTTTAGCTAGCTATCTAGCTAGCTACATGTCATAACAAAAGACTCCACAATGCAAGTAACAATTTCACTGTACTGTTTACAGTTTCTGTATCCTGTGCATGTGCGTTTAGGGATCCTGAGTGGCGCAGCTTTCTAAGGCACTTCATCGCAGTGCTCTAGGCGTCACTACAGACCCGGGTTCGATCCCGGGCTGTATCACAACCGGCTGTGATCGGCAGTCCCATGGGGCGGCGCATAATTGGCCCAGCGTTGTTCGGGTTAGGGGAGGGTTTGGCCAGGATAGGCTGTTATTGTAAATAAGAATTTGTTCATAGCTAACTTGCCTGTTTTGAATAAATAAAAACGTGACAAACAATTTTTTTTTATATAGTGTATGTTTGCCAGAGACTGTAATGTGAAGAACAACATTTTGTTGTTACATCCTGATTTCAAAATTGATGAAATATTTTTTTCCTCACTCCTCTACACACAATACCCCATAATGACAATGAAGACATGTTTTAGCAAATTTTTTGAAAAATGAAATGCAGAAATCTAATTTGTACTGTACAAAAATATAAACGTAACATGCAACAATTTCAAAGATTTTACTGAGTTACAGTTCATATAAGGAATCGGTTAATTGAAACGATTAAATTGAAGGCCTAATCTATGGATTTCACATGACTGGGAAACCAGATATGCATCTGTTGGTCAGATACCTTAAAAAACAAGTAGGGGCGTGGATCAGAACCAGTCGGTATCAGGTGTGACCACCACTTGCCTCATGCAGCGTGACACATCTCCTTCGCATAGAGTTGATCAGGCTGTTGATTGTGGAATGTTGTCTCACTCCTCTTCAATGACTGTGAAGTTGCTGGATATTGGTGGGAACTGGAACACTGGTGGAATATTCAATTCAAGTGAGAGAGACTTTGTCATTTCTTTAAACAATCATCTTTATTTAATATTGATACATTTTTGCAATAATGAAACCGGTCAACGCAACAGTCTTCACTGTTGGGATGAGCAGCCTAACTGAAAATGAACAAACAGATTATATAGGACCTAAAAATGCTTAGTCAGACTGGTTCCAACCTTCCCATAAGCCACCTTGGTCCATCTCCTGGTTATCTGCAAGGGATGTTGTTTGACTTCCAACCCGGCTTAGTTTCCCAGATGCCAGGAAGATGAGACAATGAGGCATTGTTCTAAACTCTTCCAGGCTATCTCGGGTCACACACACCACGTCTTGTCTATGGAATGCCAGCTTTAGGTTTTTATCACCAAGTCATTGTCAGCTCAAGCTATCTCTAGCAAAACCCATTTTTCTTGACCATACGCCCAGACTAACTGCAGGAAGCTAGAGTGGAAACCACCTCTTTATAGAAACGCAGTATTAAACAGAACAGGAATGTCCTACTTTTTAAGTATTGATTGCTAACTATTAATATCAAACAAATCAGGTAAAATGTAATTTTTCTATCACATTCCCCCATTTTGAGAATTCTCTTACCTTTTTAAAAGAGAAATTACAAGGTTTTAAAGACATTTCCTCTGGTTAGTGCCTAATGAACGTGACCCAGGACAAGCATAATGATTCCACTATGTATAAGGCAACGCCTATGAACTCTATGTGCCATTAGCACAAATCTGCTATAGTTCTTAAGTATTATCATTATCATCAAAAATTGCAATTTGGCAATGGATATAAATCAAATAGATTAGGATCAGTTTCACTCAGGATCAGAGTTCACCCCTCCATTCACCAAGGCATGCTGAGAAGAGTCTCAACATAGTACACATCTTCTTTACCCATGTCATCATTAGCATAACAATAATAACAAAAACTTACTCAGTCTTTTTTTTTTTATCATTCAGTTTCCAAATCATAATTAAAACCCCAATTTAATTATCCAACGCAAATTTAGAATGACATTCCTCAGTGATTCACATTGGTTCTATCACTCAAAATGTAAAACCCTCAACTTAAAACACATCAACACTGGCAGAATGTACATTTATATTAACTTCTCTAGGGCCAGTGGGACGAAATCGTCCCACCTACGTAACAGCCAGTGGAATCCTGTGGCGCGTTATTCAAATACCTTAGAAACGCTATTACTTCAATTTCTCAAACATATGACTATTTTACACCATTTTAAAGACAAGACTCTCGTTAATCTAACCACACTGTCCGATTTGAAAAAGGCTTTACAACGAAAGCAAAACATTAGATTGTCAGCAGAGTACCCAGCCAGAAATAATCAGACACCCATTTTTCAAGCTAGCATATAATGTCACATAAACCCAAACCACAGCTAAATGCAGCACTAACCTTTGATGATCTTCAACAGATGACAACCCTAGGACATTATGTTATACAATACATGCATGTTTTGTTCAATCAAGTTCATATTTATATCAAAAACCAGCTTTTTACATTAGCATGTGACTAGCATTCCCACCGAACACTGCCGGTGAATTTACTAAATTACTCACGATAAACATTCACAAAAAGCATAACAATTATTTTAAGAATTATAGATACAGAACTCCTCTATGCACTCGCTATGTCCGATTTTAAAATAGCTTTTCGGTGAAAGCACATTTTGCAATATTCTAAGTAGATAGCCCGGCATCACAGGGCTAGCTATTTAGACACCCAGCAAGTTTAGGCCTCACCAAAGTCAGATTTACTATAAGAAAAATGTTAATACCTTTGCTGTTCTTCGTCAGAATGCACTCCCAGGACTTCTACTTCAATAACAAATGTTGGTTTGGTTCAAAATAATCCATAGTTATATCCAAATAGCGGCGTTTTGTTCGTGCGTTCAAGACACTATCCGAAGTGTAAAGAAGGGTGACGCGCACGACGCGTTTCGTGACAAAAAAATTCTAAATATTCCATTACCGTACTTCGAAGAATGTCAACCGCTGTTTAAAATCAATTTTTGCCATTTTTCTCGTAAAAAAGCGATAATATTCTGACCGGGAAAGCGTGTTTACGTTCAAAGAGAGAGAAAATAAAAACATGGGATCCCCTCGTGCACGAGCCTCAGTCTGATGGTCCTCTGATAGAGCACTTACCAAAGGCGCTAAAGTTTTTCAGCCAGCGGCTGGAATTACATCATTCAGCTTTTTCCCGGGTTCTGAGAGCCTATGGGAGCCGTAGGAAGTGTCACGTTACAGCAAAGATCCTACATTTTCAATAAACAGAGCCAAGAAGCCCAAGGAATGGTCAGAGAGGGTACTTCCTGTACAGAATCTTCTCAGGTTTTGGCCTGCCATTTGAGTTCTGTTATACTCACAGACACCATTCAAACAGTTTTAGAAACTTTAGGGTGTTTTCCATCCAAAGCCAATAATTATATGCATATTCTAGTTTCTGGGCAGTAGTAATAACCAGATTAAATCGGGTACGTTTTTTTATCCGGCCGTGTAAATACTGCCCCCTAGCCCTAACAGGTTAACATGCAATACATTCACCGTATAATTAACCCAATGAACTTTCTCCTCAGGGTTATAATTACAGATCAGTAGCAGTGTATAGACCTCAATGAACCTGATATTATAAATCAATTACGGGCACAGTTGACCAACCCCCTCCCTTTCCCAGCACTCAATCTTCTGGCATTTCTTAATTTTTCTTCTTCAGATAGCTTCAAAGTGGATGGCCCATGACAATGTCCCAATTTCAATGTCTCACCTGAACCCCACCACAACTATTATGTCTTGTCAACCAGTATACCAGCAATGTGAGAGATGTTTTGGAACGGATCTCTCTCCGTGCTCACTCCACATGGACTTCTTATTGCACTCCAGATAGAAAAGGCAGTTGATAGTTTCAATTGGATGCTGTACACTGGTGGCTGGCTCAGACTCAGATCTCTCGATAGAAGTGGTGTAGGACAAGGCCATATTGAATGCCATTCTTCAGCCGGTTAGAGGGGGTTTTGAGGTCCACACCCTGTTTGGTCAAATTATCCCTTCCATGCATCTACAGTGGTTCCTCCTTTAAAAGTTGCAAGCTTACACCGCAGGACTTAGAGGTAATTTGTGGTTTAGTACGATACCCTGCGTCACCACTTCATTGCTCCAGACCAGCGCAAGGGGTAGTTAGAGCACTGATTATGCTTTTGGGTCCTACTGTGTCTCTAACGGACAATGAATGGGTGACATAAACCTAAATAGAAACTGATAATTGTGCACGACTTCAGTATTACTTACTAAAACTGTTGTTACACTAAGGTTTTTATTTTATTTTGTAAGCATTATTTTGGTTTTACTGTAGGCCACTCCCGACCAGTCACGTTGTACAGCGCCTGAGTGGCGCAACGGTCTAAGACGCTGCATGGCATACTGTGTAGCTGCAGCAGATGCTGGTTCAATACCTGTGCCAGCCTCAACTGGGAGACCCATGAGATGACTAGGTTTTTGGTTTTTCTCCCTCTAAAAGCAGAAATAAATAATTCTAAATAACAAACTGGCTTTGTTTACAAATTAGTAACAATGTCTCACCTCATGTTCGACAATGGCCTTTTTTATTACTGATTTAGAATTATATAAAAGCCCGTTGGATATTCTCACAGATAATATTAACCCTGTTATTAGCAGGACAATATATATATTGGTCTGGCTCCCGAGTGGCGCACAATGGGACTGCATTGCAGTTCTCCAGCTGTATCCACTGTAAGCGTGTGACGTTCAAGGCACGAGGGCAGGGGGCACGGGATGGGCCGCAGAGCCGCGCACAGAAGACCGCCCTAGCCAATGGGGAAGGGAGGGGGAGGACCTCCACACTGGCAACACTTTTTAAAGGGCATTACACTAATAATGGAGCTGACTCGGGAAACGTTCCCTGTGTTAGTGCCAGTCTGCACGTTTAAACTAAAACCATGTAACTAATAATGGCATCTTTATGTTTTTGTTAATAAAATAATAATAAAAATACTTTCAAAATGTTGATGTTTATTTAGTTATGGATCCATAACAAATTACCATGGGAATAAATATCACTGAATTACAGAAATATCTTCTATGTAATTATTGGCAGGGATTCACGTCATATTTTTCTATATATTGCAACATGAGTCTCACTAGTGTTGAGTAATGTGCTATTAAAAGTGGTGTAGGTCTTATTTATTTAAAGAGCATATTGAAGGTAGAAGCAATAGGATTTGAAGCGATAGCCTACAGCTATTTTAGCACCGTTTCGCGCTGCTCTGAGACAAGAATGGGAACTGGTCTTGATAAATCAATGATTTTTATTTTCACTGACTCTCCGATTGGTTATTGGTTAGACTAGAATTAGAAAATTAGGGTATAGAAATGTTATACTCTTAGTGTAACCTTTTATTTAACTAGGCAAGTCAGCTAAGAACACATTTTTATTTACAAGGACGGCCTACTCCTTCCTCGCCGTCGGGGAATTGAACCCCGGTGTCCCGCATGCCTGCAGGACATGGGGATTCTTTAGCTAAATAGCCCAGTACTGTACTCTCGACCGTCACGTTGTACAGAGCCATATTTTCAGTTCCATCCTAACGGAAACCCAGAGGGTTTTTCTTGGAATCGAAACACCATTAAAAATAATCAAATTTAATTAAGAAAGTACCAGTCAAAACTTTGGACACCTACTCATTCCAGGGTTTTTCTTTATTTTTACATTGTAGAATAATAGTGAGGACATAAAACTATGAAATAACACATATGGAATCAGTTAACCTGTTATGGCTAGGGGGCAGTATTTTCACAGCCGGATAAAAAAATGTACCCAATTGAATCTGATTATTACTCCTGCCCAGAAACTAGAATGTGCATATAATTATTAGCTTTGGATAGAAAACACTCCAAAGTTTCTAAAACTGTTTGAATGGTGTCTGTGAGTATAACAGAACTCATTTGGCAGGCCAAAACCTGAGAAGATTCTGTACAGGAAGTACCCTGTCTGACCATTTCTTGGCCTTCTTGATTATCTCTATCCAATACAGGGGATCTCTGCTGTTACGTGACACTTCCTACGGCTCCCATGGGCTCTCAGAAGGCGGCAAAAAGCTGAATGATATCGAGGCAGCCCCTGGCTGAAAAACAGTAGCGCGTTTGGATAGTGGCCGGTCACAGTACTATGAGACTCAGGCTCGTGCACGAGGGGATCCCATGCTTTTATTTTCTCTCTTTTGTACGTAAACACGCTTTCCCGGTCGGAATATTATCGCTTTTTTACGAGAAAAATGGCATAAAAATTGATTTTAAACAACTGTTGACATGCTTCGAAGGATGGTAATGGAATATTTAGAATTTTTTTGTCACGAAATGCGTCGTGCGCATGACCCTTATTTACACTTCGGATAGTGTCTTGAACGCACGAACAAAACGCCGCTATTTGGATAGAACTATGGATTATTTTCTAATAGTAAATCGGAGTTTGGTCAGGGCTAAACTTGGTGGGTGTCTAAATAGCTAGCCGTGATGGCTGGGCTATCTACTCAGAATATTGCAAAATGTGCTTTCACCGAAAAGCTATTTTAAAATCGGACACCTCGATTGCACAAAGGAGTTCTGTATCTATAATTCTTAAAATAATTGTTATGTTTTTTGTGAACGTTTATCGTGAGTAATTTAGTAAATTCACCGGAGGTTTGCGGGGGGTATGCTAGTTCTGAACGTCACATGCTAATGTAAAAAGCTGGTTTTTGATATAAATATGAACTTGATTGAACAAAACATGCATGTATTGTATAACATAATGTCCTAGGTGTGTCATCTGATGAAGATCATCAAAGGTTAGTGCTGCATTTAGCTGTGGTTTGGATTTATGTGACATTATATGCTAGCTTGAAAAATGGGTGTCTGATTATTTCTGGCTGGGTACTCTGCTGACAATCTAATGTTTTGCTTTCGTTATAAAGCCTTTTTGAAATCGGACAGTGTGGTTAGATAAAGGAGAGTCTTGTCTTTAAAATGCTGTAAAAAAGTCATATGTTTGAAAAATGGAAGTTGTTTGTATTTTTGAGGAATTTGTAATTCGCGCCACGCCTATCATTGGATATTGGAGCAGGTGTTCCGCTAGCGGAACGTCTAGATGTAAGAGGTTAAGAAGAAATTCTTATTTACAAGGATAGCCTACTCCTTCCTCCCCGTTGGGCAATTGAACCCCGGTCTCCCGCATTCTCTAGTACAGCCATTATTGAAGGCTATCAAATGCTTCTCAAAGATGTCCTCTGGTGGTCAAACTAGCACTAACTAGCATTAATGGTACCAGTGATTCACACTTAAATAACGTGCCATAGAACTCTGCGGCACCATGCAAGCTGCGCCGCACTACGCTGCAACTTTTAAAGGAGGAACCACTGTAGGCAGGTTACCAAGAGTGACAATGCTCCTCGCCCCAGCAAATGGCTCTAAACTGTTACTGTGTTGTCATTGTTCTTTAGATTTATAGTAACTGCACCACTCTGCCACCTGTTGCAGAGGCTGTGGGTTTAACCAGCTGTCTCTTTGAATAGGTGTCCCCATCAGTATGCGCCCTGCCAGCAAAAATATTCCACAGATTACTGTTCCCACCCTGCCAGCCAATTCTACACCGTTTTCAAGCCTGATTACACATGCCACAATCAATGCAGTCAGGTGGGGAGTCCTCTTTTACATATTGGGTCCATCTACTTGCAGGGTTAAAAGCCTGCCCATTTGATGGGGTTGTCATCACTATAAGGAGCATTGTTAGAAGAGCCAAGCGTTAGAAACTTGAAAGAGCAAGGTAATGGCAAATTTGGCAGCATCCACATTTTTGGTGAATGCCTCAGACCTAGGCTATTCATTAATTAAACCTATTCATACTATTTGATGAATGTCTTAATCATTTGCACGCTTACATATTTGTATGATGACTGTTGGAATATTTCAACATACTTCAAATTAAACCTCCTTTTCCCTCCACATCCATCATAAAAGTGTGGATGTTATATTTCGTTTGGAATTTCGCTTCTCAGAAACGTGATACTTTCTAGTTTGAGGTTCTGCCATTTCAAGAAATTAGTCAACGTACCAATGCCTGTATGCAGGCTTTTATAGCCTTTAATGATTTCAGGAAGCAGGCTGATTTAGGCTATTCAATGTCATATTCATGTAAAATAATCCTGCTAAACTGTCCTTCTACCATATTTTTATTAATTGTTTTTTGTTTAATCTTTCTTACACTGGTTTTGGAAGCCATTGAGATTTTACTGAAGGTTGGTTTAATTCAGTTTTGCAAGGTCCGTCTTGACTCTTGTCCAATGTTCCCTCTAAACTGCCGGTCATCTCCCCCAGGACTGCTGCTCAGAAATATAAGTCCACAGAGAGAAGCACGAGATTGAACTTCACTCAACTTTCTACAGCAGTGATCACCAACCTGGACTGGTTGATCTCCATGGCATTCCTAGTCGGCAAACATTTCTGTAAAAAAAAAAAAAAACGATAAAGCCTTGTTCCTATTTTTGTTGGTATTCTTCTTGGACTGTTGGTGCACGATTCATCTGACCTGCACGTCGGGTAGGCGAACTGTTTCCATTTTGAGCCATTTCATGTGTCTGAAGGTACAAACTCCGTCTTCCCGGTGGGCCCAGAGAGCAAATCAAGTGCACTGTACGCCTACCACTGGCCAAATCGGATGGCTCAGATTACCGTGTCTGCAGTAATGTAGCAGGCATAAAAGAAAGCTACAGCAAAGTTGATACTGTGAGATTTGAAAAAGTTTAAAACCATTACTAGAGAGGGACTCAACGAGTTTAAGTTCTTACTCAGCACTGTCCATTTTTATAAGCCATAAAATGTGCGTTCTTCCTATTTCCACTCAGCGCTACAACAAACACTGCAGAAGTAATGAATTAGTAGCAACGTGTATCTATAGGCTTATGTTATTATTAGTAGCTTGGGTCTTTTAATGTTGAGGAATATTTCACTTTCATAGGAGTAACAACATGAATTTGTGCATGAGGGAGAAATAATGCAGTGTGACTCGAGTTTTGCTGTCCATCTGGAAGATGTCCCTTTTTGGTCCAGTGTCAGTGGAGGAAAGGGAGGGGCAGACCCTCAGTCTGCTGCTCACTCTGTCAGCTGATACTGACCATCAGATGCAGGCACCATCAGCCCAGTAAAATAAAAAGCATTTTAAATGCATAATCACTCAGCTGTGCTTCACAAGTAATATAACAAGTCTTACCGGTGTGATCATATCGCCTGTCTCATATTTTGAAATATATTTTTTAAAGGCCCAACAACAGGGCAATTGGGGGCAATTGAAGCAAAGCCCATATGTGGTGTTATTGGCCCTATAGCTTACTGCAAAAATTGGTTAATGTTGCATAAGCTTAATATTTTTAAAGTCATATCTTAAATAATCCTCCTCACCTCGAACCCCAAACAAAAAATAAATAAAAAATAAACAAAATATAACACTTAACCTGCACTTTACCCCCCCCCCTTCTAGCTCTGACCCTACTAATAGCTACATTATTTAGGAATCATTTACTTTCTATGCTTGTTAAGATGAATGCACTAACTGTAAGTCACTCTGGATAAGAGCGTCAGCTAAATGAAAAAAATGTATTTAAAAAAAATATACAAATAATAATCTGAGCGGTAGATCTTGGCTTGCATCTTGACTCAGAAAAGGTTGTAGACCACTGTTCCAGTGTTTTCCCTGTTAGGACTATCAACATCTTCCTTTACTGTGGCAATTGTGAACGAATCAATGCAATATTAGCCACTTTCAATGCAACATACCGAAACAAAACGAACTATGCAAGAGATCTTTTTGTAGGCAGAGCGCATCGGAGTAGGATTCTATTGCATTGACACGCACTACTCAGCCCGTACTCTACACAGACCAGTGCAGCATAAGCAATCAAAGCTGCAGTAGGCCTTTATGCAAATAGACCATTGCCATATATGGATCTGTGCCATTTACTTTGAACTGGACTGTGTTTACTGCATGAGTGGTCGTGAGTAGATGCCTTGTTTTGAGATCAAAGCGAAAGCTGCAAGTAGCCACGTGTGCACATTTTGTTTATATCCTTTGCTAGTTAGAGTTATTAGCCGAATTCATAGATCATTTGTAGTCAGCGATAGTCAGTGATTGTTAAGAGCACAAAACGTGTACATTTCTAGACATCTTTGATGTTAGAGCTTTTTTTTGTCTTAAAAGGGCACTGTTGTATTGAGACAGGCTTGAATAAGCTAAGTAGCCAATAGGCAGAGGGTAGTATTTTTCTGATTCTCTGTAATAATGGTATGGGAACAATCTTACACTACGAGGTCCGGAGTACTGCTGGAAAATATGGTGTATAAAGGAAGATGTCCCATTCAGGCCGTTTAACATTGAAAAGAATGTCAGTTCCGGTCTGTTTAACATGGTGGCTCTCCCATAGGCACACATGCATTAGCAGCTGGGTCTGGTCCGCTTAGTTCATGGACTGTATATGAACCAGAAAAAATTAGGGAGTGGGATGTCTCGCCTCCTCTTCCGTCTCTGCTGCTGGTTTTCTTTTCTACCTGATAACTAATTATAGTCACCTGGTGTGTCAGGTTTATATCAGTCCCTAATTAAAGGGGAAGTGTGAAAAAGCAGTGGAATTGCTTTCAAAGTCCATATTTGTATTTAAGGTTCCTATAGCGCAGTGCTTCTCAAACCTCTCCTCGGGGAACCCCAGCCATGTATTTGATCTATTCCAGAGCTAGCACACCTGATTCAGCTTTCCCAACTAATCATCAATCCTTTGACTAGGTAAATCAGGTGAGCTAGTTGAGGCCTACAACAAAATTGTGAAATGTCTGGAGGTCCCTAAGGAAAGGTTTGAGAACCACTGCGTATAGCAAACAGTTACAACCGTGACCTGTGAATGTATAGTGTTGTAAAGCTTGTTCACACTGCAGGCCTTAATGCTCAAATCAGTTTTGTTTTTTTAAATCTGTTAAGGTCTACTGACTGTACAAACGGCAAGTTACAAGTGACCAAATTTAGTTTGTGTCCTGACGGCAGTCATTTGCTGGCATGGCTACGCTAGTTGTCATAGTAACGGCGGGTGTGTGGGCAGTGGTGTAGGCTGATAGGACGCACGAGCGCCACCAATCACTCAGAAGTGATGTACCAAGCTAGGGTGACAATAATGCCTGCCATGAACGTTTCCTAGTTGCTTTGAATGTTTAAAATCATAGTGTAAGAACCACTTTTATAGCCTCAAAGGATAAGATGATCCAACTTTCAAAACAAATAATTTTAGGCCTACCACAGCAGTCAACTAGCTAGCTAGGTAGCTTGTAAACAACTGACACAACCTGGTCTCAGAGCATTTCGTATTATTCTGTGTAAAATCTGAGACTCTCCATTTATTATGATATGTTACATTTCGTATGGCATGTATTCATTTGTGGTTGTCCATTAACCATTTTATGTGAAATATTACAATTTGTATTATATGTTACAAATTTGCAAAACATTCTATGCTACGAATTCTAGCTAGCTGGCTAACATTAGCTAGGCAAGAGGTTAAGGTTAAAGGGTTAAGTTGGGTTAACCTCTCTAGGGTAGGTGGCACCAAATCGTCCCACCTACGTAACAGCCAGTGTAATCCCGTGGCGCGTTATTCAAAAACCTCAAAAATGCTAAAACTTTTTCAAACATATGACTATTTTACACCATTTTAAAGACAAGACTCTCGTTAATCTAACCACACTGTCCGATTTCAAAAAGGCTTTACAACGAAAGCAAAACATTAGATTATGTCAGCAGAGTACCCAGCCAGAAATAATCAGACACCCATTTTTCAAGCTAGCATATAATGTCACATAAATCCAAACCACAGCTAAATGCAGCACTAACCTTTGATCTTCATCAGATGACACACCTAGGACATTATGTTATACAATACATGCATGTTTTGTTCAATCAAGTTCATATTTATATCAAAAACCAGCTTTTTACATTAGCATGTGACGTTCAGAAATAGCATACCCCCCGCAAATGTTGGTTTGGTTCAAAATAATCCATAGTTATATCCAAACAGCGGCGTTTTGTTCGTGCGTTCAAGACACTATCCGAAAGGGTAAATAAGGGTGACGAGCATGGCGCAATTCATGACAAAAAAATTCTAAATATTCCATTACTGTACTTCGAAGCATGTCAACCGCTGTTTAAAATCAATTTTTATGCCATTTTTCTCATAAAAAAAGCGATAATATTCCGACCGGGAATCTGCGTTTAGGTAAACAGACGAAAGAAAATAAAGCATTCGGTCGACTCGAGCACGCGCCTAAGCCCATAGTACTCTGATCGGCCACTTGCCAAAAGCGATAATGTGTTTCAGCCAGAGGCTGCCTCGATATCGTTCAGCTTTTTCCCGGGCTCTGAGAGCCTATGGGAGCCGTAGGAAGTGTCACGTTATTGCAAAGATCCTCAGTCTTCAATAAAAAGAGTCAAGATGAAACACAACTTGTCAGACAGGCCACTTCCTGCATGGAATCTTCTCAGGTTTTGGCCTTCCATTTGAGTTCTGTTATACTCACAGACACCATTCAAACAGTTTTAGAAACTTTAGGGTGTTTTCTATCCAAAGCCAATAATTATATGCATATTCTAGTTACTGGGCAGGAGTAATAACCAGATTAAATCGGGTGCGTTTTTTTATCCGGCCGTGTCAATACTGCCCCCTAGCCCTAACAGGTTAAAGGGTTAAGGGAATGGTTAGCTAACATGTTAAGTAGTTGCAAAGTAGCTAACAAGTTGCTAATTAGCTAAAATGCTAAAGTTGACCGTGATGAGTTTTGAACTCACAACCTTTGGGTTGCTAGATGTTCATGTTGTACTCCATTTATAGCTTTGTGACAGAGGAACTGCAAGTTGAACTCTGTGAGAGAGACTCCTAAATTGATAGTGCAGTTTGTTCAGGATATTTTTCAGCTTGCTAGTTACTTCACATGCTGATATTGACATTGGTATTATTGTGGGTAGTTATGTTTTCTAGCTACAGTTGAATTCGGAAGTTTATATACACCATAGCCAAATACATTTAAACTCAGTTTTTCACAATTCCTGACATTTAGTCCTAGTAAAAATTCCCTGTCTTAGGTCAGTTAGAATGACCACATTATTTTATTTTAAGAATGTGAAATGTCAGAATAATAGTAGAAAGAATTATTTATTTCAGCTTTTATTTATTTTATCACATTCCCAGTGGGTCAGAAGTTTACATACACTCAATTAGTATTTGGTAACATTGCCTTTAAATTGTTTAACTTGGGTCAAACGTTTCAGGTAGCCTTCCACAAGCTTCCCACAATAAGTTGGGTGAATTTTGGCACATTCCTCCTGACAGAGCTGGTGTAACGGAGTCAGGTTTGTAGGCCTCCTTGCTCGCACACGCTTTTTCAGTTCTGCCCACAAATTTTCTATGGGATTGAGGTCAGGGCTTTGTGATGGTCACTCCAATACCTTGACTTTGTTGTCCTTAAGCCATTTTGCCACAACTTTGGAAGTATGCTTGGGGTCATTGTCCATTTGGAAGACTCATTTGCGACCAAGCTTTAACTTCCTGACTGATGTTTCTTAAATATATCCACATAATTTTCCTTCCTCATGATGCCATCTATTTTGTGAAGTGCACCAGTCCCTCCTGCAGCAAAGCACCCCCACATGATGCTGCCACCCCCGTGCTTCATGGTTGGGATGGTGTTCTTCGGCTTGCAAGCCTCCCTCTTTTTCCTCCAGACATAAAGATGGTCATTATGGTCAAACAGTTATATTTTTGTTTCATCAGACCAGAGGACATTTCTCCAAAAAGTACGATCTTTGTCCCCTTGTGCAGTTGCAAACCGTAGTCTGGCTTTTTTATGGCAGCTTTGGAGCAGTGGCTTCTTCCTTGCTGAGCGGCCTTTCAGGTTATGTCGATATAGGACTCATTTTACTGTGGATATAGATACTTTTATACCTGTTTCCTCCAGCATCTTCACAAGGTCCTTTTCTGTTGTTCTGGGACTGATTTGCACTTTTCGCACCAAAGTACGTTCATCTCTAAGAGACAGAACGCGTCTCCTTCCTGAGCATTATGACGGCTATGTGGTCCCAAGGTGTTTATACTTATGCACTATTGTTTGTACAGATGAACGTGGTACCTTCAGGCTTTTGGAAATTGCTCCCAAGGATGAACCAGACTTGTGGAGGTCTACCATTTTTTTTCTGAGGTCTTGGCTGAATTTCTTTTGATTTTCCCATGATGTCAAGCAAAGAGGCACTGAGTTTGAAGGTAGGCCTTGAAATACATCCACAGGTACACCTCCAATTGACTCAAATGATGTCAATTAGCCTATCAGAAGCTTCTAAAGCCATGACATAATTTTCTGGAATTTTCCAAGCTGTTTACAGACACAGTCAACTCAGTGTATGTAAACTTCTGACCCACTGGAATTGTGATACAGTGAATTTTAATTGAAATTATCTGTCTGTAAACAATTGTTTGAAAAATTACTTGTCAAACACGAAGTAGATGTCCAGACCGACTTGCCAAAACTATAGTTTGTTAACAAGAAATTTGTGGAGTGGTTGAAAAACGAGTTTTAATGACTCCAACCTAAGTGTATGTAAACTTCTGACTTCAACTGTACCTATTTAGCCAGCCAGTTCGTAAACTTGAGCTGTAACAGAGTTCCCAAAACAATTTTCACATGTTTCTACCATTCTTCTTATTATGTCAAAATGAAACATTTGTTCACACAAAATATTGTTTTCACATAGTGTTATTTAACACATTTTAACACTGTTAATAATAGGAACGTGTGGTTTGGAGTGGATTATCCCTTTAAGGAACCATCTGTTTTATGTTATCATACGAAACCTAACATATCATGAACTCAGCAAAAAAAGTAATGTCCCTTTTTCGGGACCCTGTCCTTCAAGGATAACTTGTAAAAATCCAAATAACTTCACAGATCTTCATTGTAAAGGGTTTAAACACTGTTTCCCATGCTTGGTCAATGAACCATAAACATTTAATGGACATGCACCAATGGAACAGTCGGTAAGACACTAACAGCTTAATTGCCTACTGTCTGTAAGTTCACAGTTATGAAAACTTAGGACACTAAAGAGGCCTTTCTACTGACTCTGAAAAACACCAAAGGAAAGATGCCCGGGGTCCCTACTCATCTGCGTGAATGTGCCTTAGGCATGCTGCAAGGAGGCATGAGGACTGCAGATGTGACCAGGGCAATAAATTGCCATGTCCGTACTGTAAGACGCCTAAGACAGCGCTACAGTGAGACAGGAAGGACAGCTGATCGTCCTCGCAGTGTAACAACACCTGCACAGGATCGGTACATCCGAACATCACACCTGCGGGACAGGTACAGGATTGCAACAACAACTGCCTGAGTTACACCAGGAACGCACAATCCCTCCATCGGTGCTCAGATTGTCCGCAATAGGCTGAGAGAGGCTGGACTGAGGGCTTGTAGGCCTGTTGTAAGGCAGATCCTCACCAGACATCACTGGCAACATCGCCTATGGGCACAAACCCACCGTCGCTGGACCAGACAGCACTGGCAAAAAGTGCTCTTCACTGACGAGTCGCGGTTTTGTCTCACCAGGGGTGATGGTTGGATTCACGTTTATCGAAGGAATGAGCATTACACAGAGGCCTGTACTCTGGAGCGGGATCGATTTGGAGGTGGAAGGGCCGTCATGATCTAGGGCGGTGTGTCACAGCATCATCGGACTGAGCTTGTTGTCATTGCAGGCAAACTCAACGCTGTGCGTTACAGGGAAGACATCCTCCTCCCTCATGTGGTACCCTTCCTGCAGGCTCATCCTGACATGACCCTCCAGTATGACAATGCCACCAGCCATACTGCTCGTTCTGTGTGTGATTTCCTGCAAGACAGGAGTGTCTGTGTTCTGCCATGGCCAGCGAAGAGCCCGGATCTCAATCCCATTGAGCACGTCTGGGACCTGTTGGATCGGAGGGTGAGGGCTAGGGCCATTCCCCCCAGAAATGTCCGGAAACTTGCAGGTGCCTTGGTGGAAGAGTGGGGTAACATCTCACAGCAAGAACTGGCAAATCTGGTGCAGTCCATGAGGAGATGCACTGCAGTACTTATTGCAGCTGGTGGCCACACCAGATACGGACTGTGCTTTTGATTTTGACCCCCCCCCCCCCCCCCCCTTTGTTCAGAGACGCACTATTCCATATCTGTTAGTCAGAAGTCTGTTGTTGAATCTTGTTATGTTCATACAAATATTTACATGTTAAGTTTGCTGAAAATAATCGCAGTTGACAGTGAGGGGACATTTCTTTTTTGTCATTACAGTCTTAAAAAAAAAACACTTGAGGGCAAATAAATCAGATTTGACCATTCAGACACAAGTTACATTTTTATTTTTTATTTAATTTAACTAGGAAAGTCAATTAAGAACAAATTCTTATTTTCAATGACGGCCTAGGAACAGTGGGTTAACTTCCTTGTTCAGGGGCAGAATTACACATTTTTACCTTGCCAGCTCGGGGATTAGATTTTGCAACCTTTCGGTTACTAGTCCAACGCTCTAACCACTAGGCTACCTGCCGCCCATGCACATGGCCAGGAATCAGATTTGTATCAGACTTCAAACCACCTATGAAGGTGGTTTGAAATGTGGCTTGAAATATCAGATTATATGTGGTTTTTGGCTGTTCAGAATGCAGGAAAAATAACCAATTGGATTTTGATTTACTTCAAACTGCCAATGTGAACACTGCTTAAGAACCCTGTCTTGGTGAATTAATTTCAAGTTTCAAGTGCTTTGAGATTCTTTGCTTGTTGCTTCATGATTATTGGACAATTTAACAATTTGTTGCATGCTCCGTGATTTGTAGTTGCTCAAACATGAAAGGCTCTGGGTTTGAACATTTCTGGGGGTGTGCTTCCTTGAATCCCTTTGTCCTGTAAATTATCATTGAAAGTCTAGGAATATACACTTTTGTTTACCACCAAGGACATCAAAATTGAGTTGAAATTGCCTCCCTATTACAAATTGATTTGTGCTCTTGGTCCATTTGTCTCCTTTGCCTTGGATTTTTCTCCATTGAAGATTCACCAAAGATCCAACACATCCATCTCAGAGTAGCCTATCTGTCCAACTTGAATAAGCCAGAGCATTGTTTGGCAATGGGCAAGCCTTTCATTTGCTTAAAGATAGTAGGGATGTTTTCATTCCAACATCCAATAAGCCTACTCTGATACAATACAGGATTTGTACTGCTTGTTTTAAATACTGCCATATTTCTTCTGAGTAGCAACAAGGAGGTTGTTAGGTTTAAGCTGATCTAAGCACATTCTTTTTGGTTGAGTGTGTTTGTTGGCTAAGAGTTGCATGTTTGAGTTAAGGAGGTTCCCTGGTTTCAGGCTTGGGCCAATTAGCATTCCCATCTCCTGGTGGCCTGTGAGAAGCCCCCTGTGTGTGCTTGTGGTCGGGTAGAACTTGATTGTGAGCCGCATGTCACTGTTACCACTGCTTCGTACCATGTATTCAGCGTTCGAATGATGCTGCGCCCCATCCCAGCACCCACAGAGCCCCCTCTTTTTAGCTGGGAAATTCAATTGTGTTGGAATGCTCTGTGCCTCTTTTCTCTGGTACTTGAATGGGCCCTTTAGTATTTCACACCAAGGTGTCCTTCAGGGTGTGAGGTCAGGCTACCAAAACAGTTTCTAGTGGCGGATTAGGACCAATTAACATCTTTGTACACAAAGGGCTCTGGCAGCTGAACAGGCCGGAGGGTGACCCACACTGCCGTTGCATGCCAAGCCAGGGGACTGCTGCACTTGAGCTCAAGTAGCAAAAGAGGGGTGGGGAAAGTTTTTCAAACCTAATGAGAAATGTTGCTACTTCACATCATATGAATGTGTAGCGCATTGATTAATCATGATCTTGCGTAATGAGTGGGTACTATATTTCTTTTAGCTGCGTGCAACTGTCTCAGAGGACATCTCTGAGTTGTTTTTTTTTTTTTCATTATTAGGGAAGTTCTGGTGGGCCTAGTCTAAACCATAATTTCAACAATGTGTCAGTGCAACGCACCACAACATTTTATTTGCTTTGTTGGAAGGACTTATTGTGTTCTAAAAGGGTACCATCCACCAGAGGCAACTATGGTCATTTTTCACACAATAAATGTGAAGATGGTCTCTGCAAATAGGGCTATCTTGAAATTGGGCTTATGTTCCCATTTCTGTTTTCAAATATTTTCCATTAGAGCTTTGTGGACTTGTGGAAAGAGGTTGTACAATTGTACAGCCACAATTTTCTTGCATCATAATTATTATAACCCTTCAGTAAGTAGCCATATGTATCTCCTTTGAGCCATATATGGATAATTTGTAGGGTAAGTGTAGCTATTAAGTCCATAACAGGTCTAACATGACCAACCAACATACATTCTGCAATTTGTCTGAGGAGAAAGGGGCAAACAAAAAAACCTGTACAACACATACCCCCTTTAAAAAAGCAGGTTAATGTATTTGGATGCAAGATTTGTCGGAGGCGAAAGTATAATCATGTCAATCATGAGGCTAATCTTTTATTTAATTGACTGTTGAGCTTGTGGGCCAATAGGAGATTAGGGCATGCTGATGACTAGGAGTATATCACACATTTTTGATGGCCTGCACTACTCATTATTTTGGATATTGACGGTGCTTCTGCATATTTCTGCAGTTACTTTTTTGTATTTTTAGTTTTGGGAACAAATTCAACTGGGAACTCAAGAGCTTTAGGCTATGAAGTAGAAGTCCATCTGAGATGAGGTTGAATTTTTCCAGATGTTAGATGCAAGGTTTGAATGCAAAGTGTTTAGTCTGAGAAACTAATCAATTGGCCCCTAACCTTAAATTAAAAAAATTATAATCAAAGATTTGCCTATATTTGTATCGACCGGGTAGTTATAACCAAAACTCAAATGCTAGGCTGTATTATGGTGTGGCATAGTTAATAATTTAATATGTAAAGATATCATCTAGGATAGCTAACATCTTGATTATCACCACTGCATGCTTATATTTAATTCATATAGGCCTACTTGCAGATTTTTAGTTGTGCCAAGTTATGAAATGGAGCTAACCAGTATTCATAGCTCATTAGGAGATAATTTAAATAAAACAGTTTTGAGACGGGGATCGTGGTCTCGCACTGAGACTTAGCAATGTTAATTAATCCTAGACTACTCATTAGCCTACGTTCAAGGCCTGTGCCGTAGGGTCGAGGGAGGCAAAACGGAATTAATCAATGACTTTAATTGATTTTTCACTGGTAGGCGCTATGTTTCTATCAGGATGAGATGCTGCATAGTTGTGTTGTAGATTTTGGAATCTTTAAGTCTCTTCACGCCTCCACAAATGTCTTTACTCCCGGTGCAGGGAGTTGATAGAGTAGTCCGAGCAGAGGCAGTTTATTTGGAGAAGGAAGGGAAACTAGTGCCCCTCTGTTGGGGTGGTCCTTTTATCACACTTGAGAACTCCCTTTGTCTCTCACACTCTCTGTCTCACTCTCTCTCACTCTTCCCCATCTCTCTCTTACAGCCTGTCTGGGTAATAGGGGTTGAAATGCAGGTGTGTGTGTGTGGGAAATGGCTATAGCGCTATAGTGCATTGACAGGTTATTTGTTGGCCACTGCCTAATTAGTGGCAAAGTGGATGCACCCCGCCAGGCTTTAGTGCTCTGTGTTAGAACCAGTCTGCTCTAATTTCCTTGCAGCTTTGATATTGGCCAAGAGATTGACGGTTCACACAAAAAAAGAAACACAAGGGCATGATGGAAGACCTGATGAAAACAATGCCCCCGTACTCCCCTTCACTTCGCCTCCTCGGGCTATAGCTGTGCGAGGAGAAGTAGACGGAGGCCCCTGGTTTTTGCAGACACTACCAAATTGGCTCTAATGTCAGCAGAGCTAATGTTTTCCCAAAGAAAGTAAGAGGACAAAGTTTTGGACCACACCTATGCTCTTCTGTTTCTCCATACTTGGGCCTTTAAAGGGGGGCCTGAACTTCCTGATTTTGGCCTAGTTTTTCATCTTGGTCATTAATTAAGCAATGCAACGGCCATGACTGAAGCCAAACAAGAGTTGTCGGTGGTATCAAAGCACCTTACACCTTACAGTGAAATGCTTACTTACAAGCCCTAACCAACAATGCAGGAAAAAAAAAAAAAGGAAAAAAAAGATATGAATAAGAAATAAAAGTAACATAATTAAAGAGCAGCAGTAAAATAACAATAGCGAGGCTATATACAGGGGGTACCAGTACAGATTCAATGTGCAGGGGCAACGGTTAGTCGAGGTAATTGATGTAATATGTACATGTAGGTAGAGTTTTATTAAACTCTCTAGGGTCGGCGGGACGAAATCGTCCCACCTACGTAACAGCCAGTGGAATCCTGTGGCGCGTTATTCAAATACCTTAGAAATGCTATTATTCAATTTCTCAAACATATGACTATTTTACACCATTTTAAAGACAAGACTCTCATTAATCTAACCACACTGTCCGATTTCAAAAAGGCTTTACAACGAAAGCAAAACATTAGATTATGTCAGCAGAGTACCCAGCCAGAAATAATCAGACACCCATTTTTCAAGCTAGCATATAATGTCACATAAATCCAAACCACAGCTAAATGCAGCACTAACCTTTGATGATCTTCATCAGATGACACACCTAGGACATTATGTTATACAATATATGCATGTTTTGTTCAATCAAGTTCATATTTATATCAAAAACCAGCTTTTTACATTAGCATGTGACGTTCAGAACTAGCATACCCCCCGCAAACTTCCGGTGAATTTACAAAAAATTTACTAAATTACTCACGATAAACGTTCACAAAAAGCATAAGAATTATTTTAAGAATTATAGATACAGAACTCCTCTATGCACTCTATGTCCGATTTAAAAAAAATAGCTTTTCGGTGAAAGCACATTTTGCAATATTCTCAGTAGATAGCCCGGCATCACAGGGCTAGCTATTTAGACACCCAGCAAGTTTAGCACTCACCAAACTCAGATTTACTAGAAGAAAAAATGTTATTACCTTTGCTGTTCTTCGTTAGAATGCACTCCCAGGACTTCTACTTCAATAACAAATGTTGGTTTGGTTCAAAATAATCCATAGTTATATCCAAATAGCGGCGTTTTGTTCGTGCGTTCAAGACACTATCCGAATGGTAAAGAAGGGTGACGAGCACGACGCATTTCGTGACAAAAAAATTCTAAATATTCCATTACCGTACTTCGAAGCATGTCAACCGCTGTTTAAAATCAATTTTTATGCCATTTTTCTCATAAAAAAGCGATAATATTCCGACCGGGAATCTGCGTTTAGGTAAAAAGACCAAAGAAAATAAAGCATGGGGTCGACTCGTGCACGCTCCTAAGCCCATTGTCCTCTGATCGGCCACTATCCAAACGCGCTAATGTGTTTCAGCCTGGGGCTGCCTCGATATCATTCAGCTTTTTCCAGGGTTCTGAGAGCCTATGGGAGCCGTAGGAAGTGTCACGTTACAGCAAAGATCCTCAGTCTTCAATAAAAAGAGCCAAGATGAACAAGAACTTGTCAGACAGGTCACTTCCTGTATGGAATCTTCTCAGGTTTTTGCCTGCCATTTGAGTTCTGTTATACTCAGACACCATTCAAACAGTTTTAGAAACTTTAGGGTGTTTTCTATCCAAAGCCAATAATTATATGCATATTCTACTGGGCAGGAGTAGTAACCAGATTAAATCGGGTACGTTTTTTTATCCGGCCATGTAAATACTGCCCCCTATCCCCAACAGGTTAAAGTGACTATGCATAGATAATAACAGCGAGTAGCAGCAGTGTAAAAGGGGGGGGGGGGGGGGGGCAATGCAAATAGTCTGGGTAGCCATTTGATTAGATGTTCAGGAGTCTTATGCCTTGGGGTTAGCAGCTGTTTAGAAGCCTTTTTGGACCTAGACTTGGTTCCCCGGTGCCGCTTGCCATGCGGTAGCAGGGAGAACAGTCAATGGTGGTTGGAGGCTTTGACAATTTTTAGGGCCTTCCTCTGACACCGCCTGGTATAGAGGTCCTGGATGGCAGGAAGCTTGGCCCCGGTGATGTACTGGGCCGTACGCACTACCCTCTGTAGTGCCTTGTGGTCAACGGCCAAACAGTTGCCATACCAAGTATGATGCAACCAGTCAGGAAGCTCTCAATGGTGCAGCTGTAGAACCTTTTGAGGATCTGAGGACCCATGCTAAATCTTTTCAGTCTCCTGAGGGGGAATGGGTTTTGTCGTGCCCTCTTCACAACTTTCTTGGTGCGCTTGGGCCATGTTAGTTTGTTAATGTGGACACCAATGAACGTGGAGCTCTCAACCTGCTCCACTACATCCCCGTTGATGAGAATTGGGTCGTGCTCGGTCTTCCTTTTCCTGTAGTCCACAATCATCTCCTTTGTCTTGATCACATTGAGGAAGAGTTTGTTGTCCTGGCACCACACAGCCAGGTCTCTGACCACCTCCCTATAGGCTGTCTCATGTTGTCGGTGATCAGGCCTACCACTGTTGTGTAATTTTATGTGTGTGTCTCTTGTGTGTGTTCGCATGTAGCAAAAGTTTATACATTCACTCTGCCAAAACGGTACACAGTCACTCACTTGTCTAGATAACTTGAAACAGTCTAACCAGGTCTTGAAGTCTCCTAGGCTAGCTAGTGCTAGCCAATTTATTTTGCAAATTAACTTCAGCTGGCTGGTGTACGACCCTGTGGCAAAGTTGGTTTGACATTAGATAACCTATCTTTGGGGCTAGTTATGGACCGTCAATAAATTACACAATGTAAATGGGACAATATTTTCATGTTGCGCACCCTTTTAGTTGTCTCATTAAATTATTGCTACACAAAAGTCAGTAATAATGATATAATTCATGCCTTACCTTTTGAAGATCATCTTCTGTTGGCACTCCAAAATGTCCCATAAACATCACAAATGGTCCTTTAGTTCGATAAATTGCTTTTTTATATCCCCAAAATGTCCAAATGCGCGTTTGATTCAGAAAAACACCGGTTCCAACTCGCCCAACATGCCTACAAAGTGTCTAATATGTTACCTGTAAAATTGGTCCAAACATTTCAAACAACGTTCCTATTCCAAATCTATGTATCCTAAAACGTAAATAATCAATAAAATTTAAGACTGGAAATACTGTGCTCAATACCGGACGAAAACAAAGTCAAGCACGTTCCAGGTCGCGCGCACCAAAACATTAGAGTGCACCTGGAGTGACACATGGAAATAACAGGGCTACTTTTTCATTTCTCAAAGGAAAAACATCAACCAATTTCTAAAGACTGTTGACAGCTAGTGGAAGCCATAGGAACTGCAAGCATATTTCTATTAAAAAGGGATTGCCATAGAAAATTTATGGAAAACAGATTGAGCTCAAAATAATTTTTCCCTGGATGGATTGTGCTCGGGGTTTCGCCTGCGAAATAAGTTCTGTTATACACAGACATTATTCAAACAGTTTTAGAAACTTCAGTATTTTCTATCCAAATCTACTAATAATATGCATATCCTAGCTTCTGGGCCTGAGTAGCAGGCAGTTTACTTTGGGCATGCTTTTCATCCGGATGTGAAAATACTGCCACCTAGCCCAAAGAGGTTTTAAACCCCTTTACGAAAGTATAGTTTTAATTTTTGTGATGTTTTTCCCCTACACTTATGGTCATTGTTTTGATCAACTATTTGTAAAAAAAAATTTAAAAAGATTTTTAATATGATCTAATTTTTACTAATATTTTTATAATTTTATTTTTTTACTGTTATTCTCTATTTCAGCATATTCTACTGTGTCTGGAGTGAATGGCCCCCTGGTGATTCTGGATAATGTGAAGGTGACTAAAGATTTAAAATTACTTTTCTATTAGGGCTCAGACACACCAATAGCATTTCCTGAACGAGTACTTAGCATCTCGATCAGTGTGCAAGCCTTTCATCTCTTGTGGACAGAACTTATTATCTTGCAACTATGCTAGATTTTTTTTGGTTCTGGGGTTCTGACTTGCTTAGTGAAATTGATAGTCTTATTTTCTGCAGGGTTAGCCTAATTGCTGGTCATGTATGTTTTCTGTTTTGAAAGACCGAAATAAACGTGTTTGTTAAATGGAGTTTTCCAACCTTTTTTATGTGGCAGTTTCCCAGGTATGCAGAGATTGTGCACCTGACTTTACCTGATGGCACCAGGAGGAGTGGCCAGGTGCTGGAGGTGATTGGCACCAAAGCTGTCGTACAGGTGAGTCCCTCGCAACACACACACACACACACACACACACATACACATACCACAAACAACTGAAAGATACCGTTTAATGTCATTTTCAGGTGTTTGAGGGGACATCTGGTATTGATGCCAAGAAGACGGCCTGTGAGTTCACCGGTGACATCCTGCGCACACCTGTGTCTGAGGACATGCTGGGTAAGATGAGCCTTTCACGGCGAGCGGAGTGGCATCCGGTGGGCGCTAGGCAGGAGGAAGCATGAAATCCACCTCTGATTAAGACTGTTTTCACCACTCTGTATAACTGTTTCCGCCCACCCTCCTTCTCACACAGAAGAAAATACCCTGCAGGCTTTACTCTCTTGGTGTGCTAAATACAATTATTCTGTTCCATTTTTACCTCGCCTCTGTTAATGCCTCAATTTGAGTCCTGCATTGAGTCTTCTCCGTGAGCAAATTAGGGGAACAAAACATTGAAGAGAATCTTTGAGGCTTGTATGACTTTTTATAAATCTCCCAGTCATACCACCTCAGTGGGACTCAATGTTAGGTGTATTTGAAAAGTTGAGTGAACCATCTGTTGCTAGTATCATTTAATAATGGTCCTAAATGAATTGGAAATATAAAATGCAGCATCTCTACCATTGTCTGAAACCTGAAGAAACTGCTCATATTCTTTTACGAATTAGAGGTAGAGATTATTATGTGGCTAGCAATCCATGCGATATGAAATGAAACTAATAGAAAATGTCTTTCATTTCAGGACGTGTTTTCAATGGCTCAGGCAAGCCCATTGACCGTGGCCCCACTGTGCTGGCTGAAGACTACCTGGACATCATGGGTAGGATGGAGCTATGATTCAGTTCATTCAGGAAGCGAAAGATATTCTTAGATAACAACATTGTCTGTGTTGAAATGCAATTGACCCTGATGTGCAAAAATAGAAACATGGTACCTGGACTATATTCTTAGTATACTGAGCTTACACCGGATCAACCCCATCTTTACTCTGCTAGTGGACTTAGATGTGAAACTATACATTAGCTTGTATAGTGTGAGTTCAGTTTTTAGTTGTATCTCACTGCTACAAGGCCAAACACTGTCTTTATATTGACTGTTGATCCCATCCCTGAATCCCTTTCACGTGTAGCATGCCATTGTGTAGGCATGGCATCCCAATGAATAGATGACTTGTAGAGGGTCATGAGTCTTCCATCTTAAGGGCAATAAGGTCTTTGACCCTGACCTCCGGTCTGACCATTTGTTCCATCTCGGGACAATGTATGGATGTATAACCTTTTGGGGATTTCATGCATCTCCTACAAGTGTACTTATTTCATTTTCTTTTCTAAACCATAGTTTGTTTACGTATGTGTGCAACTGCACATGCAGTGTAAATAGATGAATTGAAACTATTATAAGGCCAACTCTACCATTTATATCCCTAATATGACTACTATCTGGGTTGAAAGTGGCTAACCCTCTGGTATGTGTTTCTGAACCTCTGCTGTGACCGCTGCCCTGTTCCAGGCCAGCCCATCAACCCTCAGTGCCGTATCTACCCCGAAGAGATGATCCAGACCGGTATCTCTGCCATCGATGGGATGAACAGCATCGCCCGAGGTCAGAAGATTCCCATCTTCTCTGCAGCCGGCCTGCCCCACAACGAGGTACGATGGAGACGCTTGCTCTGCGAAGGCAAGGACACCCAAACACATAAGCTATATGTGCCTTAGGCTGCATTTTGCCATATTATAGCCTCAGTCAATAGCGTTGGAGATGGGTTTTCTAACATTACCAATGGACTAATCTGATCTGAGACCTGAGGCAGTCCATTCTGTTAGACACCTCAGCGATTTGTAATATCGCAACCAAGTTGATTCTAATTTAGTGTTGTCTGTTTTGGTATGTTGTAATCTATTCTTCTGTCTTTACTTTATTTGTCAAACACCCTGTGTGTGTGTGTGTGTGTGTGTGTGTGTGTGACCAGCAAATTTAAATTATTGCTGAAGTTAGTGCTAATAGATGGAGAATATTGAATTTTGTCCCTGTGGTGCAGGAGCTGGCAGAAACAGCAAAGTGGGTCTGGAGGACATCTCAGAAATCCACTGACATTTTACTGATTGTGGAGGGCGTTTTCTTATTTCACAGAGAGCTTCGCCCCGTCTATCGTCACACACAGCATTCCAGAAATCCACACACATCTACTCATTTTACTCACTCCGTATGTCTTAGTATTTGTACAATCACGCACCTGTCACATTTGATAGTCTGTATCAGACACACTGTTAACTAGATGCTTGTTCTCCATTTCATTTTAGGCTCATATATTAACAGCCTATTTAGTTACAATGGTTTGAACACATTGCATTAAACCTACTAAAGAGAAACCTGAAGGTAGCGTATAACATTGTTCTACGGCACAGCTATTAGTTGCCAACCTGCCTCTAAACATGAGTCAGATCCATGTCTCTGTGTGTCAGTGTGTTAGTTATGGGCACATGGCAGCCGTCTGGACTTCACTTCCTGTCTCACCGCCGAAAAAATAGGACGGCCCAACCAAACCTCCTAGAGTTCCACTGGTGTCATAAAGTATTTAATTTGGATTTGGAGAACAGAGTTGAAAATATTTGCTTATAGCAGACAGTCATTTAAAATTGGATTCATTGGAAAAGTTAACTGTGGCACTTTTCCACAAAAAGTAAACTTACTTGGCGTGAACTCAAGTGAAAAGGACATTCGTCAACTCTTAGAGGACAGTCAAAGTTGGTTAAAGTACTTATTTATTGTTGAAAGTAAAACCAACATGTTTTTGTCAGGGTTTTACCTTTGACTGAACTTGGAATGGGGTGAAAAATAATCTCTTGTCATTGCCAGCTTGACTGTTGTTCATCTGACTCAATCTTGGGAGTTATGGCACATCATAGGTGCAAGGTGCTGGGCAGTGTTAAGGAAGTCAGAAACATTCTCCATTCCAACATGTTCTTATTACAAGCCTCATTTTGTGTTAGTTTTATCAGTCTCCATGAGCACTTGAAATCTCAGGGAAAATATAAGAAATATCAGTGCTAAAGGACTAACCCAAAAAGTCTGGACCACCAAACTATTGCACAATGACTTTGAAAACAAGATTATGAGTTTCAACAGTTCATGTATACAGTCTTAAACAAGTTTAAGAGTATGCTGCATCGTTTCATGAGTTCATATTGTCATATCAGACCGTGTCCATGGTTTCCCATGACTGAAGGGAGGCTATTTTCTGATGCCCATGGGGAGAGCGCGTGATGGCCGCCGAGGCCTCCTGGTTAAACTGGTGAACGAATTAAACTAATAAGACAATGGTGGCGTGAGGAGATTAGGCGATCGTGTGAATAGCACTGATTTAATGTAGGATTGGTAGCCCAGTTAACGCTTGAGGTGGCTGTCCTCTCACCAGTCATCGCTGTTTGTAAACAGCCTCATTATGACCTTATGACCGTCCGGGCACACTGCCAAACTAAAACATGCACGATCAAATTCCACCGGAGGGGGAGCCTCAATCAAATGCATAGAATCCCACTGAAGCAACAGAATAACAGTGATTTTGGGCAGTGTAAATAAATAAAGAAGATAATCTGGTCGCTTGATTAGCAACTTCGTTTTGGATGTGAATAAAATAATCGAAAGGGGGTGGTTGAATGGAGCGCCTACTGAAGAATCCTACTGTAGTAAAAACAGGGTACGTCTTGTCTGACTAATGATGCTGGTCGACTTCCCGTGCCACTGGAATGGTATAAAACGCTTCTCGTTTCATTAAACATGTCATGGGGTCATTTGTGCCGCGGATCTCAATGGGCCAGGTGTCTCAGCTCAGGGTGCACTGAGAGGTCAGCCCTGATTAACAGACAGCAACCATTACGTTAAGTGATAAGCGTGAAATTCCTCCCCTCTACATTCCTAATCACTGAGTTTTTATCCAACTATGCACCTCCGACACAAGCATAGTTGGGCACACACGCATGCCGACACACACAGAAGACTCCAGTAACAAGCTGGCTGGACGGGGCGCTCGCTGATGTCCAAACATTTTTGAATAGACTGGCCGTTTTATTAACGTAAATGTTTCAAGACCTCGTCATTTTTAATCCTGTGTTTTTGATTCTCAGATTGCTGCACAGATTTGTCGTCAGGCTGGCCTGGTGAAGAAATCTAAGGATGTGATGGACTACAGCGACGATAACTTTGCCATTGTCTTTGCCGCCATGGGGGTGAGCTGAGCGGCACCAGATAGACAAAACATTTTTTTAAATCTTGTTCTTGTCTGTTTTTTCCCTCTAGTGTGTGTGGCTAATTGTTCCTCTTAACCCCAACGTGACACTGCCCCGGCTCCTTTTCTCACTCTCATTCACCAGGTGACTTAGCGTTTTAAGTCCCCTGTTACGTCTGCTCCTTTGAGCAGGTCGACGTGGCCAGAACAGGTTATTATTCAGCCGTCTTGAACACATTCAGCCGGCCAGTATCAAGTTCTCTCTAGTTCAGCTGCTCTGGTCATGACTATTTAACACCGGGTGGGGAGTCTTCTGTGACCTGTGGCAGAGATGTTAGTGACCCCCACCTCTGCTCCTCCGGGCCCCCTTATCCTCTCCCTGCTGATGGCTAATTCATACACCCATTGAGGGCCTTGTAACATAAGCACGAACTCTGTAACAGGGTAGTGGAAATGCAGTGCATAGGGGCAGACTGGTATGAAAAGGGATTAGGCCATTTTGAAGCATATGTAAAGGAGATTCTAATTTAGGAAAAGGACACTGTGTAAAGGACAGTGTATTAACACCTAATTAACACTTAACCCTGTTTTCACATATCAGAACATATTAGGTTACCTTGAGTTGAAAACTGCTGAACCAGTAAGCTGCAGCATAATTTGCACTACATTGCCCTAGGTATAGTATTTGAGAAGAATTTACCCTAATTTGTTGTGATATTTGAAAACAGGAGCTCCTTTTTCTGATATGCATTTTTTTTTTCTCTGCCCTTGGGTGACTAATATATTCCTGCTTTTGTTGAAGAATGTTCAAGGCCTTCTACTATCAACTTGGTGTGTAATCTCAAACCTATCTTTTCAGGTGAACATGGAAACTGCTCGCTTCTTCAAGTCCGACTTTGAGGAGAATGGATCCATGGACAATGTTTGCCTGTTCTTGAACCTAGCCAACGACCCCACGTGAGTTCATTTGCATAAGCTCTGTGCCAAATCAGTAATGCACTAGCTCCCTCCTATAATAAATAATCTATGGATTCATGGCAATAAAGTGTCGTCTAATATTGCTACCTTTTTTATTATGTTAATTAAAATTGAATTCCTTCCTTTCTCAGTATTGAGCGCATTATCACCCCTCGCCTGGCTCTGACCTCAGCTGAGTACCTGGCCTACCAGTGTGAGAAGCATGTCCTGGTCATCCTGACTGACATGAGCTCCTACGCCGAAGCTCTGAGAGAGGTGGGCAACCAAACTAACTCAATGAAGTCTGCTGTTTACTCCTGGGAAAAAAATAACTTCTACTTTATTTTTGTGAGGTGTCAAACTTACACATTTAATTCTGTCAAAGTTTGAGAGCCATACAATTCTGTCAAAGTTTGAGAGCCTTAACTTTTCTTTTGAGTATGGGTAGCAAATTCAATGTGCCGGTTAAAGTTTGGTCAGTACAGGCTACATGGTTGTGATATTGAAAACCTTCACAAATCAAATTTTATTGGTCGCATTCACATACTTAGCAACGTTATTGCAAGTGTAGCGAAATGCTTGTGTTCCTAGCTCCAACAGTGCCGTAATATCCAACAATACACGCATCTAAAAGAATGGAATAAAGAAATACAGAGATGTTAGGATGAGCAATGTGTGTGTGTGTGTGTGTGTGTGTGTGTGTGTGTGTGTGTGTGTGTGTGTGTGTGTGTGTGTGTGTGTGTACAGTGCATTTGGAAAGTTTTCGGACCTCGTGACTTTTTCCACAATTTGTTACGTTAGTGTCATTTTAAAATGGATTCAAAAAAAAAATTCCCTCGTCAATTTACACACAATACCCCATAATGACAAAGCGAAAACAGGTTTTTAGAAATGTTTGCTAATTTAATAAAAACTGAAATACCTTATTTACAATCGTTAAGAATCCAACCACCCAAGCCATAGACTATTCTCTCTGCTTCAGCACGGCAGGCGGTTCCGGTGCATCAACTCTGGCACCAACAGGCTCTTGAACAGCTTCTATCCCCAAGAAATAAGACTGATAAATAGCTACACAGACTATCGGAGGTAACCTTGTATCCTCATTGACTTATTTATTTTTGTCTCTATTCACACTCACAAGGCCCTATACACTCACACATTCACCCCATCATCATCTGCTCACTCACATAACATCTGTCGTGGAAATTCTCACACAGGGACACTCGAAGTCAATCTTAAGTGAATCATCCTTTATTTGTCAGCGCGCTGGAGAGTTTCCAACCAACTAAATGTACCATAGTACACATGTTAATCAGGAGCTCTGCCTGTGGGCAGTCCTAGTAGTTGTCTTATGTATGGCTATGCACAGACAAGTTAGTATTGCATGATTTAGCATAATTAATTAATTAATTAATCGTTACTGTTTTGTTTCATTCATGTGACAGAACACTTGTTTATATAATGTTCCACAGTTGACAGTGAATGTCAGAGCAAAAACCAAGCCATGAAGTTGAATTTACCACAGGTGGACTCCAATGAAGTTGTAGAAACATCTCAAGGATGATCAATGGAAACTGGATGCGCCTGAGATCAATTTTCGAGTTTCATAGTAAAGGGTCTGAATACTTATGTAAATAAGGTATTTCTATTTTCGCCTTGTCATCATGGGGTATTGTGTGTCGATTGCTCAGGATTACAATTTTTTTTTAATCCATTTTCGAATAAGGCTGTAACCTAACAATGTGGAAAAAGTTGAAGTCTGAATACTTTCCGAAGGCACTGTAAATGTATGTGGATGTTGTGTAAGTGAGCAGATGGAGTGTGTAGGGCCTGGTGAGTGTGCAATAAAAAGGTAATTGAGGATACAAGGTTAACTCCGATACTCCATGTAGCTATTTTGTTAGGTATTTAGCTGTCTTTTATTGCTTGGGGATAGAAGCTGTTCAAGAGCCTGTTGGTGCCAGAGTTGATGCACCGGAACCGCCTGCCGTGCCGAAGCAGAAAGAATAGTCTATAGCTTGGGTGGTTGGATTCTTTAACAATTTTCCAGGCCTTCCTACCACACCGCCTGTAGAGATCCTGGATGGCAGGGAGCTCGGCCCCAGTGATGTACTAGGCTGTCCGAACCACTCTCTGTAGCGCCATGCGATCGAGGGCGGTGCTATTGCTATCCAGGCAGTGAGGCAGCCAGTCAAAATTCTCTCAATGGTATAGCTGTAGAACATTTTGAGGATTTGAGGGCCCATTCCAAACCTTTTCAACCTCCTGAGGTAGACGAGACGCTGTCGCGCCTTCTTCACGACTGTGTGAGTTTGGACCATTTTAAGTCTTTAATGATTTGGACACTGAGGAACTTGAAGCTATCGACCTGCTCCACTGCGGCCCCATCGATGTGGATGGGAGTGTGCTAGTGTAACCGATGTGAAATGGCTAGTTAGTTAGCGGTGGTGCGCGCTAATAGCGTTTCAATCGGTGACGTCACTCGCTCTGAGACTTGAAGTAGGGTTGCCCCTTGCGTTGCAAGGGCCGCGGTTTTTGTGGCGCGATGGGTAACGATGCTTCGTGGGGTGTCAGTTGTTGATGTGTGCAAGGGTCCCTGGTTCGAGCCCGGGTTGGGGCGAAGAGAGGGACGGAACCTACACTGTTACACTCGCCCACCTTGTTTCCTCTAGTCCACTATCAGCTCCTTGGTTTTACTGACATTGAGAGAGCGGTTGTTGTTCTGGCACCACACTGCCAGGTCACTGACCTCCTCCATGTAGGCTGACTCATCGTCGCCGGTGATAAGGCCTACCGCCGTCGTGTTGTCAGTAACCTGATGATGGTGTTGGAGTTGAGCATGACCACACAGTCGTGGGTGAAGAGGGAGTACAGGAGGGGACTAAGCACACACCCCAGAGGGGCTCCTGTGTTGAGTATCAGTGTGGCAGATGTGGAACTGACAGCGTTAACTACTTTTGCAGATATGAACCAAACAGTCGATCATAATATCAGTCAACAATATCAAATTCCTAGTTTATGCTGCAAAACCAACTTTTATAAGATGTTTTAAAAATGGGTTCTATTTGACTCAACATTCCATGATGTCCACTAAGGCATTGTTGGCAGAATAGATGGATGCAGTTCAATGCATGATTAATATAATTCCCCCAATTAATTTCTTGGTAGTCCCAAACATATTGCTATCAGGTTGTAAATCACAGCTGGCCTGGTACATTGTTTGTTGCCTTCATTCAGGATGCACTGTTTCAGTTTCAATGACTGAATATTTTGGACAAAAACAGACAAATGTAACTAAGGCTGGGAATGTCATTACAATCCAACTAGCAAGGGCAATGCCAGCTAGGAGGACATCATGTCATTGGAAGAATTGGTGAGTGACTGACTTTTTTCCCCTCGAATTGTTTTTCGGTGGCTACACAGCTAGAGATGCACATGTCATTTGGTTAGCTAGTAAGAAATGTGAATCGCTTAGCTAGCTAGGTATGCTGAATGACTGTTATCCAGTTAGCATATCTCTTGCGTTTGCAAATTCACTCTGGCTAGCCATCTAGGCAAAACGTAAGCAAAATAAGTAAGTTAGTCACAAACACTCTATAAAACATGTCAACAGCCTAACCAGCTCTACTAGAGTGAGTGAAATGGTCAGTGAGGTGTTTTCTCATTTGTGTCTGGAAGTAGCTGAGCGGACTTTCAGGTTATGTCGATATAGGACTCATTTTACTGTGGATATAGATACTTTTGTACCTGTTTCCTCCAACATCTTGCTGCTGTTCTGGGATTGATTTGCACTTTTTGCACCAAAGTACGTTCATCTCTAGAGACAGAACGCGTCTCCTTCCTGGGCGGTATGACGGCTGCGTGGTCCCATGGTGTTTATACTTGCATACTGTTGTTTGTACAGATGAACGTGGTACCTTCAGGCATTTGGAAATTGCTCCCAAGGATGAACCAGACTTGTGGAGGTATCCAATTTTGTTTCTGAGTTCTTGGCTGATTTATTTAGATTTTCCCATGTCAAGCAAAGAGGCACTGAATTTGAAATTAGGCCTTGAAATACACTGCTCAAAAAATTAAAGGGAACAATTAAACGACACAATGTAACTCCAAGTCAATCACACTTCTGTGAAATCAAACTGGCCACTTAAGAAGCAACACTGATTGACAATAAATTTCACATGCTGCTGTGCAAATGGAATAGACAACAGGTGGAAATTATAGGCAATTAGCAAGACACCCCCAATAAAGGAGTGGTTCTGCAGGTGGTGACCACAGACCACTTCTTAGTTCCTATGCTTCCTGGCTGATGTTTTGGTCACTTTTAAATGCTGGTGGTGCTTTCACTCTAGTGGTAGCATGAGACGGAGTCTACAACCCACACAAGTGGCTCAGGTAGTGCAGCTCATCCAGGATGGCACATCAATGTGAGCTGTGGCAAGAAGGTTTGCTGTGTCTGTCAGCGTAGTGTCCAGAGCATGGAGGCGCTACCAGGAAACAGGCCAGTACATCAGGAGATGTGGAGGAGGCCGTAGGAGGGCAACAACCCAGCAGCAGGACCGCTACCTCCGCCTTTGTGCAAGGAGGAGCAGGAGGAGCACTGCCAGAGCCCTGCAAAATGACCTCCAGCAGGCCACAAATGTGCATGTGTCTGCTCAAACGGTCAGAAACAGACTCCATGAGGGTGGTATGAGGGCCCGACGTCCACAGGTGGGGGTTGTGCTTACAGCCCAATACCGTACAGGACGTTTGGCATTTGCCAGAGAACACCAAGATTGGTAAATTCGCCACTGGCGCTCTGTGCTCTTCACAGATGAAATCAGGTTCACACTGAGCACGTGACAGACGTGACAGAGTCTGGAGACGCCGTGGAGAACGTTCTGCTGCCTGCAACATCCTCCAGCATGACCGGTTTGGCGGTGGGTCAGTCATGGTGTGGCATTTCTTTGGGGGGCCGTACAGCCCTCCATGTGCTCGCCAGAGGTAGCCTGACTGCCATTAGGTACCGAGATGAGATCCTCAGACCCCTTGTGAGACCATATGCTGGTGCGGTTGGCCCTGGGTTCCTCCGAATGCAAGACAATGCTAGACCTCATGTGGCTGGAGTGTGTCAGCAGTTCCTGCAAGAGGAAGGCATTGATGCTATGGACTGGCCCGCCTGTTCCCCAGACCTGAATCCAATTGAGCACATCTGGGACATCATGTCTCGCTCCATCCACCACCGCCACATTGCACCACAGACTGTCCAGGAGTTGGCGACGCTTTAGTCCAGGTCTGGGAGGAGATCCCTCAGGAGACCATCTGCCACCTCATCAGGAGCATGCCCAGGCGTTGTAGGGAGGTCATACAGGCACGTGGAGGCCACACACACCACTGAGCCTCATTTTGACTTGTTTTAAGGACATTACATCAAAGTTGGATCAGCCTGTAGTGTGGTTTTCCACTTTAATTTTGAGTGTGACTCCAAATCAAGACCTCCATGGGTTGATAAATTGGATTTCCATTGATTTTTGTGTGATTTTGTTGTCAGCGCATTCAACTATGTAAAGAAAAAAGTATTTAATAAGATTATTTCTTTCATTCAGATCTAGGATGTGTTATTTTAGTGTTCCCTTTATTTTTGTTGAGCAGTGTACATCCACAGGTACACCTCCAATTGACTAAAATGATGTCAATTAGCCTATCTGAAGCTTCTAAAGCGATGACATAATTTTCTGGATTTTTCCAGGCTGTTTAAAGGCACAGTCAAGTCGGTGTATGTAAACTTCTGACCCACTGGAATTGTGATACAGTGAATTATAAGTGAAATAATCTGTCTGTAAACAATTGTTGGAAAAAATACTTGTCATGCACAAAGTAGATATCCCGACCAACTTGCCAAAACTATCGTTTGCTAAGAAGAAATTTGTGGAGTGGTTGAAAAACAAGTTTTAATTACTCCAACCTATGTCGACTTACTACTTCAAGTGTATATGAACAGATTTGAGTAAGATTTCGTGTTGCTAAGATGCTGTCTATTCCACTTTAAATCCCAATGCACAGTCCAATACATTTATTGACTCAATCACATGCTCTAACAATAAAATGTTCAGTAGTTTGTGTTCAGGTTCCCATTTCCTATTACCTGGTTCCACCTATGGCTCACTTCTTTGTCCCATGTCTCCCCAGGTGTCTGCTGCCAGAGAGGAGGTGCCTGGTCGTCGTGGTTTCCCCGGTTACATGTACACTGATCTGGCCACCATCTACGAGCGTGCCGGGAGAGTGGAGGGCAGGAACGGCTCCATCACTCAGATCCCCATCCTCACCATGCCCAACGATGGTGAGACATGCCGGCTTTTCTCAGAGAAAAACAAGCTAGATTTATTTAGAAGATAATGTATTTAGAAATGTTTAATTCTTCTTTTATTTATTTACTTGTCACATTAGCAATATTGGCCCAGCGTCGTCTGGGTTTGGTCGGTGTAGGCCGTCAATGTAACTGACTTGCTTGGTTTAAATAAATGTTAAATAAAAAAATAATAGTTGATTCTCCGGTTTCGTCTCTGAAGAGCTGCGTTTTAAAAATTTTTTTGACATGGAACAAATTGTTGCTTGCTGTTACTATAGTAACCTCTCGATGGGCCTCCAATCTGTATTTGAATGGGAGTTCCCCCCCCCCCCTCCCCCTTTAACTTCTTGGGGCTATGTGGGACGCTAGCGTGCCACCCGTGGTGCACCCTATCAACAGCAGGTGCATTTCAAGAGCGGCAAATTTGAAACCAAATAAATGTCAAAATTCTAATTTTTCAAACATACAACTATCTTACACCCTTTGAAAGATAAACATCTCCTTAATCTAACCACGTTGTCCGATTTCAAAAAGGTTTTACGGCGAAAGCATAAAGTTAGATTATGTTAGGAGAGTACATTGACAATAGCTGTGTGTAATGTTTTGTTAATTCAAAGACAGGGTCACCAAAACCATAAAACCAGCTAAAATGATGCACTAACCTTTTACAATCTCCATCAGATGACACTCCTAGGACATTATGTTAGACAATGCATGCATTTTTAGTTCTATCAAGTTCATATTTATATCCAAAAACAGCGTTTTACTATGGCATTGATGTTGAGGAAATCGTTTCCCTCCAATAACCGGCAGTCAAGTCAGCACCACAAATTAAATAATTAAAATTAGAAAACATTGGTAAAATATTATTGTCATTTAAAGAATTATAGATTTACATCTCTTGAACGCAATCAACTTGCCAGATTTAAAAATAACCTTACTGGGAAATCACACTTTGCAATAATCTGAGCACTGCGCCCAGAAAAATATGCTTTGCTATACAGACAAACGGCCATGTTGGAGAGATCTAAAATCGAAAATACTATGTAAATAATCCATTACCTTTGATTCTCTTCATCAGATGTCACTTCCAGGAATCCCAGGTCCATAACGAATGTAGTTTTGTTCATAAAAGCTCATCATTTATATCCAAAAAGATCCGTGTTGTTAGCACATGATCTAAGCCAGCCGGACTTCTCGTCATGAACGAGGGGAAAAAATATATTTACGTTCGTTCAAACATGTCAAACGTTGTATAGCATAAATCATTAGTGCCTTTTTTAACCAGAACATGAATAATATTCAAGGTGGACGAATGCATTCTCTTTTATAACGTATTGGAACGAGGGTACCCAACATGAACTCGCGCACCAGAGTCTAATCGGCCATCACCGTTCCATGGCTCTTGTTCGGTCAGATCTCACAGTAAAAGACTCAAAACACTTTGTAAAGGCTGGTGACATCTAGTGGAAGCAATAGGAAGTGCCAAAACATTAATCAACCCCTGTGTGTTTCAATGGCATAGGCTTAAAGGTAATTCAACACATCAGGTATCCACTTCCTGTCAGAAAATGTCTCAGGGTTTTGCCTGCCAAATGAGTTCTGTTATACTCACAGACACCATTCAAACAGTTTTAGAAACTTTAGGGTGTTTTCTATCCATATATAATAAGTATATGCATATTCTAGTTACTGGGTAGGATTAGAAGAGAATTTGAGCGAGCATATTTTAGAGCACTCTCCTCCCAAGATGTGGATCAAAACACTCATTGTCCTTAAACTGGGAATTGCTGTAAAAACTTTATATTGGATCTGCATTTCAGTATCTATACGCATTCTACTCTTAAATTGTAGACATTTTAAAGTGTATGCCTGGTTCATTGACATTTATTTTGGGAAAAGTGATTTACGAGCGTGCTCAGTGCATGCTTTGAATGTACAGTATGCGTGCGTATGTTTGATAAAGGCCACTTGATTTATCGTGACTTGAACCCTGGATATTATCTCTTGATGTTGACCTCCATGTTAACTGTGTTTTCCAGATATCACCCATCCCATTCCTGATCTCACAGGGTACATCACTGAGGGACAGGTCTATGTGGACAGACAGCTGCACAACAGACAGGTACCGACATACTCACTGATGATAGACGTGTATTCACATTTTCGCTAATATGTCTCAAACCCACCCTTTTTACCTGACTATTGAGGAGTCTATCTTGAGTACTTTAGTTCTCTCCCCTGACAATTGTTGCCCAATGATCATTTGTTTACTACTTCTTTGTTGAACATTGAATTGACTATTATTATTCTATTATTTCATGCTTTCCTTTCAGATTTACCCACCGATCAATGTGCTGCCCTCTCTGTCTCGATTGATGAAGTCTGCCATCGGTGAAGGAATGACCCGTAAAGACCATGCTGATGTCTCCAATCAGTTGGTAGTTGTCAAGATCTTCTATAACGAAGCCTAATTTATAATGAACTACAATAGACATTAATAGTTTGTTGCATACAGCACCTTTAATTCACTGACTTCCCTCCACGCTTCTCTCTCTCAATGGCTCACATCAACACCATCATCCCAGAAACCCTAGACCCACTCCAGTTGGCATACAGCCCCAACAGATCCACAGATGACGCAATCTCTATTCCACTCAACACTGCCCTTTCCCACCTGGACAAAAGGAACACCTATGTGAGAATGCTGTTCATTGACTACAGCTTAGCATTCAACACCATAGTGCCCTCAAAGCTCATCACTAAGCTAAGGACCTTGGGACGAAACACCTCCCTCTGGAACTGGATCCTGAACTTCCTGATGGGCCACCCCCAGGTGGTAAGGGTAACCAGCAACACATCTGCCATGCTGATCCTCAACACGGGGGCCCCTCAGGGGTGTGTGCTTAGTCCCCTCCTGTACTCCCTGTTCACCCATGACTGCGTGGCCAAGCACAACTCCAACACCACCATTAAGTTTTCCGATGACACAACAGTGGTAGGCCTGGTCACCGACAACAATGAGACCACCTATAGGGAGGAGGTCAGAGACATGGCAACAACCTCTCCCTCAACGTGACCAAGACAAAGGATATGATCGTGGACTACAGGAAAAGGAGGGCCAAGCACGCCCCCATTCTCATTGACGGGGCTGTAGTGGAGCAGGTTGAGAGCTTCAAGTTCCTTGGTGTCCACATCACCAAGAAACTATCATGGTCCATACACACCAAGACGATCGTGATGAGGGTACGACAACACCCATTCCCCCTCAGGAGACTGAAAAGATTTGGCATGGGTCCTCAGATCCTCAAAACGTTCTACAGCTGCACCATCGAGAGCATCCTGACTGGTTGCATCTCCCCCTGGTATGGCAACTGCTCGGCCTCCGACCACAAGGCACTACAGAGGGTAGTGCGTACGGCCCAATGCAGCACTGGGGCCAAGCTTCCTGCCAACCCAGGACCTCTATACCAGGCAGTGTCAGAGGAAAGCCCTAAAAATTGTCAGACTCAAGCCACCCTAGCCGTCATACTGTTCTCTCTGCTACAGCACGGCAAGCGCTACCGGAGTGTCAAGTCTAGGTCCAACAGGCTTCTTAACAGCTTTTCCCCCAAGCCATAAGACTCCTGAACATCTAATCAAATGGCTACCCAGACTATTTGCATTGACTCTGTTATGATCTATGCATAGTCACTTTACCCCTACCTACATGTACATATTACCTTGACTAACATGTACCCCCGCACGTTGACTCTGTACCGGTACCCCCTGTATATAGCCTCGTTATTGTTATTTTGTTTTTGTGTATTTCATGTGTATTTCATGTGACAAATAGAATTTGATTTGATTTGAATCTCAATGTCTTGATCTACCACTTGTCCCATGCCTTTGTCCCCCTCAGTATGCCTGCTATGCCATTGGTAAGGACGTGCAGGCCATGAAGGCCGTGGTGGGAGAGGAGGCCCTCACCTCCGATGATCTTCTCTACCTGGAGTTCCTGCAGAAGTTTGAGAAGAACTTCATCGCTCAGGGTGAGACAGATGAGACTCAACCTATGACCGTAGCACCACAACCAGAGAGCATGCCTAGTAAAAATCTAGTTGTATGGCATGGTTTAAATCAAAAGGTGAAAACAGTGGCATGGCATTCTCCCGGGGTTCAGTATTTGGTAACGGAATGAATGGGTGTTTTGGCAGGCTTTTCACACCGTTAACTGAGAGGCATTATGCTTGGCCAGGTCATTGACACACTTGCTCGGAGATCTTGTCTGTAGATTTTATTTACATGTTGCATTAAATATTAGATATTATACATTTGCCACCATGGCTTATGTTTGTCTTACCTTTTATTGCACAAATTCCTTTAAATCATTGACTGATCAAGTGTTGCCCGAGGTCTTTGACCTTATTACTCCAAAATTCTGCCTGCGTAGCGGTATCATTCAAGTGTGATATTAAAATGGAGATTGATTTTGCCCAATGACATTGAAAAATATTGTAGTATTATTTGATTAATAATATTTTGTTTGCATGTTGAATCACATATCAGCTAATTAAGGTTTGTTAGATGTTTCTTAATAAACCATTTTGTTTTGCATGTCATTAATTGCCGATATTATCATAAAATGTTGCATCGCTGGGTTTTGAAATATATTTTACTGTGATCTGCCAGCTCTTGGCTCTAGCAAAGGATGTATGAATGCTGCATGCTGTTTATTCTTCTTTCCTTCAGGTCTTTGTTAGTAAAAGTTCATGTTCAATGCCTTCAGGCATGATCATTTTTATCAGCAGAGGGAAATAAAAGCCAATGGCAAACTTCATGTCAGATACATAGATGTATTTTTTCCCCTCAACACCTTGGTGACATTCAGCGATAATGTGTGCATGTCGTCAAAGCATTATGCCAAACCTATTCTCACACTTGTCCTTGGATTGATGAGATTGCTAAAGGAAGGATTTGTGAGCAAATCTCTCCAGCCTTGTGTATAGTGAGCCTGAATTCCTTTTTTAACATGAGTCAAAGCCTAATGCGATCCATTATAATGAGAATCTCATTAGTATTGAGTCTACTGACGTGAATTGAAACCTCAAATCGAAAAAACCTCGCTCCATAGAAGTAATATGAAATGCAAGTATCATGTCAGACTTTTGCGTCTTCTCTCTCAGCTGAAACAGACAAATGGGGCCGTCTTTTGGGCGACGAACAAGTGCCTGCCGTTCAGTCTTGTCCTTCAGATAATGACATTACAAAGCAGGGATTGCACTATTGTAGGCTATGCTTCACAGGGAGCTAATGCTTGTAATCCTGTTGTGACACGATATGATTATTGACTTAATATCTAGCCTAACAATTATCTCTTTCCGACAGAGTAAGCTGTGATGTATTGGGGGGGGAAATTTCAGAAATGTTAGCTCCATGACCTGATGTTGACCATGGCACCTACAACATGTGTTCTGAAAAATATCACGGAATCACTGGATAATATTGTTGTATTCATACTCTTACTAAAACCTCTGAATAAAATATTCAATTAGAAATTAGTCATCACATGGAATATTGTCAAATGTCATAGCGTTCAATATCTAAAACAATGTAACCTCACCCCTCAGGCCCTTATGACAACAGGACTGTGTATGAGACCCTGGACATTGGCTGGCAGTTACTCCGAATCTTTCCCAAAGAAATGCTGAAGCGGATTCCCCAGAGCACCCTAGCTGAGTTCTACCCCAGGGAGTCTGCAGCTCGTCACTGAGCGCCCCTCGACTCAGAGATCAGAGCAATAATCTCAGCTCCCTCTGTAATGTACTGTATCTGTGTCCGACTATCTCATTTTATTTAGAGATTTAAGCTTACCCTTAAATCAAAGAATGATCCTGTTATTTATTGGGGAATGTTACAGTTGGATTTTGTTCATTGAATGTTGTCCCCACCTAAAGTAAAATAAACTTTCCAAAAAGGTAAAACATCCTATACATTTAGATCTCAAAGGAAGTTGTGTGTTCTCTTTCACATTTCAATGGTTTAAATTTGTCCAATATGTTTGTTACTGTCACCCTGAAAATAGCACTTCAGTCACTTATTTCAGATGGTGGGGCAATTACTGTCAAATTATAGGACTTCATCAAACACCCAGGAGGTCTGAAAGTGACATGACATAGGTTCATTTATTACACTGAACATCATTGGTACTTAAATGTTTACTTGTATAGGCTTCAGGTAAGGGTTTCGATATTGGACAAACTTTTGGCCTACTTGAAATTGATTTATATTGTAGATGTCGAACTTTGTAGACTGAATTGCTTATTTATTGGCCTCTAATAACTATTGAAAGAAAATTGTTTACATGGTTTGTTATTGCTATATGTATGTGCTGTTAAAAGAATAATAAACATTCCTCTGTTTCGTTGTTAATTGTCTTGTTCGTTTGCCGAAATCATCTCTGTATTATGGTTCTTCTGTTTTCCTGTCCATAAATAAATTATATTAGAACTATGAAGGATATGACGTGTTTGATTTTGTATGCAATGTCAGGTGGGATTACAATGTTATTTAAAGGGGAAATCTGCAATTCAAACAGCTGCTACCCTGCCACTGATTTGGTAAATAGCTTAGGCGTGGGGCTTTAGAAATGTGACCGCTGTCAAATTCATAGATAGAGCTATGGATGCACGGGTGGGCGGGCTGTCCATCCATGATAATACAATTATAGTCTTAACCATGTTTTGAGGCTATACAGTGTTTGTTTACAAATATGATGGGTTAAGACCAATTAACGAAGCTCATGAGGCATTTATAAGTCATACCTTTCAAGAATCAATGGGTATATATGAATTTAAGAATCTCAAAAGGGATATAGCAACAGCAGATTGACCCTTTTTAAGGTTGATGGGACACACACTTGTAGTAGGGCTTAGTAGTGACTCAGCAAAAAAGCCAAATCGAATAATATTTTTTTTATATTACGTGTCTGAGTCATAGACCGTATATAGGCCCAAGTTAACAAAAACATGCACTCGTATCCTAGATCAGACCGGAGGTTGTAAAATATGGCCAAAGGTAAGTCTTGTACATAGGCAGAAAGGAAGAGGCCTAGCGAGAGCGTCCACTCCCATTAAAATCTGTCCACGTGGAAATATATAATGTAATTTCTCGCAATAGCGGCCCCAGAGGAACTAACTAAAATAAAACTATACTGAACAAAAATATAAATGCAATATGTAAAGTGTTAGTCTGTTTCATAGAGCTGAAATAAAAGATCCCCAACATTTTTGCGCACAAAAAGCTTATCTCAAATTTGTTTACATCCCTTTTAGTGAGTATTTCTCATTTGCCAAGATAATCATTCCACCTGACAGGTGTGGCATATCAAGTAGCTGATTAAACAGCATGATCATTACACAGGTGCCCCTTGTGCTGGGGACAATAATAGGCCACTCTAAAATGTCCAGTTTTGTCACACAACACAATGCCACAGATGTCTCAACTTTTGAGGGAGCGTGCAATTGGCATGCTGACTACAGGAATGTCCACCAGATCTGTTGCCAGAGAATTGAATGTTAATTTCTTTACCATAAACCACAAACTAAACTTCCGGCTTAACAACAGCAGACAACCTGTAACCACGCCAGCCCAGGACCTCCAGCTTCTTCACCTGCTGGATAGTCTGAGACGAGCCACCCAGACAGCTGATGAAACTGGGTTTGCACAACCGAAGAATTTCTCCACAAACTGTCAGAAATCATCTCAGGGATTCTCATCTGCCTGCTTGTGAACTTCACCAGGGTCTTGACCTGACTACAGTTCGATGTCGTAACCGACTTCAGTGGGCAAATGTTCACCTTTGATGGATTCTGGCACACTGGTGAAGTGTGCTCTTCACAGATTAATCCCTATTTCAACTTTATGGCATCCAGTGGGTGAGTGGTTTGCTGATGTCAACATTGTGAACAGAGTGCTTTGTGGTGGTGCAGTTATGGTATGTGCAGGCATAATCTACGGACAACGAACAGAATTGCATTTTATTGATGGCAATTTGAATGCACAGAGAAACCGTGATGAGATCCTGAGGCATTGTCTTGCCGTTCATCCACCGCCATCACCTCATATTTCAGCATGATAATGCACAGCCCCATTTCGCAAGGATCTGTACACAATTCCTGGAAGCTGAAAATGTCCCAGTTTTTCCATGGCCTGCATACTCACCAGACATGTCAGCATGTTTGGGATGCTCTGGATTGACGTGTACAACAGCGTGTTCCAGTTCCCACCAATATCCGGAAACTTCGCACAGCCATTGAAGAGGAGTGGGACAACATTCCACATCTTTCAGAACTAACCTGCTCCAGGGTAGGCTAACTCCACTTACCCTGAATGAAATTACTGAGCCGTGTGTTGAGGACCAATGAAATCAGATTCCCTCCCTCTTGCAAAGATTGCATCATCATCCCCTTAATTTGAGGAAGGCAACTGGTTAAATATTGTATTAATTATATTGTACATATACACATACATACTAGCTACTACTTTGAAATATTGTTACCCCAACTGAGCGTATGATGTCAATGTAGTGTGTCTGAGGTGCCCTCTGAATCACCTATTTGGAACACCGTGAATGCACATTATTCACCCCATTATTCACCCACTCAACCCCAAATTCCAGCTCCTTCTCTCTGGCTGCAGGTACAAACTACCTAAGGTAAAAAAACAAATAGGGCCAAGTATTATTTTATTCCGAATGCAATTCTGCACTTTAGCGCTTGTACTTTAACTATGAAATTGCACTTACACAGACTACTGCTTGCAAACATCTTTTGCTATTTGTTATTGTTTTATTATTATTTTTTATATGTTTTATGACTGCTGCAAAATGAATTGCCTCTCTGAGGACATTAAAGTTTTCTGAATCTGAATGAAGTGTGAAATCCCAGCAAAAATGAATCACTGCATTCTGAGATAGGATGCGTTTGGGTGTAGGGTGCTAGCCAGCATGATGTGTTAGAGCAGCAGTGTTGAGTAAGCACATGTGACCTGAATGTTGTACCCTAAAGGAAATAGTACTTGACCTGGTTTGTAGGTTGAAATATGACTGCACAGTGCCTCACAGTAGGGTACCTACTAAGCAACCAATGCTGATTATGTTACATGTAAGTCAGAGTTATCCTCAACTGCAATTAGTACTAAAGGTATAGTAGTAGACTTTTATCATACCACTGTGTAGAAATATCACACTGGGCTAGTGAGTGAGACAAAGATGCATTATTGTGGCGGGGTTTAGAATTGTGGCAGACATGGCTTGGGAGACCAGGGGGCAAATTCAACCAGTGTCATTTCCCTACATTTCTCCAGATTGTGGTTGATTTAGCATGGCAGACAAAACAAGCAAAAATGAACTGCCCTGGACATATGATACTTCTCAGGACTCACTGAACTAACTCGATTATCCACTGCCAGGCTGGTCTTACTTTTAAGAGGGAAAATAGAACATTCATTGTGTTATCATATCAAATTAAACTACTGTTGTGATGAAATCTCAATCTCATGAAGTGCACTCTTAGAAAAAAATACTTCCAAAAGGGTTCTTTGGCTGTCCGCATAGGAGAACCCTTTTTGTTTCCAGTTAGAACCCTTTTGGATTCCATGTAGAACCCTCTATAGAAAGGGTTCTACCTGGAACCAAAAGGGTTCTTTCTACCTGCAGCCAAAAAGGGTTATTCAAAGGGTTCTAGAAAGCACCTTTTTTTCTAAGAGCTTTTTTTCATTGTGCCTTAGGACCATCAATGTAGTCTGACTTTGGATGATTTTGCTTTTCTCATTTCACTTTAAAGCTATATGGCAGCGGTTTATATAGCACTTGTTAAGGTTCACATAAGGTTTATTCATATTGGGAAGCTTTATTACATAGCCCATCATCCTCATGACCTCAGCTTCTCTCCCTCTGAATATTTAACTCAGATTGTGTTTAAGTGAAGTCTGATCTTGCATTGACTGGCTCAGTGAAAGTAGGCCACTAATGAAAAAGAAAAAGAGATATTGTCAAAGTGTTTTGTTCTCTTTTGTGCTTTTGGTCATATCAGTGTCAACGGATGCAGGCAGCAAGAGACGAGGCAGTCAAAAAGTGATTGACAAAGATGATTGAGCTAATATTAATATGATATTCTTACATATCAGATTGATATTGTTTTCCCCCTGGCAACATTTGCATCATATTGGAAACTAGTCAGTGATTCTAAAGAAGGGAATGTTGTGACTGTTAACACATTCAGTTCTGTTGTGTAGTGTTTACTGATAGCATTCTCTGCCAACTATCAACCACAAAATCTCTGCTGCTGTGACCTTTAAAACCTGGACTCGCTGTGAACTGTGTATGTTTGACGTTTACCTTTGGTAAAAAGCACACCCTAGCACAGATTTATTTACTCTTGCTGCCCCTTCTGTCAATGCAAAATGTATTCATCTTTAGTTTAATAGAGAAACATACATTAATTGGATTTTCTTTTGTAAATGCTAGTGTACAGAATGCAAAATGACACCTAAAGCATCTCTGCCACTTCTCCTCTTTTACTTTTTCACATACAAATACAAATGTGCTTGAAATACAATGTATTTCTGTGTTATTTTGCAGGGACAGTTTTTCTTAAAACCAAAAAATGCATCACTCAAGCCAGTGATTTTGATCGCTGGAATTTTAGGAAAATATCAAAGATATTTGAAATAATTGTTCTTTGTAATCGTTGCAGTCGAAGGATTTTTATCTGAATAAATGTGGCCTTTGCTCATACATCCAGTGTTTCTGCAGTCAAAAAACACATATTGTGTTTGACTTCCACTTTAAGAGGCTGCCTTGCTATGCCAAGCAGCTGCATATTAGGACCTATTACGTGATTTCATAGCTCTTAGAAAATTGCTCCTATTCACGACGAAACACCGGGGCTACAGAGGGAGAGAAAAAAAGCCCCCCAACACACAATCATGTCTTTTCAATTGACGATGGCAAGGTTGATGACAACATGACCATTGTGCTATAATGATAACACCACAAAGGCATCTGCCCCCTCATCAAGGCTTCCGTACGGCTGCAGATACAATTTAATTCACTTCTCTGTCTGCGCTGATACCATTATGCAGCACGTCGACACAGGGGTAATCACTGTCTTCCCCGATAGGAGGGAAAAGAGGGTAGAAAAAAAGATGGACTGATGATGGTGAGGCCAAAACTTACAATTAAGACTGCCAATTCTGATGTGTCAGAACCCCTGTCACCCCGCACTTGTTGTCACGCCCTGACCGTAGAGAGCGTTTTTTATTCTCTATTTGGTAAGGTCAGGGTGTGATTTGGGTGGGCATTCTAGATTATGTATTTCTATGTTGGCCTGATATGGTTCCCAATCAGAGGCAGCTGTCTTTCATTGTCTCTGATTGGGGATCATATTTAGGCAGCCTTTTCCCACTGGGTTTTTGTGGGATCTTGTTTTTTGATTAGTTGCCTGTGAGCACGCCATTTGCTTCACGTTTCGTTTGTGCTTTATCGTTTTTGTTTGGTGAGTTTCATTTATTAAACGATGTGGAACTCTACGCACGCTGCACCTTGGTCTCCTTCTTACGACGTACGTGACAGAAGATCCCACCAAAAATGGACCAAGCAGCGTGGCCAGGATGAGTGGACATGGGAGGAGATCATGAGTGGAGCAGGGCCCTGGACGCGAATTGGGGAGTATCGCCGTTCAAGGGAGCAGATGGAGGCAGCAAGAGTGGAACGGCGACGATACGAGGAGTTAGAACGACAACGGAAGCCCGAGAGGCAGCTCCAAAAATAAATTGCGGGGGGCACACGGGGAGATTGCGGAGTCAGGGTTTAGACCTGAGCCAACTCCCTGTGCTTACCGTGGGGAGCGTGTGACCGGTCAGGCATCGTGTTATGCAGTGATACGCACTGTATCTCCAGTGCGTGCCCACTCTAGCCCGGCAAATGCCGGCTCCCCGCATTTGCCGGGCTAGAGTGGGCATTCCTGCCAGGACGGGTTGTGCTGGCTCAGCGCTCCTGGTCTCCAGTACGTCTCCTCGGTCCAGGATATCCTGAGCCGGCTCTACGCACTGTGTCGCCAGTGCGCCTTCGCAGCCCAGTGCGTCCTGTGCCAGCGCCCCGCACTTGCCGGGCTAAAGTGAGTATCCAGCCAGGACGGGTTGTGCCAGCTCTACGCTCCAGACCTCTAGTGCGCCTCCATGGTCCAGTATATCCTGCACCGGTTCTACGCACCAGGTCTCCAGTGCGCCTCCACAGCCCAATACGTCCTGTGCCTGCTCCCCGCACTCGCCCTGAGGTGCGTGTCACCAGTCTGGTGCCACCTGTCCCGGCTCCACGCACCAGGCCTCCAGTGCGCCTTCCCAGTCCAGAGCTTCCGGCGACAGTTCCCAGTCCAGAGCTTCCTGAGACGGCCCGCAGTCCGGAACCTCCTGAGACGGCCCGCAGTCCGGAACCTCCTGAGACGGCCCGCAGTCCGGAACCTCCTGAGACGGCCCGCAGTCCGGAACCTCCTGAGACGGCCCGCAGTCCGGAACCTCCTGAGACGGCCCGCAGTCCGGAACCTCCTGAGACGGCCCGCAGTCCGGAACCTCCTGAGACGGCCCGCAGTCCGGAGCCTCCTGAGATGGCCCGCCGTCCGGAACCTCCTGAGACGGCCCGCGGTCCGGAGCCTCCGGTGGAAGTCGGCGGTCCGGAGCCTCCGGCGGCGGTCTGCGGTCCAGTCCCTCCGGCGACGATCTACGGTCCAGTACCTCCGGTGACAGTCCGGGTCCTCCGGCGACGATCCACGGTCCAGAGCTTTCAGTGACGACCCCCGAAATAGAGTCGCCACCGAGGATGGCGGATCCGCGAGCAGAGCGGGGTCTACATCCCGCACCGGAGCCGCCACCGAGGCTAGATGCCCTCCCGGACCCTCCCCTATTGAGTCAGGTTTTGTGGCCGGAGTCCGCACCTTTGGGGGGGGGGGGGTGTACTGTCACGCCCTGACCGTAGAGAGCCTTTTTTATTCTCTATTTGGTTAGGTCAGGGTGTGATTTGGGTGGGCATTCTAGATTATGTATTTCTATGTTGGCCTGATATGGTTCCCAATCAGAGGCAGCTGTCTTTCATTGTCTCTGATTGGGGATCATATTTAGGCAGCCTTTTCCCACTGGGTTTTTGTGGGATCTTGTTTTTTGGTTAGTTGCCTGTGAGCACGCCATTTGCTTCACGTTTCGTTTGTGCTTTATTGTTTTTGTTTGGTGAGTTTCATTTATTAAACCATGTGGAACTCTACGCACGCTGTGCCTTGGTCTCCTTCTTACGACGTACGTGACACTTGTACACTTCCAGGCCTGTTTATTTACCATGTCTACCAGCAATTATAATTAACGTGTAATTTAGTTCAAGATGTCCTTTTTCTGGTGTTGAGTGAGTTGGGCATTATGGATTTTATGAAAGATAAGAGCAAGAGAGGTCGGGATGAAACTGGCAGCTAAGTGCTGTTGAATGAATGACGTGGAGAGGGTGCAGGAGGAACTTTGATATCGCAGCCACAGACGTTCATCAAGTTTTAATTAGGTGTCATTGGGAAGGGAACGGCCTGTGTTAACGGCATTAATTCCTATTTTTCCCCTTCGACCACAATGTTTAATTAGTTAAGTGGCAGTAAGACTCTTTCACTGGGGTTTGTGATTACGCCTGCACATTATGTCAATGGTTATAGTATTAAGTGTGTCTCTGAATGTTTCTGTTTTTATAACAACTCACTGGCTAACGTGAGATTTTATACTTCAATGTTTAAAAAGTCTATCATCAGGGACTAAATTGACTAAAAATGTCCTTTGTTTCCATCAACAATTCATAACCACTCTGGTGATAAGATCTATTATGTTTCTATAATAATTTGCCTTTCTGACCTTGAGCACCCAATGACATTAATTACATTGTAATAAAATGCACCCATTGTTGCAGGGTGGTTATTTTCTTTGACCTTTGTATAGTGGTCTCAAGTAGTCTCAAATGTGTTTAAGTAGTTCCGCTGATGTTGTGGTTTTCCCAGAAAGCAAAATTGGTAACCTCAGTCGCAGTGGTAATATTAGTTCACCTTATAAATTGAAAAGAGAACATATGTGGTTCATGGCAAAGCTTTGACATAACAGAAAACGCAAACATACATACTTATATTGTCAAGTTTGTCAAGTACATTTCTTAGTAAAGTTTCAGATTTCACAGTAAGGGAGTCTACAGAAATGCTAATGTTTCTGGTTGTTTTGTAAAGAGCTCATAAGAAGTGCACAAAGCGTCAAAGTCCTAGTCGTCTCATCCTTAAGCGTTACCTCTGTCCTTCAGATGTAAAGCTAATTGTGAAAGCAACTGAACATGACCAACCAAAGACATGTAAAAAAATGAATCCGTATGATATTCAAGATTGAAACATAAAGAGATGAGTTCCAAGAAGGTGAACCTTAGGATCAGACAACATGGTAACATTTGTGTTGTCTACAGTATGCCAACAACAAAGCTACTGTAGGTCTACCTCTGTAGTGTAACTCTGCTATTGATCAAAATAAAAAATAGATATAGTCCTTGGGCTCCAATTCAATCAAATTGTTCTCATCACATGCTTTGTAAACAACAGGTATGTACATTAACAGTGAAATGCTTACTTACGGGCCCTTCCCAACAATGCAAAGAGAGAGAAATAATAGATAAGTAAAACTCGTAATAATAGAAGTAATAATAAATACATAATGAGTAACGATAATGTCACGTCCGTCGTTGAAATGATCGAACCAAGGCGCAGCGTAAGTAGAGTTCCACATATTTATTAACGGTGAAATTCCCAAAAAACAACAAAGAATAAACGAACGTGCAGTATGTGGCGCACAAAGGCAACTCAACAAAAACAAAACAATATCCCACAAATGTAGGTGGGAAAAGGACCACACTAAGTATGATCCCCAATTAGAGGCAACGGTCATCAGCTGCCTCCAATTGGGAACCATACTCACACCAACATAGAAATACAATACTAGAACACCCCCTTGTCACGCTCTGACCTATTGCACCATAGAGAACCCCAAGGGCTCTCTATGGTCAGGGCGTGACAGATAACTTGGCTATATACAGTACCAGTCAAAAGTTTGGACACATCGTCAAGGGTTTTTCTTTATTTTTACTATTTTCTACATTGTAGAATAATAGTAAAGACATCAAAACTATGAAATAACACATATGGAATCATGTAGTAACCAAAAAAGTGTTAAACAAATACAAGTATATTTTATATTTGAGATTGTTCGAAGTAGCCACCCTTTGCATGATGACAGCTTTGCACGCTCTTGGCATTCTCTCAACCAGCTTCATGAGGTAAACTGGAATGCATTTCAATTAACAGGTGTGCCTTGTTAAAAATACATGTGTTGAATTTCTTTCCTTCTTAATGCGTTTGAGCCAATCAGTTGTGTTGTGACAAGGTAGGGGTGGTATACTGAAGATAGCACTATTTGGTAAAAGATCAAGTCCATATTATGGCAAGAACAGCTCAATTAAGCAAAGAGAAATGACAGTCCATCATTACTTTAAGACATGAAGGTCAGTCAATCTGGGCGGCAGGTAGCCTAGTGGTTAGAGCGCTGGATTAGTAACCGAAAGGTTGCAAGATCGAATCCCCGAGCTGACAAGGTAAAAATCTGTTGTTCTGCCCCTGAACCCACGGTTTCTAGGCTGTCATTGAAAATAAGAATTTGTTCTTAACTGACTTGCCTAGTTAAATAAAAAAATGAACAAATCTGGAACATTTCAAGACCTTTGAAAGTTTCTTCAAGTGCGCTAGCAAAAACCATCAAGCGCTATAATGAAACTGGCTCTCGTGAGGAGGAAAGGAAGACCCAGAGTTACTTCTGCTGCAGAGGATAAGTTCATTAGAGTTAACTACACCTCAGATTGCAGCCCAAGTAAATGCTTCACAGAGTTCAAGTAACAGACACATCTCAACATCAACTGTTCAGAGGAGACTGCATGAATCAGGCCTTCATGGTTGAATTGCTGCGAAGAAACCACTACTAAAGGACACCAATAAGAAGAAGAGACTTGTTTGGCCAAGTAACATGAGCAATGGACATGAAACCGATGGAATACATATTTGAGATTTTTCTATCCATCCGCCGTGTCTTTGTGAGACACAGAGCAGGTGAACGGATGATCTCTGCATGTGTGGTTCCCACCGTGAAGCATGGAGAAGGAGGTGAGTTGGTGTGGGGGTACTTTGCTGGTGACACTGTCCGTGATTTATTTAGAATTCAAGGCACACTTAACCAGTATGGCTACCACAGCATTCTGCAGCGATACGCCATCCCATCTGGTTTGTGCTTAATGGGACTATAATTAGTTTTTCAACAGGACATTGACCCAAAACACACCTCCAGGCTGTGTAAGGGCTATTCGACCAAGGAGAGTGATGGAGTGCTGCATCAGATGACTTGGCCTCCACAATCCCCCGACCTCAACCCAATTGAGATGGTTTGGGATGAGTTGGACCGCAGAGTGAAGGAAAAGCAGCCACCAAGGGCTCAGCATATGTGGGAACTCCTTCAAGACTGTTGGAAAAGCATTCCTCATGAAGATGGTTGAGAAATGCCAAGAGTGTGCAAAGCAGTCATCAAGGCAAAGGGTGGCTACTTTGAAGAATATCAAATATAAAATATATTTAGATGTTTTTAACACTTTTTTGTTTACTACATGATCCATGTGTGTTATTTCATAGTTTTGATGTTTTCACTATTATTCTACAATGTAGAAAATAGTCAAAATAAAGAAAAACCCTTGAATGAGTAGGTGTGTCCAGACTTTTGACTGGTATTGTACATGGGATACCAGTTCCGAGGTGATGTATGGGGGTACGGGGTAATTGATGTAGATATGTACATATAACTTGGAATAAAGTGACAGATAATAAACAGTAGCAGCAGCATATGTGCTGAGTCAAAAAAGTTTGTGCAAAAAGTCTGAAAGAGGATAGTCTGCGTAACTATTTAGCAGTCTCATGGCTTGGGGTTAGAAGCTGTTCAGTGTCCGGTTGGTTCCAGACTTGTTGCGGTAGCAGAGAGAACAGCCTATGACTTGGGTGACTGGAGTCTTTGACAATTGTATGGGCCTTCCTCTGGCACCGCCTTGTATAGAGCAGTGGTGGAAAAAGTACTAAATTGTCATACTTGAGTAAAAGTAAATGCTATAGATCAAATTCCTAACATTAAGCAAATAAAGCCGCACGATTTTCATTTAAAAAAAAATTATGGACAGACAGGGGCAAATTCCAACACTCAGTCATCATTTACCAACACACTATTTGTGTTTAGTGAGTTCGCCAGATAAGAGGCTGTAGGGATGACAAAGGGTTATATTGATAGATGCATGAATAGGACCTGATACAGTAGATGCATGAATTGCTGTCCTGCCTGAGCATTTTAAATGTAACGAGTACTTTTGGCTGTCCGGGATAATGTATGGAGTGCAAAGTACATATTTTCTTTAGGAATGAAGTGGAGGAAAAGTAAAAGTTGCCAAAAATAGAAATAGTAAAGGAATGTACACATACTAAAAAATACACTTAACTTCTCTAGGGTAGGGGGCAGTATTTTGAAAATTGATGTGCTCATTCACTGGAGGGTTTTGGAGGCAAAACATTTTCTGAACATCACGCGCCAATGTAAAATGGGGTTTTTGGATATAAATATGAAAGCGTGCCCGTAGTAAACTGCCTGCTACTCAGGCTCAGAAGGTAGGATATGCATATTATTAGTATATTTGGATAGAAAATACTCTGAAGTTTCTAAAACAGTTTGAATGATGTCTGTGAGTATAACAGAACTCATATGGCAGGCAAAAACCTGAGAAAAATCCAACCAGGAAGTGTGGAAATCTGAGGTTTGTAGTTTTTCAAATGATTGCCTATTCAGTATACAGTGACTTAGGGTTCATTTTGCACTTCCTTTAGGCTTCCACTAGATGTCAACAGTATTTAGAACCTTGTTTCATGCTTCTACTGTTACTGGGGAGAGAATAAGAGCTGACTAAACAACTGGACTGCCTGAGGCTAATGAATTGTTTACTGCGCGGTCACACAGGCACGTCGTTCCTTCTTTTTCCTCTGTAATGAATACGCTATTGTCCGGTTGGAATATTATAGAATATCTATGATAAAAAAGACCCCAAGGATTGGTTGTAAACATCGTTTGACATGTTTCTATGAACGGTAATGGAACTTTTTGACTTTTCGTCTAGGGTTTTGCACTCGTGCATTGTGCCTTTGGAATAGTGATCTGAATGTGCGAACAAAATGAAGGTATTTGGACATAAATAGGGAGTTTATCGAACAAAATGAACATTTCTTGTGGAAGTAGAAGTCCTGTGAGTGCATTCCGACGAAGATCAGCAAAGGTAAGTGAAGATTTATAATACTATATCTGAGTTTTGTTGACTCCAGAACTTGGCGGTTACCTGTATAGCTTGCTTTGATGGCTGAGCTCTGTACTCAGAATATTGAACAATGTGCTTTCGCCGTAAAGCTATTTTGAAATCTGACACAGCGGTTGCATTAAGGAGAAGTGTATCTATAATTCTTTCAATAACTGTTGTAAATTTTATCAACGTTTATGATGAGTATTTTTGTAAATTGATGTGCTCATTCACAGGAAGTTTTGGAGGCAAAACATTTTCTGAACATCATGCGCCAATGTAAAATGGGTTTTTTGGATATAAATATGAACTTTATCGAACAAAACATACATGTATTGTGTAACATTGAGTCCTGGGAGTGTCATCTGATGAAGATCGTCAAAGGTTAGTGCTTAATTTTAGCTGTATTTCTGTTTTTTGTGACTCCTCTCCTTGCTTGGAAAATGGCTGTGTGGTTTTTCTTGTCTCAGCGCTGTCCTAACATAATCTAATGTTATGCTTTCACCGTAAAGCCTTTTTGAAATCAGACAATGTGGTTGGATTAACGAGAAGTGTATCTTTAAAATGGGATATAATAGTTCTATGTTTGAGAAATTTGAATTATGAGATTTTTGTTGTTTTGAATTTGCCGCCCTGCTATTTCACTGGGTGTTGAATAGTGTGTCCCGCTAGCGTCCCACATACCCCAGAGAGGTTAAGTAGTACTTTAAAGTATTTCTACTTAAGTACTTTTCATCACTGGTATAAAGGTCCTGAATGGCAGGGAGCTCGGCCCCAGTGATGTACTGGGCCGTACGCACTACCCTCTATAGCGCCTTGCGGTCGGATGGCAAGCAGTTGCCATAGCAAGTGGTGATGCAGCCAGTCAAGATGCTCTCAAAGGTGTAGCTGTAGAACTTTGAGGATTTGAGGGCCCATGCCAAATCTTTTCAGCCTCCTGAGGGGGAAGAGGTGTTGTCGTGCCCTCATCATGACTGTGTTGGTGTGTGTGGACCATGATAGATCCTTGGTGGTGTGGACACCGCAGAACTTGAAGCTCTCGACCCTCTCCACTAGAGCTCCGTCGGGCCACCATGCGGCCTTGTGAATGTTAACCTGTTTAAAGATTTTACTCACACCTGCTCGTCAAACATCTCATTCCAAAATCAGGGGCATTCATTTTGAGTTGTTCCCCCCTTTGCTGCTATAACAGCCTTCACTCTTCTGGGAAGGCTTTCCACTACATTGCTGTACCGACTTGCTTCCATTCAGCCACAAGAGCATTAGTGAGGTCAGGCCATGATGTTGGGCGATTAGGCCTGGCTCGCAGTCAGTGTTCCAGTTCATCCCAAATGTGTTTGATGGGGTTGAGGTCAAGGTTCGGTGCAGGCCAGTCAAGTTCTTCCACGCCGATCTTGACAAACCATTTTTGTATGGACCTCTATTTGCGCACGGGGGCATTGTCATGCTGAAACAGGAAAGGGCCTTCCCCACAAAGTTAGAAGCACAGAATCATCTAGAATGTCATTGTATGCTGTAGCGTTAAGATTTCCATTCACTGGAACTAAGGGGCCTAGCAGGAACCATGAAAAACAGACCATTATTCCTTCTCCACCAAGCTTTACAATTGGCCCTATTCATTTGGGCAGGTACTATTCTCCTTGTACTGCCAGGTGGTGAAGCGTGATTCATCACTCCAGAGAACGTGTTTCCACTGCTCCAGAGTCCAATGGCGGCTAGCTTTGCACCACTCTAGCCGACACTTGGCATTGCGTATGGTGATCTTGGGCTTGAGTGTGGCTGTTCGGCCATGGAAACCCATTTCATGAAGCTCCCAACGAACAGTTCTTGTGCTGACGTTGCTTACAGAGGCAATTTGGAACTCGGTAGTGAGTGTTGCAACCGAGGACAGACAATTTTTACGCGCTACGCGCTTCAGCACTCAGGTGTCCTGTTGTGTGAGCTTGTGTGGCCTATCTCTTCGCAGCTGATTTGACAAACTGACTTGTTGGATAGGTGACATCCTATGACGGTGGCACATTGAATGTCACTGAGCTCCTTAGTAAGGCCATTCTACTGCCAATGTTTGTCTATGGACATTGCATGGCTGTGTGCTCTATTTTATACAACTGTCAGCAACGGGTGTAGCTGAAATAGCCAAATCCACTCATTTGAAGGGGTGTCCACATGCCTTTGTATATATAGTGTACTATACGTACGTATAGTCACTGTTGGGATGACGTCGTTGATGCACTTATTAATGAAGCCGGGGACTGATGTGGGAAACTCAATGCCATCTGATGAATCCCAGAACATATTCCACTCTGTGCTATGGAAACAGTCCCGTAGCTTAGCATCTGCTTCATTGGACCACTTCCGTATTGCGCACGTCACTGCTACTTTTTGTTTGAGTTTTCGCTTGTAAGCAGGGATCAGGAGGATAGAGTTATGGTCAGATTTGCCAAATGGAGGGCGAGGGAGAGCTTTGTATGTGTTTCTGTGTGTGGAGTAAAACTGATCTGGAGTTTTTTCGCCTCTAGTTTCATGCTGGTAGAAATTAGGTTCAACGGATTTCCGTTTCCCTGTATTAAAATCACCGGCCACTAGGAGCGTCGCCTCTGGATGAACATTTTCTTGTTTGCATATGGCCCTATACAGCTCGTTGAGTGCGGTCTTAGTGCCAACATCGGTTTGTGGGGGTAAATAAACAGCTACGAAAAATATAGATGAAAACTCTTGATACGATAGTCTCGAACGGCGCTCGAACTGTTTGTTCTGCAGTGATTGTACGTCCGCCAATAGACTGGAGGGTTGCGGCGGTTTATGCACTAGTGGACATACTGTTGTTTCATCAGGGTTCCCGCACGTCAGGTTCGTTTAAGCCGCCTTTTGCTTTTCCCGGTCTTGGGCATTACGGCCTGGTCCGGGGTGAGCGTGTGCTGTGATACCGACTCGTTGAAGTAGAAATCCTCATTCAGAAGAAGCTATTTTCGGTAATAGGAAACGATGGTGGAACCATTATGTACTAAAACAGTTAAGATCAGCTAAAAAAAACCACTAAATAGCAGAATTGGTCAGGAACCCGTAAAACGGCTGCTAGCCATTGAAGCGCCATTCTCTATGTCAGTTAATCGCAGATAAAGGAAAACTGCGATGTGCAATGTTTATGCTGGTTTGGAGATAATTAACAGTGTTGTTTCTGTCGCTCTCCTACAGTGTCCCACATGGTCATTGAAGAGGTCAACAGCATTCAAGAGAACCTGGACATAGAGAGGACATGCAAACAGAGTGTGGAAACCCTGGCCTCCAAGGTAGATCAGCCTAATGAGCATTGCCCTTTGTTTTCTTCCAATTCTGACTTTTGTATGCTCACAATTCTTCCCTTAAACCAAATATTGGTCCCAATTTACTAACACTTTTTGTGGTAAAATTGGTCCTGTAATCCAGTGCACAGTTATTGTTGTGAAATGCTTGGCAAATTTCTAGGTCTAATCATTACGCACTCAATTTTTTGGACAGAAGCCTTCCGTGTCCACCTGGCAGTTCTGTACAATACCTCCTCCTTCTCCTCCTCCTAACAGTCCAGTCCAATTTTAGCTTTACCAAAGAAATATCAATCTATATAAGTTGCAAACATTTAACCTTGTAGCAGCATGTTATACAATGTGTGAGTTCTTTGTAGATTTACACGTGTGTGTGTGTGTGTGTGCGCTTGAGTGTGTGCCCGTGTGTGTACTTGCGCATGTGTGTATGAGCGCTCACGTGTTTTTGTGTGATTAATTCATTGGCTTACCATTTGAATCTGGCTGTTGTGGTCTTAAAGGTTTGGATAACCACATAGGAAGACAGAAAGAGGGAGAGAAGGATAAGAGAAGGTTTAGCAGATGAATCAAAGCCCTTCTTAAATTTAAAAAAATGGGAGAAAAAAGATTGAGAGAACAACATTATAAAGGCGCTCCAATATGGGTCAGACCAGCCTTGTAAAGGGGTCTTTGTTCTCTTCTCTCTCTGGTGAAAACAATGCAAGAGAAAAATGAAGACATCTCTTTTCTTACTGTGATAAATGGGCTTTACTGGAACATCATAAAATGAATCTTCCAGAATGAACTAAAATATCAGAGAACCTTGAATGCTGTGTCACTGTATAAACCTCTATTGTTTACGCAGGTCGACATACAAGTCTAAAGAACGAACTAAACACAGAGTAAAGAAGAACACATGATTAAAAATGCATTGTTGTCAATTACAACCACCTGGAAATATTGTAATGTTGTCCCGTGAAATGTATTTTCATGTCAAATGATGAGCTTCCCCTATATTTAGGCACTACCTTTGTGAATGAACTAGAGCAGTGCTTCTCAAACCTCTCCTCGGGTATCCCCAGATGTTTCACCGTTTTGTTGTAGCCCTGAACTAGCTTGCCTGATTCACTAATCAAGAGCTTGATGATTAAATCAGGCATAGATCTCCGTGGGCACATCCTACCTTCGATGGTTTTGTCATAGTGCTCTGCACATCACTTTAGTCTGACAAACAGTTTTGTGTGAGGTGGTAGACATCTTAATGGGATAATATGAGATCCAGCTAATTTATTATTTTTGCAATATGGAAGGTATTAGGATATAGTGTGAAAATAAATAATAGAAAATGAATTAAATGTGTTTGAATCCAGAAAAAAGTGCAATTTTGAAGATGACAGCATTGTCAGCTCCTTTACATTTAAATTGAACACAAAATATTTTGGTAGGTCTCATGTAAAAAGACAGCCAAACTGACTTCTGTGAGTCATTTGTTTAATTTTCTTGAGCCCAACGCTGGTAATTCTGACTGCCAATAGCACCGAAGAAAAAAAAAGTTATATCAAAATCTTAAACTCTCCAACATTTTAAATTAAAAATCAATAATAGCGGGTACTTGCTATTTACCACCAGTCAAATCACAACAGCGTTTTGTGTTGATGTTTGATCAAAGAAGATGAGGGGGTCGTGATTTTGTAATGGTGACCTCTGAAGCGCCTCGGATAGCCTGCCTGCAAACCAGCCTGATTTCTCTGAGTATGTAATTTCATAAATTCGTTCTCATCAATAGTAGATTATTATCAAAGACTGTGATTCTGTGTTATGTATTGTTGATTGCATTTTTAAAAGATGCACTTTGAAGAGCACCATCGGAAAATGGAATTGCTGCAATCTGCCTTGACTGGGATGTCATTAATAAATGCCTCTATTATAGCTCTGCTTTTTTTCTCTCACCACACTCTCCGTCTGAAATGACATCAAGAAATGGGCATCATCTGCACCCCTTTTCTTTCCTTAGGCTTCATTAGTCTTTACTTAGTAGTAGTATCCATAATTGACACACATGGCCATCTTGATGATAGAACTTTAGAATTTGAACATCTCATACTGGTAGTTCAATATGGGTGACTTAGGTTGAATTGATGAAATTGTATGGAATTTGAAAAGAAAAAGGACACAAAGTCCAAAGTGCCATATGAATGGGGGATGTAAATACATTTGTTTCATAAAGTAATGTGAGAAAGGCCTTTTCCCCTGGCTCTGTCTAATGACATGGCTGTTATTTCACACCTGATTATTGCTTGTGCATCCTTCCGCGATGCCACTTACAGGTACAGTGTGATTAACTGGATGATGAATGAGGAAATCGGGCCAACAGTTTATCTGGCATCTTGTGCCACATTGCCTATTATCTGCTTTCCTTCCCATCTGTTTCCTATGAAATGTTCTTGAGATGCTATCTAAAAAAATGCATGTATATATAAAAAATACTTACATTTGTGTTATATAAATTACTCAGTTTTGCCTTATCTAAGTGAATTGCTTGCTTATGGAATATGCCATGAGCTGCAAGCCACTACCAAGTGAGGTTCAATCAGTGTTTAAACCTACTTCATGTGGTTCTGAGCCAGACCCGGCAGCAGGATAAATGACTAATTATATTGAATTCTGCTTATAACATTTTTATTTTATTTTACCAGGTAAGTTGACTGAGAACACATTCTCATTTACAACAAATCATTGAGTGCACTGTATTAGCACAACTGACAGAGCCCTACAGCAAGGGCATTTTAGTAATGAATATAGGCTACAAGAGAGACAGGGCAGTTCACCTGTTCCAAACAGCCTATGTGAATTCAGCCGTACACACAGCTGTCTTAACAAAATAATGCAAACTAAATGCTGAAAGTAGTAGCATAGTTATTCATGAATGCAAACAAAAATACTGAATAGCAGTTTAGCTTAGAATATCGACACAACTGCGAAAGCGAACGAATGAATGTGAACAAAATTGATAAAGGTATGACACAATCTATATTTAGGCTAGTTACATTAACAGTAAACAAAAGCCGAATGGAGATCAAAATAACCAAAACATAGCCTACAGCCTACTACAGTGAGATGCAGCCATGCAGAGCTGTCCTGCCAAATAAATAGGCTTATACAGCCCCGCTTCAAACATGGAAAATCACGCTGCTCGGTCATGAGATCAGCGACATTTTGTGATATGGCACAATACACTTCTGTGAATCAAATTCGACCCACGTAATCAATTAAGCAATGGCAGCCTACCATAAACACGTTTCCAATACGTACAGTCCCATTTACAGCAACGAAAACCAATAGGCTACCAAGAAAACCATAATAGAATGTATCTATTTCTATGATGAAACATACCGATATGTAGTTATACCCAGGGGTGTCATTTGGGTTCTTGCACACTATATCACTATAAACATAAAAGTTCAAATGCTTTTGACCAAGAAGTGACAGGTTCAATGGCACAAAATCTCAGCTGTGCTTTATCAGCACCATGGACAGCGCCCTACACACTAAAGCAAGATTTTGATAAAAACCAACCAGCTAAATTGTTTCAATCTTACCTTTTTAATGCAGCCTCCTTGATGCTCTGTGGACCTACCTGAGTAATCGATCATTCCATTCTCCCCAAAATCTTCTCGTAAGATCCCCCTCAAATGTCAGTTGGATTAGGAGAGCTTTCCTTGGGTGTAGCATGCTTCTTCTATGCTGACTGAAAACGTTCCTGAAAATGGAAAATGTGTTATTCCATGTAGATGTGAACGCCCCAAAAGTCAGTCCATGTATCAGTGCAGTAAGCACAGTCGGCAAAGCGGAGAGAGGCTCCGAAAATTGTTTCAGGATATCAAGTGGGGTCCATTTGTCCTCAAGTTGGGTCCATTTGTCCCAGAGCGGGCGATTTCATTCTGCAAAAACTGGCGAGCAACTCTAAACTCAGCTTCCACCAAATTTGTTTTGCTTAGATCCAGCAGTGGTTTCACCTTGTTCACATCTAGAAAGTAATGTCCCTCTGGGTCAAGGGCACACAGGGCCTCCAACCAGTTGGTTCTTGGGTTCGCAGAATCGTTCTGACATTTCACCAATGACAGCATCCAACATGCCGAAGAACACGCAGTCTCTTCTCCTCTGTCCTACTGGCCTACTGTACTGTCCACCACGTATTGCTGGAGATTTGTTACTTACATAACGTTGTTGTTTGCTTGGAGCTGCTGGTGGTGCATCAAATCATTTGGTACTATCAATAGCATTCTTCCAGTTAGAATACCCATCTTGGGTGAAGGCCTTGTCTGTGTTAGCATTGGACCCAACACAGAATTTTCAACATGGGAAACATGCCGCATCTGCAGTAACCGAGTATTCCAGCCACTCTCTTCCTATGAACCAGTTGCTATTAAATTCAAGTTTTTGGAGAAAAAAATAACAACTGGAAAACCTGCGCCTATGGTAGGATTCTAGGTTAACCTGGGTTCGCTCCCCTGTTCCAAGATCATCAGGAACAGTCTGAGGTGGAGGTGGATATGTGGAGCCATTATACTGACAGCACTTGTGGGGTGGGTAGGCTCTGCACATGGAACTAGCTGAGCTCGGCAGCATCATCACTGCTGTGCTAGGTGGTGGCCTCGGTGGTTTGATGCTGCTTCTGCTGCTCATCGCTGTCCTTCTTCTCCTTTGTTTGGGTACTTTGGCGAAGCCGATTTCTGATATGTATCGTGGCAGATTAGCTGGTTCGAGCTAGCTAAATAGGCTAAGGCTAATAACACTAACGCTTTTTACAGTTTGCTAAGAAGCTAACTACACTCGGTAGTGGTGGGCGTGAGACAGAATTGAGTGAAGCAGTTTCAACGGTAAACTTGACCGCGCCCTTATAAATGAAAACCAAACCAGGCGTATCACGTTGTTCACTTAGCCTACCACAGAGATAAGAGATGAAAGCGTATTTTCCCGCTTTTTTTGGAAACCCAAAGGAATCATACTTGACTGCCAAGTTGCTTTCCATAGCCCCCTTACACACACCACAGTGCGCCCTGTCCATTGTGCTGACACAATGGACAAATAATCCTGATAGGTATCAGTCTGGTGTTTTCTGTAATGTCCTTAGTGATCACTGTTTTACAGCTTGTGTTCGTAATGGCTGCTTAGTGAAACGACCTGTCCTGATTTGTCATAGACGCTTGCTAAAAAACTCAAATGAGAAATAAGTGCACTCAGGTTATCTGGAAGGCCAAAGTTAGTTACTTTAAGGAGCAGTTCTCTCTCTGTGGGTCTAACCCGAAGAAGTTCTGGAAAATGGTTAAAGACCTGGAGGATAAACCCTCCTCCTTACAGCTGCCCATGTCCCTTAATGTTGATGATATGGTTGTTACTGACAAGAAGCACATGGCTGAGCTATTTAATCACCACTTCATTAAGTCAGGATTCCTATTTGACTCAGCCATGCCTCCTTGCCGTCCAACATTTTCTTATCTCCTACCCCTTCTAATGCGACTATCGCCAATGCTTCTCCCTCTTTTTCCCCTGCCCCGCTACAAAGTTTCTCCCTGCAGGCAGTCACCAAGTCCGAGGTGCTAAATTAGCTCCTTAAACTTGACCCCCAAAAACCACCTGGGTCAGATAGTTTAGACCCTTTCCTCTAAGTTTGCTGCCCCTATCATCGCCAAGCCTATCTCCAACCGTTTTAACCTGTTTCTCCTTTCTGGGGAGGTTCCCACTGCTTGGAAGGCAGCCACGGTTCATCCTTGGTTTAAAGGGGGAGATCAAGCTGATCCTAACTGTTATAGGCCTATTTCTATTTTGCCCTGTTTATCAAAAGTGTTAGAAAAACTTGTCAATAATCAACTGACTGGCTTTCTTGGTGTCTATAGTATTCTCTCGGGTATGCAATCTGGTTTCCGCTCAGGTTATGGAAGTGTCACTGCAACCTTAAAGATGTCACCATTGCCCTTGATTCTAAGCAATATTGTGCTGCTATTTTTATTGACTTGGCCAAAGCTTTTGATACGGTAGACCATTCCATCCTTGTGGGCCGGCTAAGGAGTATTGGTGTCTGTGAGGGGTCTTTGGGATGGTTTGCTAACTACCTCTCTCAAAGAGTGCAGTGTATAATATCAGAAAATCTGCTGTCTCAGCCACTGCCTGTCACCAAGGGAGTACCCCAAGGCTCGATCCTAGGCCCCACGCTCTTCTCAATTTACATCAACAACATAGCTCAGGCAGTAGGAAGCTCTCTCACCCATTTATATGCCGATGATACAGTCGTATACTCAGCTGGCCCTTCCCCAGATTTTGTGTCAAATGCTCTACAACAAAGCTTTCTTAGTGTCCAACAAGCTTTCACCACCATTAACCTTGTTCTGAACACCTCCAAAACAAAGGTCATGTGGTTTGGTAAGAATAATGCCACTCCTCCCACAGGTGTTATTGCTACGTCTGAGGGTTTAGAGCTTGAGGTAGTCACCTCATACAAGTACTTGGGAGTATGGCTAGATGGTGCACTGTCCTTCTCTCAGCACATATCAAAGCTGCAGGCCAAAGTTAAATCTAGACTTGGTTTCCTCTATTGTAATCACTCCTCTTTCACCCCAGCTGCCAAACTAACCCTAATTCAGATGACCATCCTACCCATGCTAGATTACAGACACATAATTTATAGATCGGCAGGTAAGGGTGCTCTCGAGCGGCTAGATGTTATTTACCATTCAGCCATCAGATTTGCCACCAATGCTCCTTATAGGACACATCACTGCACTCTATACTCCTCTGTAATCTGGTCATCCCTGTATACCTGTCGCAAGACCCACTGGTTGATGCTTATTTATAAAACCCTCTTAGGCCTCACTCCCCCCTATCTGAGATATCTACTGCAGCCCTTATCCTCCACACACAACACCTGTTCTGCCAGTCACATTCTGTTATAGGTCCCCAAAGCACCCACATCCCTGGGTCGCTCCTCTTTTCAGTTCGCTGCAGCTAGCGACTGGAACAAGCTGCAACAAACACTCAAACTGGACAGTTTTATCTCAAGCTCTTCAATCAAAGACTCAATCATGGACACTCTTACTGACAGTTATGTCTGTTTTGCGTGATGTATTGATGTCTCTACCTTCTTGCCCTTTGTGCTGTTGTCTGTGTCATATAATGTTTGTACCATGTTTTGTGCTGCTACCATGTTGTGTTGCTATCCTGTTGTTGTTATGTTGTGTTCCTACCATGCTGTGCTGTCATGTGTTGCTGCCTTGCGATGTTGTTGTTTTAGGTCTCTCTTTATCTTGTGTAGTGTTGTCTCTCTTGTTGTGATGTGTGTTTTGTCCTATATTTACTGTTGAAGTCGGAAGTTTACATACACTTAAGTTGGAGTCAATAAAACTTGTTTTTCAACCACTCCACAAATTTCTTCTTAACAAACTATAGTTTTTGCAAGTCGGTTAGGACATCTACTTTGTGCATGACAAGTAATTTTTCCAACAATTGTTTACAGACAGATTATTTCACTTATAATTCACTGTATCACAATTCCAGTGGGTCAGAAGTTTACATACGCTAAGTTGACTGTGCCTTTAAACAGCTTGTAAAATTCCAGAAAATTATGTCATGGTTTTAGAAGCTTCTGATAGGCTAATTGACATAATTTGAGTCAATTGTACCAATTGTACCTGTGGATGTATTTCAAGGACTACCTTCAAACTCAGTGCCTCTTTGCTTGACATCATGGGAAAATCAAAAGAAATTTGCCAAGACCTCAGAAAAAAAGTGTAGACCTCCACAAGCCTGGTTCATCCTTGGGAGCAATTTCCAAACGACTGAAGGTACCACGTTCAGCTGTACAAACAATAGCACACAAGTATAAACACCATGGGACCACGCAGCCATCATACCGCTCTGGAAGGAGACGTGTTCTGTCTCCTAGAGATGAATGCACTTTGGTGCGAAAAGTGCAAATCAATCCCAGAACAACAACAAAGGACCTTGTGAAGATGCTGGAGGAAACAGGTACAAAAGTATCTATATCCACAGTAAAACGAGTCCTACATCGACATAACCTGAAAGGCCGCTCAGCAAGGAAGAAGCCACTGCTCCAAAACCGCCATAAAAAAGCCAGACTACGGTTTGACCTGCACATGGGGCCAAAGATCGTACTTTTTGGAGAAATGTCTTCTGGTCTGATGAAACAATAATAGAACTGTTTGGCCATAATGACCATCGTTATGTTTGGGGGAGGCTTGCAAGCCGAAGAACACCATCCCAACCGTGAAGCATGGGGTGGCAGCATCATATTGTGGGGGTGCTTTGCTGCAGGAGGGGCTGGTGCACTTCACAAAATAGATAGCATCATGAGGCAGGAAAATGATGTGGATATATTTAAGAAACATCTCAAGACATCAGTCAGGAAGTTAAAGCTTGGTCGCAAATGAGTCTTCCAAATGGACAATGACCCCAAGCATACTTCCAAAGTTGTGGCAAAATGGCTAAAGGACAACAAAATCAAGGTATTGGAGTGGCCATCACAAAGCCCTGACCTCAATCCCATAGAAAATTTGTGGGCACATCTGAAAAAGCGTGTGCGAGCAAGGAGGCCTACAAACCTGACTCAGTTACACTATCTCTGTCAGGAGGAATGGGACAAAATTCACCCAACTTATTGTGGAAAGCTTGTGGAAGGCTACCCGAAACGTTTGACCCAAGTTAAACAATTAAAAGGCAATGCTACCAAATACTAATTTAGTGTATGTAAACTTCTGACCCACTGGGAATGTGATGAAAGACATAAAAGCTTGTCATGACTTCGGCTGAAGTTGTTGCCTCTCCTTGTTCGGGTGGTGTTCGGCGGTCGACGTCACCGGTCTTCTAGCCATTACCAATCCATTTTTCATTTTCCATTTGTTTTGTCTCGTTGTCCCACGCACCTGGTTTTCATTTCCCAATTACTGGTCATGTATTTAACCCTCTGTTTCCCCCATGTCTTTGTTTGTGATTGTTATTTGTTCAAGTCGGTATGTTCCGGCTGGTATGTACCGGGTGCTGTTTATCACCCATGCTTTGTGGCAACCGTTCTTTTTGCACTTTGTAAATTGTTTACTTTGTGCTGTCGAGTAAAGTGTGTTGTTTCACTCATCTCTGCTCTCCTGCGCCTGACTTTATACACCAGCTACATCCACCAACCTGACAAAGCTGAAATAAATCATTCTCTCTACTATTATTCTGACATTTCACATTCTTAAAATAAAGTGGTAATCCTAACTGATCTAAGACAGGGAATTGGATGTCCAGGATTAAATGTCAGAAATTGTGAAAAACTGAGTTGAAATGTATTTGGCTAAGTTGTATGTAAACTTCCGACTTCAACTGTATATTCAAGTCTACCAATGTTGTGTCGTCAGCAATCTTAATGATGGCTTTGGAGTTGTGCTTAGCCACACAGTCGTGGGTGAACAGGGAGTACAGGAGGGGACTAAGCACGCTGGTTTTTGGAAAAATGAGGGAGAAGTTGTAGCTTTTCTAAGTGGCTCCCATTTTGGCTGTAGTGTTTCCAAGCGCATGGCCGAGACAGCGCGTTCTTTTTGTTTATCTCCGGTAAAACAATAACGAATCTCCGTCTTAAATTGTATTGTTTATTTGCGTATTAGGGTACCTAAGGATTGATTATAAACGTTGATTGACTTGTTTGGATAAGTTTATTCATAATGTTTGGGATTCATTTTGTATGCATTTTGAAGGAGTGAAACCGAGTGGATTATTGACTGAAGCACACCTGCTAAACTGAGTTATGGATATAAAAAAGGACTTTATCGAACAAAATGACCCTTTGTAATGTAAATGGGACATTTTGGAGTGCCAACAGAAGAAGATCTTCAAAGGTAAGGCATATATTATATCGCTAATTCTGACTTTCGTGTCGCAACTCCCTGGTTGAAAATGATTTGTTATGCATTTGTGTGCTGGATGCTGTCCTCAGATAATCGCATGGTTTGCTTTTGCCGTAAAGACTTTTTGAAATCTGACACCTTGGCTGGATTAACAACAAGTAAAGCTTTATTTTGATGTATTGCACTTGTGATTTCATGAAAGTTTAATATTTATAGTAATTTAATGTGAATTTGGCGCACTGCCATTTCACCGGATGTTGGCCAGGTGGGACGCTACCATCCCACGTATCCATAAGAAGTTAATCGTTTTCAAGCCCTGCCACATCTGACTAGAGTCAGAGCCAGTGTAATAGGATTCAATCTTAGTCCTTTATTGATGCTTTGTCTGTTTGATGGTTTGTCTGAGTTCATAGCGGGACTTCTTATAAGCGTCCGGATTAGTGTCCCACTCCTTGAAAGCAGCAGCTCTAACCTTTAGCTCGGTGCGGATGTTGCCTGTGGCTTCTGGTTGGGAAATGTATGTACGGTCACTGTTGGGACGACGTCGTCGATGCACTTATTGATGAAGTCGGTGCCTGAGGTGGTATACTCCTCTTTCAGGATGAATCCTGAAACATCCTGTGGTTGCACATTTGACATGCTGGTAGAGGGTAAAATGGATTAAAGTTTGCCTCCATTAAAGTCCCCGGCCACTAGGAGCGCCCCTTCTGAATGAGCATTTTCTTGTTTGCTTATGGCCTTATACAGCTCATTGAGTGCTGTCTTAGTGCCAGCATCGGTTTGTGGTGGTAAATAGATGGCTACGAGTCGTATAGATGTGAACTCATGGTAGATAGTGTGGTCTGCAGCTTATAATGAGGTATTCTACCACAGGTGAGCAATACCTTGAGACTTCTTTAATATTAGACATCACGCACCATCAGTTTTTGACAAATAGACACACACACACACACACACACACACCTCGTCTTACCAGACGTAGCTGCTCTCTCCTGCTGAAAAACTGAGAAGTCAGCCAGCTCCTATATTATTTGTGTCATCGTTCAGCCAAGTCTTGGTGAAACATAAGATATTACAGTTTTTAATGTCCCGTTGGTAGGATAGTCTTAATCGTAAATCGTTCAGTTTGTTTTCAATGATTGCACGTTGGCCAATAATACAGAGGGTAGTGATAGTTTACTCACTCGCCAACTAATTCTCACAAGGCACCCAGACCTCCGCCCCCTGAATTTCCGTCTTTTCTTCACGTGAATGACAGGGATTTGGGCCTGGTCTCTGGGAAACAGTATATCTTTCGCATCAGACTCATTAAAGAAAAAATCTTCGTCCAGTTCGAGGTTAGTAATTTCTGTTCTGATGTCTAGAAGCACTTTCTTTTCAGTCATAAGAGACGGTAGCAGTAACATTATGTACATAATGAGTTACAAAAAATGCGAAAAAACGAACAAAATAGCTCAGTTGGTTAGGAGCCCGTAAAATGGCAGTCATCCTCTCCGGCGCCATTGCATTAACGACAGAGAATTGGTTGATTTCCAGTTTTTAATCATACACTTTTTGAAGATGATTGATGAGAAAAGTATTGTACATCCCATCGGGTATCTAACTGCACCCTCATATGCCATGTCTTGAAATATGCAGACAGATGGATTAAAAGTACATTTACGTTGTAATACTTCTGACAGCCAACTTTCCAACTCCACCCATAACTTTTGGACTTTATAACATTCCCATAAGGCATGGATTATTGAGTCATTATTAGTTTTACACTTCAGACATAACTCTGTCATTGTGATGTAGAATGTGAATTTTGTCTCCTGTATAATAAATTCTCTACATTAATTTATACTGGATTAAGCATACATTTTGTTAAATGTAATCTCGTTATTAAGTTCCAACATTCCCTCCATCTTGTGCCAATATCAGTTATTTTTAAGTCTTGGTTCCAATAGTTGGAATAGTTTTTAACGTTTTTTTTCTACGAGATTGTCAGTTGGATAGGCTCTCTGCCGGGTTTTGTACAGTTTACCTATCATATGAATATGCTTTTCTGAATCAAATACGTTTCCCTCAAGATTGCTCTGATGACCAAAATATTTCAAATTGACATTTTGTGACATAAAACTTTTAAACTGCATGTATTTGAAAATATCTACATTGGTCAATTCAAAATTCCTTCTTAAACTGTCATGGAAATATATGTATTTCCTATTAACAAGTAATTAACATCATATGCCTTTAGTTTTCCCTGTGCACCAATTTATTGGTGAATTCTGAAAAGCTATCCAAGGATTGTTCCATAAGGTTCTGTTTTTAGAGAGTGATATTGTTTCATTTTCTTCCATATTGTTATAGTGTACTTAACTATGAATTTATTCATGTTCTTAGCTTTATGCTTTGAAAATAGACACGCAAAAATATTATGGGGATGCATGCGCATCTTCAATATGTACCCATTGTTCCTTTTTAGTGCATTTAACTATATGTCGCAAATAAAAGCCTTGGGTAGCAGGTTGATACATTTTCCAAGTCGGGAAGATTAAAACCACCCTAAGACTTAGGAAGATGTAAAACTCATTTTTATTCTATGAATTTTATTTTCCCATGTAAAGTCTGTTATGACCAAGTATACTTTTTTAAAGAATGTCTTCGGTGCGGTAATTGATATTAATGAAAATAAATACAAGCCATTATATTCTGGGAGTCATGCCATTCTGAGGTAGAAGGAATTGTCCATAGAGCGCCGAGACATGATTGTGTCAAGGCACAGATCTGGGGAGGGTACCAAAACATTTCTGCAGCATTGAAGGTCACCAAGAACACAGTGGCCTCCATCATTCTTAAATAGAAGAAGTTTGGAACCACCCTGACTCTTCCTAGAGCTGGCCACTCGGCCAAACTGAGCAATCGGGGAGAAGGGCCTTGATCAGGGAGGTGACTAAGAACCCGATAGCCACACTGACAGAGCTCCAGAGTTCCTCTGTGGAGATGGGAGAACCTTTCAGAAGGACAACAATCTCTACAGCACTCCACCAATCAAGCATTTATGGTAGAGTGGCCAGATCAGTAAAAGGCACATGACAGCCCGCTTGGAGTTTGCTAAAGGCACCTAAAGGACAAACAAGATTCTCTGGTCTGATGAAACCAAGATTGAACTGTTTGGCCTGATAGCCAAGCGACATGCTCATCACCTGGCCAAAACCATCCCTATGGTGAAGCATGTAGGTGGCAGCATCATGCTGTGGGGATTTTATTCAGAGGCAGGGACTGGGAGACTAGTCAGGATTGTGGGAAAGGATGAACAGAGCAAAGTACAGAGAGATCCTTGATGAAAACTTGCTCCAGAGCGCTAAAGACCTCAGAATGTGTGACGGGATTGTGTAGAGGTAGGTGAAGGAGTCAAGCGCAGGAGAGCAGAGATGTCCGAGATGCGTATTTAATAGGCAAGTCCCATAAACATACAGGTCAGGTACAATACCAAAACAAACGCTCTTAACAACAGAGAAAACCAGTTACTCACGGAAGGAGGGAAACTAAACACAACACTCCTAAACTTATACACACTATGTATAATACGTGAGAACCAATAAGGCACAACCTTAGCGAACAACATCACAAGATGTTGCGTCTCGAACCCAAAAAGCCATGTCTTCCCTTATAGCAGTGGTCACCAACCGATCGATCGCAATCTCTAAGTCATTCCTAATCGATCACCAAACATTTCTGTAAAAAACCCAATGATAAGCCTTTCGTTTCTATTTTATTTTTTATTTGTCTCGTGCAGTTGATGGTAGGTGCACCCGATTCAGCTGCCCTGCATGCAGGGTAGGCGACCTGTTCCCATTTTGAACCATTTCAAATCAAGTACACTATAGGCCTACCACTGGCCAAATCGGATGGCTCAGATTACCGTGTCTGCAGTAACGTAGCAGGCGTAAAAGAAAGCTACAGCAAAGTTGATACTGTGAGATTTTTATACATTTAAAACCATGACAACAGCGATACTGTCAACGAATACAGCAAAGAGCTGCTGTTTTTATGAGGGAGTTTATGTTTAAGTCTTTACTCAGCACTGTTGACACTTTCTATTCAACACTTTTATAAGCCATAAAATACTCGCTCTCCCTACTTCCATTCCCACGCGTGCTACAACCAGCACTGCAGCTGTAATGAATGAGTAGAAAAGTGTATCGATAGCCTTGCATTATTATTATTAGTGGCTTGGGTCTTTTTTAATATTGATGAATATTTCACTTTCTCTGGTCATAGGGGTAACACAATTTGTGTATGAGGTAAAGAATAATGTGTTGCGACTCGCGTTTTGCCGTCAGCTCCCTTTATGGTCAGTTTCAGCAGAGGAAAGGGAGAGCTGAGGGACATTCAGAGGCAGACCCTCAGTCTGCTACGCTCTCCCTCCGCTGAGACTGACCATCAGATGCAGGCTCCATCAGCCTAGTAACATTTTAAAAAGCTAATTATTTAAATGTATGCTCACTCAGCTGTGCCTCACAAGTAATACAACAACTGATCTATTACTGGTGTGATCATACAGCCTACCTCAAATGTGGAAATATAATTTTTAAATAAATAAAAAATTGTCTGAGAAAAACAACAATGCATTGGCAGGGCAATTCAAGCAAAGCCAATATGCGGTGACAATGTTTTGGGCCTATAGCCTACTGCACAAACCTCATTACTACAGTACTGTTTTTAACATGTTCACATTGCATAGGCTTATGTTTTTTAAGTCATGTAAAAAACATGATAACGGTAGATCTTGGCTTGCATTTTGATCAGAAATTTGATCTCGACTTAAAAAAGGTTGGTGACCACTGCCTTAGATGAAAAGACAATTAACAACTTAGAGATGCAACTGAGAGCAACGAACAGCTAAAGAATATTCAGGAAAACATAGCTAAAATGCTCTCAATGCTCACCAAAACAAACAAACATTTATAAAATGGGATTTGCTCGAAAGAAAAGCAGTCTATCATGTCAGATATGCATATACAGGGCGGGTACGTGGACGAACAGGACAACAAAATGGGCCTTCTGGAACCAAAGGTACAAACTTTAGAAGATGAACTGGGCCAGCAAGAAAACAGAATGAGACAAAAGAATATGAGAATATTGTACCTACCGGAAGACAAGTAAAAATGAGACCTTTTCAGCTACATGATCAAGCTGATATCAGAGTAGGTTGGCGTGAATGAATCACCGGAGGATCTGGAGCAATGCCATCGGATCGGCGTGAAACAGAAGAACACTAAATACCCTTGCATGGTAATCTTTAAATGTGGAACTATCAGACCAAAGTCAACATTTGGAAGGCACAGGGGGAAAGGATATTAAACGATATCCATGGCCAGTCCATTCGATTCGTCCAGGACCTGTCTGCTGAACTGAAGAAAAAATGTAAGCAATTCATTCCAATCAGACAGTCACTGGAGGAAAAAGGAATCAAGTCTCAACTCCGATTCCCGGCATTGATGGGGGTATGGAAGGGAACACAGAGGATGGAGTTAACAAGCCCCTATGAAACCCTGAAGAGGCTGCAGGAACATTTTCCAGTTGAAAGTGATAAGCACAATAGGCTACATACAGTGATGCCCAAGACCAGCTTATCGTAAGATTAGACAATATTCTTTCCCCCTCCCCCAATACAATCTAGACTCTATTGTCCCCAAGTAACTGTTCTTCTCTAGGAAGTAGAGATGGAATTAGCAGATGCCAATGAAATAGAGTACCAGTCGAAAGTTTGGACACCTACTAAGGGTTTTTCTTTATTTTTACTATTTTATAGATTGTAGAATAATAGTGAAGACATCAAAACTATGAAATAACACATATGGAATCATGTAGTAACCAAAACAGTATTAAACAATATATTTTATATTTGAGATTCTTCAAAGTAGCCACCCTTGCCTCAATGCCAGCTTTGCACACGCTTGACATTCTCTCAACCAGCTTCATGAGGAATGCTTTTCCAACACTCTTGAAGGACTCAACGCTTTTCCAACACTCTTTTTTTCCAAGATGGCGTAGCAGTTCAGACGTCCTCTACCCTCCTCTTGTCGTGTCCCGTGTATATATATATATATATATATATATATATTTACATATTTTTTTTTCTTCACTTATCTTTTTATATATATATATATTCTTTTTTAATTCTAAAAACTCAACCTCAAAGCACTCTCCTGCAACCCGCCTCACCAATTTAAAAAAATAAAGTATTATTTACCTCATCTGAATTCCACAACAGAAGCTAGCAAGAGGTTAGCCATTTTCACTGGCTAACATTGAAGTTCAGCTAGCCACGGTTAGCTGTCCTCAGCTATCCATTAGCTCGAAAAGCTATCGGCAGTTTTTGTACAGCGCGACTCAGACCAGAGCATACCGGACCTATTCTCTCTCCTTTCCCCGATTTCTACCGCAGGCTCTGGACATTTACACCTGGATCTTGCAGCTGACTAGCTGCTACCTGAGTGACTATTGGCAACATCGGTCACGGAATTAACACACATTATTACGGAGCTAGCCAGCTGAAGAGTTCCGTCAGCCACTCCTGGGCTATTCCTGAGCTAGCCAGCTGAAGTGTCTCCTGGGCTACAACTCACCTATCCTGACCCGTTTTACTGCCGATCCGGAGCCCCATCGGGTCTTCACGACTGGACCACCGACGTTATCTGCCCGAGGGAGTTATCCAACTGGCCCCTCCGTCGCGACGTAACCTGATCGCCCATCTGCGGCCCGCTAATCGTTAGCTGTCTTTTCGGCTGCGATCTGAATAGGTCTATCGGACACTTTTCTTGGGCCACTTTAACTAACTATTTTGCCAACTTGGACAGGTCCCCCCTTCCACACGGAACCCCACTAACCCACAGACGGAAACGCACGAGCTGGCTAAAAACAGACCTCCCTCCCATCTTCCACCAGCTTGCTACCTATGGCCCGGCTAGCTGTCTGAATCTTACTGGACCCTTTGATCACTCGGCTAAGCATGCCTCTCCTTAATGTCAATATGCCTTCTCCATTGCTGTTCTGGTTAGTGTTTATTGGCTTATTTCACTGTAGAGCCTCTAGCCCTGCTCATTATACCTTATCCAACCTCTCAGTTCCTCCACCCACACATGCTATGACATCTTCTGGTTTCAATGATGTTTCTAAAGACAATATCTCTCTCACTATCACTAAATGCCTAGGTTTACCTCCTCTGTACTCACATCCCACCATACCTTTGTCTGTACATTATACCTTGAAGCTATTTTATCACCCCCAGAAACCTGCTCCTTTTTCTCTCTATTCTGGACGTCACAGACGACCAATTCTTATAGCTTTTAGCCGTACCCTCATACTTATTCTTCTCTGCTCCTCTGGGGATGTAGAGGTGAATCCAGGCCCTGCAATGCCTGGCTCCACTCCTACTCCCCAGGCGCTCTCTTTTGATGACTTCTGTAACCGTAATAACCTTGGTTTCATGCATGTTAACATTAGAAGCCTCCTCCCTAAGTTTGTTTTATTCACTGCTTTAGCACACTCCGCCAACCCGGATGTCCTAGCTGTGTCTGAATCTTGGCTTAGGAAGTCCACCAAAAACTCTGAAATCTTCATCCCTAACTACAACGTTTTCAGACAAGATAGAACGACCAAAGGGGGCGGTGTTGCAATCTACTGCAGAGATAGCCTGCAGAGTTCTGTCCTGCTATCCAGGTCTGTACCCAAACAATTTTAACTTCTACTTTTAAAAATCCACCTCTCCAAAAACAAGTCTCTCACCGTTGCCGCCTGCTATAGACCCCCCTCGGCCCCTAGTTGTGCTCTGGACACCATATGTGAACTGATTGCCCCCCATCTATCTTCAGAGCTCGTGCTACTAGGTGACCTAAACTGGGACATGCTTAACACCCCAGCCATCCTACAATCCAAGCTTGATGCACTCAATCTCACACAAATTATTAATGAACCCACCAGGTACAACCCCAAAGCCGCAAACACTGGCACCCTCATAGATATCATCCTAACCAACGTGCCCTCTAAATACACCTCTGCTGTTTTCAACCAAGATCTCAGCGATCACTGCCTCATTGCCTGCACCCGTAATGGGTCAGCGGTCAAACGACCTCCACTCATCACTGTCAAACGCTCCCTGAAACATTTCAACGAGCAAGCCTTTCTAATCGACCTGGCCCTGGTATCCTGGAAGGATATTGACCTCATCCCGTCAGTAGAGGATGCCTGGTTATTTTTTTTAAATGCCTTCCTCTCCATCTTAAATAAGCATGCCCCTTTCAAGAAATTTAGAACCAGGAACAGATATAGCCCTTGGTTCTCCCCAGACCTGACTGCCCTTAACCAACACAAAAATATCCTGTGGCGTTCTGCATTAGCATCGAACTGCCCCCGCGATATGCAACTTTTTAGGGAAGTTAGAAACCAATATACACAGGCAGTTAGAAACGCCAAGGCTAGCTTTTTCAAACAGAAATTCGCTTCGTGCAACTCCAACTCTAAAAAGTTCTGGGACATTGTAAAGTCCATGGAGAATAAGGACACCTCCTCCCAACTGCCCACTGCACTGAGGATAGGAAACTCTGTCACCACCGATAAGCCCACTATAATTGAGAATTTCAATAAGCATTTTTCTACGGCTGGCCATGCTTTCCACCTAACTACCCCTACTGCATTCAACAGCACTGCACCCCCCACAGCTACTCGCCCAAGCCTCCCCCATTTCTCCTTCTCCCAAATCCATTCAGCTGATGTTCTGAAAGAGCTGCAAAATCTGGACCCCTACAAATCAGCTGGGCTTGACAATCTGGACCCTTTCTTTCTAAAATTATCTGCCGAAATTATTGCAACCCCTATTACTAGCCTGTTCAACCTCTCTTTCGTGTCGTCTGAGATTCCCATAGATTGGAAAGCAGCTGCTGTCATCCCCCTCTTCAAAGGAGGTGACACTCTTGACCCTAATTGCTACAGACCTATATCCATCCTACCCTGCCTTTCTAAGGTCTTCGAAAGCCAAGTCAACAAACAGATTACCGACCATTTCGAATCCCACCGCACCCTCTCCGCTATGCAATCTGGTTTCAGAGCTGGTCATGGGTGCACCTCAGCCACGCTCAAGGTCCTAAACGACATCGTAACCGCCATCGATAAGAAACAATACTGTGCTGCCGTATTCATTGACCTGGCCAAAGCTTTTGACTCTGTTAATCACCACATCCTCATCGGCAGACTCAGTAGCCTTGGTTTCTCAAACGATTGCGTCGCCTGGTTCACCAACTACTTCTCTGACAGAGTTCAGTGTGTCAAATCGGAGGGCCTACTGTCTGGACCTCTGGCAGTCTCTATGGGGGTACCACAGGGTTCAATTCTTGGGCCAACTCTTTTCTCTGTATACGTAAATGATGTCGCTCTTGCTGCTGGTGAATCTCTGATCCACCTCTACGCAGACGACACCATTCTGTACACTTCTGGCCCTTCTTTGGACACTGTGTTAACAACCCTCCAGACGAGCTTCAATGCCATTCAACTCTCCTTCCGTGGTCTCCAACTGCTCCTAAACACAAGTAAAACTAAATGCATGCTCTTCAACCGATCGCTGCCTGCACCTGCCCGCCTGTCCAGCATCACTTCTCTGGACGGTTCTAACTTAGAATTTGTGGACAACTACAAATACCTAGGTGTCTGGTTAGACTGTAAACTCTCCTTCCAGACTCACATCAATCATCTCCAATCCAAAGTGAAATCTCGAATTGGCTTCCTATTTCGCAACAAAGCATCCTTCACTCATGCTGCCAAACATACCCTTGTAAAACTGACCATCCTACCAATCCTCGACTTCGGCGATGTCATTTACAAAATAGCTTCCAATACCCTACTCAACAAGCTGGATGCAGTCTATCACAGTGCCATCCGTTTTGTCACCAAAGCCCCATATACTACCCACCACTGCGACCTGTACGCTCTCGTTGGCTGGCCTTCGCTTCATAATCGTCGCCAAACACATTGGCTCCAGGTCATCTACAAGACTCTGCTAGGTAAAGTCCCCCCTTATCTCCGCTCACTGGTCACCATAGCAGCACCCACCTGTAGCACGCGCTCCAGCAGGTATATCTCTCTGGTCATCCCTAAAGCCAACTCCTCCTTTGGTCGTCTCTCCTTCCAGTTCTCTGCTGCCAATGACTGGAACGAACTACAAAAATCTCTGAAACTGGAAACACTTATCTCCCTCACTAGCTTTAAGCACCAGCTGTCAGAGCAGCTCACAGATCACTGCACCTGTACATAGCCCATCTATAATTTAGCCCAAACTACTACCTCTTCCCCTACTGTATTTATTTATTTTATTTATTTTGCTCCTTTGCACCATATTTATATTTTATCTTTGAACTTTCTTCAAACTACAAATCTACCATTCCAGTGTTTTTCTTGCTATACTTTATTTACTTTGCCACCATGGCATTTTTTTGCCTTTACCTCCCTTATCTCACATAATTTGCTCACATTGTATATAGTCTTATTTATTATTTTTTTTTTTATATATTTTTTTCTTCTACTGCATCATTGATTGTATGTTGTTTTACTCCATGTGTAACTCTGTGTTTTTGTATGTTGTCGAACTGCTTTGCTTTATCTTGGCCAGGTCGCAATTGTAAATGAGAACTTGTTCTCAACTTGCCTACCTGGTTAAATAAAGGTGAAATAAAAAATAAAAAAGGAGTTCCCACATATGCTGAGCACTTGTTGGCTGCCTTTCCTTCACTCTGCGGTCCAACTCATCCCAAACCATCTCAATTGGGTTGAGGTCAGGTGATTGTGATGGCCTGGTTATCTGATTCAGCACTCCATCACTCTTCTTTTTAGTCAAATATCCCTTACACAGCCTGGAGGTGTGTTTTGGGTCATTGTCCTGTTGAAAAATAAATGATAGTCCCACTAAGGGCAAACCAGATGGGATGGCGTATTGCTGAAGAATGCTGTGGTAGCCATGATGGTTAAGTGTGCCTTGAATTCTAAATAAATCACAGACGTGTCCCCTGCAAAGCATCATCACACCTCCTCCTCCATGCTTCACTGTGGGAACCACACATGCGGAGTTCATCTGTTCACCTACTCAAAAATAATAAATCCAAGATGGCAGCATGTCAAGTCGTTTGTCTGTGATGAGTAGATTTTAACCTACTAATAACCTATTCAGTTATGGTTGAGTAAATCCACTATTTCCTTGTTGTGTAGTGCAAACTATTTTGTTTTGCTGGTGTAAAGATCACGGGTCTCCCTCAACTCGGATACATTTTTTGTTCTCGCTATTTGCACTTCTTTACTTGAAGTTTACCAAAGTAACCCTATCTCTGGCTGGCCTGAGTTATTTCCTCCGCTATCCCTCCGTGGAGTGTCTCGTCCAAGCTGCTCCTCTTCGCTCTCCTCCTGGCTGTCAGAGGCAGCTCAACAATCCCCAACCTGTTTTCTCAATCGACCCCCACACCCAATCTACTCACACGTGCACACACTCATATACAGACTCATACATACACACTGTCCCTCTCTCCCCTTATCTTTCCTTTGCCTCTATTTCTTACATTTCTCAGAGAAAATGACAATTTTCGTGGTATTTCTTTGTGCCCTGACTGAACTCTGGAGAAAACGAACATTGTCGCTCGGTGAGTACATCTGACAATGTGCTCTCCAGTCCATCAGACATTTTGTATGCGGGAACTCGCTCTTTTTCACTCCGTCCACTCGTCCAAGTGCCGACGCATTTGTGGCATGATGTGAACTTTATGAACTTGTCACTACCAAAGTCTAATGGTTTTAAATGACTGTTTTGTATTGTCTGGAAACTCACATGTAGAATTTGCTTGCAGTAGGTCTCTTAAAAAAGAGAAGCCGTGCAAGGTTATTAAGCAGAGGTGCCTAGTTATTCTTCTTTTGTTGATATCAGGTAACGTGCAACATAACCCTGGACCTGATATGCAATGTCTCCAAACCCCCTCTGATTTTAAATCTAGATCTGGTTTTGGTATTTTTCAAATAAATGTATGCAGCCTATTGTCAAAAAATGATGGTGTTTGGATTTTGGCGGAATCAACTGATGCTGATGTAATTGTGTTTTCTGAAACCTGGCTCAGCAAGTCTGTTCTTGATAAGGATATTTGTATAAATGGTTACGATGTGTACTGCACTGATCAAGTTAAGGTGGGGGTGTGGCTAGATATGTAAAGACTAAATTCCTTGTAAGTGTGGCAAAGTCTGAAACTATTTGTAAACAGTTGGAATGTCTGGCTTTGAATATTGAGGTTTCAAAGGGTCTCTCTACAACTGTGATTGGCTGTTATAGACCCCCCTCTGCTCTCGAATATGCATTTTCTTCTCTGATGCACATTATGTCTAAACTTTACAGTGAAATTATCTTGATTGGTGATCTCAACTGGTGTTGGTTAAAGCCGGTGTATGATGATTTAAAAATGTTTTGTAATTCTATGAATCTTACCCCATTGATTAACTCACCCACTCGCCCAAATCTGAAATGTCCAGAGAAATCTACCCTGATTAACTTGATATTGACAAATGTTCCACATAAATATTCTGCGGTTGGTGTTATTTTGTAATGATTTAAGTGACCATTGTGCTGTTGTTGCTGTTAGAAATACTAAGGTTCCTAAGACAAACCCACTCTTTATTCATAAGAGAAATTTGAAGAGTTTTAATGAGCAGGCTTTCTTTCATGATTTGTTTTATTTTGACTGGAGCAAGATTGAGCTTATTCCTGATGTGGAAACTGCCTGGAAATTCTTTCATTATGTTTTTTTCCCAAATACTAAACAAACATGCCCCATTCAGCAGGTTCAGGGTTAAAGGGCGGGATAATCCATGGTTTTCTTCTGAGCTGTCTTGTATTATTCATAAATGTAATCTAGCCTGGGCTAAAACAAGGAAATCATGTTCTGATGCTGATTGGCTTATTTTTAGGCAGTTACGAAACAAGTGTTCTTTTCTTCTCAGGAAGGCCAAGTCTGAATATTTTATGTCTGTTACCACTGATAACCTGAATGACCCTAGAAAGTTTTGGAAGGCTATTAAGTCTATGTCTGGTAACAGTAATGTTAATGAATTACCGTCATGTGTATTGAAGGACTTTGTTGCTGTATATGACAAAACTGAAATGCTGAATTGTTTCAATGAGCACTTTGTATCATCTGGTAGGCTGTTTGATTCAGTGTCCTCTGTCTCTGTACAACCCTGTGTGGTTGAACCAGTGAGAGCTGGTCAAACTTTTAGCTTTTTGCCATTCTCCGTGCAGGAGGTACTGTACATAAAGCCCTGAAATCCTTAGATCAGAGAAAGCCTGCAGGTCCTGATTTTCTTGATCCCTGCTTTTTAAATCTGGCAGCTGATTTCATAGCTGAACCACTTACAAATATGTTCAATCTAACCCTGGAATGTAATACAATTCTAAAGATCTGGAAATCAGCTTTTGTCCTACCACTTTTAAAAAGGGGAGATCCAACTATTTTAAATAATTATAGGCCACTCTCAAAGCTTTGTGAGGGAACAGCTAAAATAGTTTTTATATACTGACTCTATTCTATCAATGTACCAATCGGGCTTCAGGAAGAAGCATAGCACAATTACAGCAGCCATGAAGGTTTTCAATGATATCACTGAAGCCCTCGACAAAAAACAGCACTGTGTCTCACTTTTTATTGATCTCTTTAAGGCTTTTGATACAGTTGATCATGCTATATTGAGGCAGAGATCGGCGAGTGTAGTTCTTTCGGAGCATGCAGTTGCATGGTTTGCTAACTATCTGTCTGATAGAACTCAGTGCACTCAATTTGATGGGCTCATGTTTGTTAAATTGTCTGTCTGTAATGGTGTGCCCCAGGGCTCTGTACTTGGTCTCCTCTTATTCACTATTTATATAAATAATTTAGACAAAAATGTGCAAAATGCACAACTTCACTTTTATGCTGATGATACTGTTATTTATTGTTGTGCCTCATCTCTCACAAAAGCTTTCCAAAACTTGCAAACTGCTTTTTATATTGTTCAACATACCGTGTGTCATTTGAAGCTTATCCTCAATACTGACAAAACTAAACTAATGGTGTTTTCTAAAGCAAGAAATAGACCTCTGAACCTTTCACCGATTACTACCTGTCAAGGAAATGAGATTGAGACTGTAACCTCATATAAATATCTTGGGATTTTAATTGATGACGGCCTCTCTTTTAAATTGCATATTCATCAACTTACAAAAACATTTAAGCTGAAGTTGTGATTTTATTTTAGGAATAATGCCTGTTTTTCTTTTGAGGCCAGAAGGAGGCTAGTATTAGCTACATTTATGCCTTTACTAGACTATGGGAATATTTTATATATGAATGCTTCCATGGCGCATTGAGATTTATTTTAAACTGCAAAACCCTTACGTACCACTCCACTTTATATACCAGGGTTGGCTGGCCTTCTCTAGTCACTCGTAGGCTCAGTCACTGGCATACTTCTATTTACAAAGCCATTTTGGGTTTACTACGATTTTATTTTGGCATTTTTATTGTTCAGAAATGTGGTGGGTATTCTCTTCGTTCGGAGGACTTTATCCTGCTTACTGTTCCAAATGTCCGAACTGAATTTGGTAAAAGGGCTTTTATGTACTCTGCGCCATCGGCTTGGAGTGCCTTACAAAATACTGGTAAAATAGAAGAACTTGTCCCGATTGGTGTTTTTAAATCACTGATGAAGGATTTTGAGTCTGATTCCCTGACCTGTCAATGTTTTTAATTTGCTGTTTTATGATTTTGTTATACTCTTGTGAATTCTATGGTTTTTACTAGATTACTTGTAGTTTTTCATGTTGTCTGTCTGTAAATGTGTAAACACTTGGTGCTGCCTATCTTAGCGAGGACGCTCTTGAAAAGAGATTTCAAATCACAATGAACCCTTCCTGGTTAAATAAAGGTTAAATTAAATAAATAAATAAACTCTGCGTCTCACAAAGACACGGCGGTTGGAATCAAAAATCTCAAATTTGGACTCATCAGACCAAAGGACAGATTTCCACGGGTCTAATGTCCATTGCTCGTGTTTCTTGGCTAAAGTAAATCTCTTCTTATTATTGGTGTCTTTGCAGTAATTCGACCATGAAGGCCTGATTCACGCAGTCTCCTCTGAGCAGTTCATGTTGAAATGTGTCTGTTACTTGAACTCCGTGAAGCATTTATTTGGGCTGCAATCTGAGGTGCAGTTAACTCTAATGAACTTATCCTCTGCAGCAGAGGTAACTCTGGGTCTTCCTTTCCTGTGGTGGTGTCTATTTTGGTTAGGCCAGGGTGTGACTAGGGTGGACATTCTATGTACTTTTTTCTATATTTTGTATTTCTTTGTTTTGGCCTGGTATGGCTCTCAATCAGGGACAGCTGTACTTCGTTGTTGCTGATTGGGAGCCATACTTAGGTAGCCTGTTTTCCTTTGGGTTTTGTGGGTGGTTTATTTCTGTTTAGTTGTCTAACCTGACAGAACTGTGGGCTGTCGTTTTTGTTTCTTTGTTTATAATGTTCTCAGTTTAATACATACAAGATGAGCACTAACCACGCTGCGCCTTGGTCTACTCACTTCAACAGCCATTACAGGGGTCCTCATGAGAGCCAGTTCCATCATAGCACTTGATGGTTTTGCGACTGCACTTGAAGAAACCCTCAAAGTTCTTGAAATGTTCCGCATTGACTGATCTTCATGTTTTAAAGTAATGATGGACTGTCATTTCTCTGTGCTTATTTGAGCTGTTCTTGCCATAATATTGACTTGGTCTTTTACCAAATAGGGCTATATTCTGTATACCACCCCTACCTTTTCACAACACAACTGATTGGCTCAAACGCATTAAAACTTCTTCGGGATCAGTGTCCCTTCCACGGGACGGTTGAGCTAACATAGGCTAATGCGATTAGCATGAGGTTGTAAGTAACAAGAACATTTTCCAGGACATAGACATATCTGATATTGGCAGAAAGCTTAAATTCTTGTTAATCTAACTGCACTGTCCAATTTACAGTAGCTATTACAGTGAAAGAATACCATGCTATTGTTTGAGGAGAGTGCACAATTTTGAACATAAAAAGTTATTAGGCATATTTGGGCAGTCTTGATACAAACGTTTGAACAGAAATGCAATGGTTCATTGGATCAGTCTAAAACTTTGCACATACACTGCTGCCATCTAGTGGCCACCACTTATATTGCACCCGGGCTGGAATAATACATTATGGCATTTCTCTTGCATTTCAAAGATGATGGTACAAAAAAAATACAAAAGAACGGTTGGTTTTTTCTTTGTATTATCTTTTACCAGATCTATTTTGCTATTTTCTCCTACATTCCTTTCACATTTTCACAACCTTCAAAGTGTTTCATTTTAAATGGTATCAAGAATATGTATATCCTTGCTACAGGCAGTTAGATTTGAGTATGTCATTTCAGGTGAAAATTGGAAAAAAAAGGGGCGGATTCCACATGAACTTTTAACAAGGCAGACATGTTAATTGAAATGCATTCCAGGTGACTACCTCATGAAGCTAGTTGAGAGAATGCCAAGAGTGCACAAAGCTGTCATCAAGGCAAAGGGTGGCAACTTTGAAGAATCTAAAATATATTTTAATTTGTTTAACACTTTTAGGGGTACTACATGATTCCATATGTGTTATTTCATAGTTTTGATGTCTTCACTATTATTCTACAATGTAGAAAATTGTAAAAATAAAGAAAATCCCTTGGTTGAGTAGGTGTGTCAAAACTTTTGACTGGTACTGTACATGGACACTGAAAATACAATATAAAAGAGGACAAGTATAGCATGTATGTTGATAGTTATTCTATGGATGTGTGTGTGTGTGTGTGTGTGTGTGTGTGTGTGTGTGTGTGTGTGTGTGTGTGTGTGTGTGTGTGTGTGTGTGTGTGTGTGTGTGTGTGTGTGGTGTGGGGGAAGATGGAGTGAGTGGGTGTACTGTATATGTGTCTGTGCATATGAATGGTTGAGTGAAGGAGGATAAATATACTGGTCAAAAAAATAAAGGGAACACTTAAACAACACATCCTAGATCTGAATGAAAGAAATAATCTTATTAAATACTTTTTTCTTTACATAGTTGAATGTGCTGACAACAAAATCACACAAAAATAATCAATGGATATCAAATTTATCAACCCATGGAGGTCTGGATTTGGAGTCAAGCTCAAAATTAAAGTGGAAAACCACACTACAGGCTGATCCAACTTTGATGTAATGTCCTTAAAACAAGTCAAAATGAGGCTCAGTAGTGTGTGTGGCCTCCATGTGCCTGTATGACCTCCCTACAACGCCTGGGCATGCTCCTGATGAGGTGGCGGATGGTCTCCTGAGGGATCTCCTCCCAGACCTGGACTAAAGCATCCGCCAACTCCTGGACAGTCTGTGGTGCAACATGGCGTTGGTGGATGGAGCGAGACATGATGTCCCAGATGTGCTCAATTGGATTCAGGTCTGGGGAACGGGCGGGTCAGTCCATAGCATCAATGCCTTCCTCTTGCAGGAACTGCTGACACACTCCAGCCACATGAGGTCTAGCATTGTCTTGCATTAGGAGGAACCCAGGGCCAACCGCACCAGCATATGGTCTCACAAGGGGTCTGAGGATCTCATCTCGGTACCTAATGGCAGTCAGGCTACCTCTGGCGAGCACATGGAGGGCTGTGCGGCCCCCCAAAGAAATGCCACCTCACACCATGACTGACCCACCGCCAAACCGGTCATGGTGGAGGATGTTGCAGGCAGCAGAACGTTCTCCATGGTGTCTCCAGACTCTGTCACATGTGCTCAGTGTGAACCTGCTTTCATCTGTGAAGAGCACAGGGCGCCAGTGGCGAATTTGCCAATCTTGGTGTTCTCTGGCAAATGCCAAACGTCCTGCACGGTTTTGGGCTGTAAGCACAACCCCCACCTGTGGACGTCGGGCCCTCATACCACCCTCATGGAGTCTGTTTCTGACCGTTTGAGCAGACACATGCACATTTGTGACCTGCTGGAGGTCATTTTGCAGGGCTCTGGCAGTGCTTCTCCTGCTCCTCCTTGCACAAAGGCGGAGGTAGTGGTCCTGCTGCTGGGTTGTTGCCCTCCTACGGCCTCCTCCACGTCTCCTGATGTACTGGCCTGTCTCCTGGTAGCGCCTCCATGCTCTGGACACTACGCTGACAGACACAGCAAGCCTTCTTGCCCCAGCTCGCATTGATATGCCATCCTTGATGAGCTGCACTACCTGAGCCACTTGTGTGGGTTGTAGACTCCGTCTCATGCTACCACTAGAGTGAAAGCACCGCCTGCATTCAAAAGTGACCAAAACATCAGCCAGGAATCATAGGAACTGAGAAGTGGTCTGTGGTCCCCACCTGCAGAACCACTCCTTTATTGGGGGTGTCTTGCTAATTGCCTATAATTTCCACCTGTTGTCTATTCCATTTGCACAACAGCATGTGAAATGTATTGTCAATCAGTGTTGCTTCCTAAGTGGACAGTTTGATTTCACAGAAGTGTGATTGACTTGGAGTTACATTGTGTTGTGTTTAAGTGTTCCCTTTATTTTTTTGAGCAGTGTATATGAATATGTGTAGGAGGGTGGGAGAGAATGGGTGTACGGAGGCATAGGGTATATGTTGTGTGTGAATGAAGGAGAATGGATGAGGAAGTAGATGTATATGTGTCTGAGAAGAAGGGAGGGGGGAAAAGACGGGAAGTTGGGATAAACTTGGCCTAGGTGGGTAAGAGAGGACAAGGATGGGAGGTGGTGATAAACTCGGTTTGGGGGGGCCAAGGGTGGGTAAGGAAGGTAGGGTGCGATAAGCTTGTGACCTGGAAACCCGTTGTACAATTAATACGAGTTCTGGACAGATTAGGAAAGGATGTTGAATCATTATTATTCGTTGTTTGTCATAATAAATTAGATTCAATGGTGATTATTGGTGAGAATGGCGAGGGGTTTTAGCCGTGGGATTGGGATGGGGTGACTGGGAGGGCATCAGACACTTTTATGAGATGTGCCCTGACATTCTTTGGCTCTGTTCTCGCTGGACATCCGTATGTGAATGACCATACGGATGGTCATTCACACATCCCTGAATCAGGTCATCCAGACCGTTTGTTTTTTTACACTCTCCCTTTTCCTCCCTCCAGTTGTACCGGCAGAACCGCTCCTTAACGAGGAAGAGTATGTTGTACCTGGCCCACCTGGGGCCAGAGACCATCACTGAGATCAGGCTGGAGGATGAAGAAAGGGAGGAGGAGGAGAGTGGGGAAGCACGGGTAGAAAAGCAAGCCACCATTGACCTTGAGGGTATAAGAGCGGAACTAATGGACATCAGAGAAGCACGTCTAAATATAGATTTGGGGGTGGTTTAAAAATACTTTTTTGTTTCTACAAGTTTCAAAATCCATCTCTGAAATTGAAAATGCGTGTTGATCCTCTTGGTGAAACAGCATAATGATGTCTAGATGTCCCTATTATGTTGTCATAGAGTAGGCCCTATGCACATTCGTACAATTAGGAAAATAAGTAAATGGAGCCCTAGAATGATTTCCATTTACAGTATTCTAAAAATAGTATCGCAATTGAATTATTTGTGAAATCAATTAACAGCACAATCAAATTAACTCTTTCATTTTTCTCTTCACTGTAGTTGCTGCTCTTCACTGTAGTTAATACAGTTTTGATTGCAGACAGTCCAACTAAAGAAGCTCTTGGCGAAATACAACAGTCAGAGAGTCTTCTGTAAAGCAATTAAGACGCCCTTCTCTGCAGCTTTTTTTTTTGCGAAGCAACCTTGAGTATGGTTACATTTGACTGGAAGAAGAAGAGTCAAGTGAAGCCTGAACCCCCTCACTGTGCTGTGAGTGCTGGGTGATCCTTAATGACTGGAGGCATATTTCGTACAGAAAATTATCAAAAAGCAAAATCACTATTAATTTGGTTATTTGGCAGGCTTGAGTTTCAAGACTTTCCATAACCTTTTATACTGCATGCAAATTGCAGAATTTATATTTTAGGTTTCAACAGAAACACGCGCTTTCAACAGAAACACGTGCAGATTTTAGAAGTTCTGATTAGATCTTTTCTGTATTCAGTGTCGAGAAGTACGAGGCCCTGCAGGAGAACCTGGATCTAGAGAGACACCTGAGGGCAAAGGCAGAGAACTTTGTACGAGTGGTGAGCGCTCTCTAGGCACCCATAATTGGCTTAGCAGCTGTGGCTGGGTATTTCTGTCAGCTCGATGTCTCCTCAACTGTGATTATAATATGATGGTTCCCAATCACATTTTGCAGGCACCTGATCCTGAACCTTTTTTCCTACTGACTCATCGCTTAGACACTAATATGTGACTACTTTCAGGAAACTAGGCATGTCGCAAGTCACGACTTCACAGGAGAGGCATTTGAACGTTTATTTAAATATTTTAGCAAAATGTGTTTTTTGTCAGAAATGCCTTCTTGAAATGTTTAACTTTCATGTGCATTAATAACAAACGTGTATGCCATCTGTAAATACAAATAGTTGTTCAATTATGAGCCTAGTTGGTTTAGCCACAGAAAAAGAGAGGAACCTTCCCGCTAGCCATGATTGATAATGTATGGGCTGACACGCGGTGAGATGAGCTTCGGATTGGAATGCAGCGTCTTCTGTCTATAAAATGAGCTGCTCGTTATGTGTGGATAATCTTTTCTACTGCATTTTTTTTGAAAGATATAACGTTAGCCATGGAGAACTGCAAATGTCTTGCTACTGCTCTCAATATCATTGTTTCCCTGAATTTATCAGGCGCTATCGACGAAGGTGAGTGGGAGAAAGTTGTGATGGACTACTTTCAGGAGGACGATCATACCATGCTGACTCTAAAAATGAATCAGACGATGACTTGACACAACGGGCCAAGCAAGCTGCACAAACAAAACGGAAACGACACAGGACGTCTTATTTAATGAAAGGTTGCAGTCTGCCGTGAAGCATTCATCCAGGTACACGGGTAAGAGTCTAGCTACAGTTTCAGATATTATACAATTCTAATTTTGTCAGAAAGTTGTTTTCATTGCAAATTAAAGCTTACTGTTAGCTAGCTAGCTGGCGTTAGGTGGCTGGCTATCTAACATTACATGTACGATCTGTGTAGTAATATAATCTCAGAAAGCCATTTGCATTGCTAGTTATAGCCTAATGTTAGCTAGCTAACATTGAACCTATTTGGTTAACTTTTTCTTGCTATGAAGATCAATTTGCATTGCTAGTACTCTATGGATTGGGATTATGGTTCATCGTTTAGCTAGCTAGCTAGCTACATGTCTAAACAATAGACCCCAAGTTAAAGCTTACTGTTAGCTAGCTAGCTGACGTTAGGTGGCTGGCTCGCTAGATAACATTACGACGATGATCTGTGTAGTAATATTATCTCAGAGAGCCATTTGCATTGCTAGTTATAGCCTAATGTTAGCTAGCTAACTAGCTAACATTGAACCTATTTGGTTAACTTTAGCTAGCTATGAGAATCAATTTGTATTGCTAGTACTCTATGGATTGGGAATATGGTTAATTGTTTAGCTTGCTAGCTAGCTACAGGTCTCAACAAAATACTCTACTTCGCCAGATGATTACATGACCCATCAAGTTAGCCGGGTGTGTCTGACGGTTATTACGACTATCTATTGTATAATAATGCAAAATCTGGAATTTGTCTTTCAACATCAGTAGAACACGCCTGACTCTCCTCCACAAGTCATACAAGGATAATGGTCTAATGCCTCTCATCAAAAAGAGAGCTGGAAAAGCAAGCACTTGTTCAGAGTGAGCGGTCTGTCTACTAGAAGATGGTTGCTGACTGCAATACCACCTGTCAAGACCTGCAGTTGTCTCTGGGGGCCCTACTGAACCATCAAGCAAAGACATCAGGATGCATTACAGCTTTGATTTTGCTCAACAAGTAAGCAACATTTCCTCCTTTATACTGATTAAGGACATAGATAGATAGATATACACAATTCATTTAAATGTATCTTGATGTTCTTTTGTTGTTTGCAGGTGCACTATCCTTCGTACCCTATGCAGCCAGGTCCCACCTACTTTTTAACTCCTTGCAAGTGTGGCTTGTTTGGTGTCTGCTGTGAAGGAATACCACAACAAGTCAACTACTTGATTGATGAAGGCATGTCATCCAGCAAAAGCAACAGTGCAGTCATCAAGTCATCAGCTGCATGCGCCATTTCTTCACTAACTACAGAGTTGAGAAAACAGATGTTGACCTGAATTGTGAAAACTGCAGTGACCAAAAAACGAACAAGTTTGTGCTCTGATATTGTGCCTGGCGGACCATACACAAGCACCACCACAGTCTGGACCTTCACTTCCTGTTCACAGGCCGCACCAAGTTTGTCCCTGACTGGTGCTTTGGCCTCATTAAGCAGTGCTTCAGATAGACCAGAGTGAAGACTTTGTCTGAGATTGCTGGTGTTGTGAAGGACAGCACTGTGACAGGGGTCAACATCCCACAGCTGGTTGGACTGGAGGATGGTACGGTGCTGGTGGAAAGCTATGGCTGGCAACAACACCTGACTCCGTACTTCTGGCCGCTGCCACAGATCAAGCCGTACCAGTACTTCAGGTGAATATCATTTTCATTGCATTGTATGGGGTTATTCTTCTTATCTAAACTTGGGAGGTGAATTGATGTTATGCAAGGTTGTAATGTCTTCACATTTTGTTGTTGTTATTTCCTGTTTTACAGCTTCAATGCTCTGGAGCCTGGTGTTGTTGTCGCCAAGGAGCGTTTGGACTCAGTCGGGACCAAGTTTCAGCTGCTGCGCAACCCTGACATCCTTCCTCACATAGATGGTCTGCCTGTACAAGCACCACCTGGACTGGACACAGCTGGAAAAACATATTGTTTTGAGAAGATCAGGCAGTTTTGCGATGAAGAAGCTATGGACATCACATGCCCAGCACTATGGTCAAGGGCAGGACAGAAACAGGCTCCGAATATAGATTCCCTTGTTCATGCGTGGTCCGGACGGACCAGTTCATCACTGGGGGCGAGTTCCCAGTCATCAACACTATCTGCAGTGCCTCTATTGACATGACTCTCTCCTAACACACACACACACCATACGTTGCTGCTACTATACATTTTTGTATCCTGCTGCTCAGCCACTTTACCCCTGATTGTATGCATGTAACTACCTCATCTATCACCAATATCACTGATGTCGTTATTAATATTGTTCTTGTACATACTGTATATTATTTTATTCTTTCTCTACTGGCATTGACACTTGTTCTTTTTTTCTTTATATTGACAGTGTCTATTTTTGAAATTGCTACTATGCAAGTAACCATTTCGCTGTACCGTTTACACCTTCTGTAGAGACCCATCCACTTAGCAAGATGTTGCTGGGGGTTATAACATTTATTTCACATGACCCATCAATTTTGACGGGTCTTGGTAAGCGTCATCTAATATTTGTAAAATGTTTTTATTTCTGGACACTTTCTGTTTACATTGAATTTTTCCTTATTGTAGGCTACTAGTTTTACCACTTTTAGTCTTAATCTTTACTACACTACTCACTGTTTAGCACATGACCTCATATGTGAATCCATAAAGAGATGGGTGGGGCTGGCTAAGAGGGTGTGAACAGTGCTGAATGGGTGTAGACGAAGAAGAGCTCTCCAGTAGGTTTACAAAAACATCCAAGGGCCATTTTCTCAAAAGTGGGGTTACAAGTTTAACTTTCAAAGCAGAATTACTTCAAATTTTGCTGCATAAGACCGAATCAAGGCGGTCGGTCACATATGATGATGCATCATGGCTGTTTCCCAACAAGTAAACAATGAAATCAGGCCATTTCCCTAATATCAGTCGAGGTGGCTGTGTTTATCTGTAAATGAATGATGCATTTGAGCTGTAACATTGGACACCAGTATCCAATAGTACAATGTTGTTTAATGTTGAGAATATGTGATGCTGCTGTGTTCAAAAGATGATTCAGTCATACGCACAGGTGCACCTTGTGCTGGGGTCAATAAAAGGGCCGTCTAAAATGTGGAGTTTTGTCACACAACACAGTGCCACAGATGTCTCAAGTTTTTTAGGGAGCGTGCAATTGGCATGTTGACTGCAGGAATGTCCACCAGAGCAGTTGCCAGAGATTTCTCCACCATAACCCGCCTCCAACGTTGTTTTAGAGAATTTTGCAGTACGTCCAACCGGCCTTACAAATGCAGACCACGTGTATGGTGTCGTGTGAGCGAGCAGTTTGTTGATGTCAACGTTGTGAACAGAGTGCCCGATGGTGGCGGTGGGGTTAAGGTATGAGCCGGCATAAGCTACAGACAATGAACACAATTGAATTTTATGGATGGAAATTTGAATGCACAGAGATACTGTGACGAGACCTTGAGGCCCATTGTGGTGCCATTCATCCGCTGCCATCACCTCATGTTTCAGCATGATAATACACGGCCCCATGTCGCAAGGATCTGTACACAATTCCTGGAAGCTGAAAATGTCCCAGTTCTTCCATGGCTTGCATACTCACCAGACATGTCACCCAGACATGCATTTGAGCTGTAACATTGTACACCAGTATCCAATAGTACACGGTTGTTTAATGTTGAGAATATGTGTTCAAAGGTTGAATCAGTCATACGCACAGGCGCATCTTGTGCTGGGGGCAGAACTATTGTTAACGGGTATGTACAAAAGCACAAGAAAGAGACATTACATTACATTTAAACTACTTAAGTGTGAGGAGTGAAGTCTCTGATGGGCATTGACTAGAGCAGTGAAGTCAGGTATTTTATTTTATTTTATTTCACCTTTATTTAACAAGGTAGGCAAGTTGAGAACAAGTTCTCATTTACAATTGCGACCTGGCCAAGATAAAGCAAAGCAGTTCGACAACATACAACAACACAGAGTTACACATGGAGTAAAACAAACATACAGTCAATAATACAGTAGAAAAATACGTCTATATACAATATGAGCAAATGAGATGAGATAAGGGAGGTAAAGGCAAAAAAAGGCCATGGTGGCAAAGTAAATACAATATAGCAAGTAAAACACTGGAATGGTAGATTTGTAGTAGAAGAAAGTGCAAAGTAGAAATAGAAATAATGGGGTGCAAAGGAGCAAAATAAATCAAATAAATAAATACAGTATGGGAAGATGTAGTTGTTTGGGCTAAATTATAGATGGGCTATGTACAGGTGCAGTGATCTGTGAGCTGCTCTGACAGCTGGTGCTTAAAGCTAGTGAGGGAGGTAAGTGTTTCCAGTTTCAGAGATTTTTGTAGTTCGTTCCAGTCATTGGCAGCAGAGAACTGGAAGGAGAGACGGCCAAAGGAGGAATTGGCTTTGGGGGTGACCAGAGAGATATACCTGCTGGAGCGCGTACTACAGGTGGATGCTACTATGGTGACCAGTGAGCGGAGATAAGGGGGGACTTTACCTAGCAGGGTCTTGTAGATGACCTGGAGCCAGTGGGTTTGGCGACGATTATGAAGCGAAGGCCAGCCAACGAGAGCATACAGGTCGCAGTGGTGGGTAGTATATGGGGCTTTGGTGACAAAACGGATGGCACTGTGATAGACTGCATCCAGTTTGTTGAGTAGGGTATTGGAGGCTATTTTGTAAATGACATCGCCGAAGTCAAGGATTGGTAGGATGGTCAGTTTTACGAGGGTATGTTTGGCAGCATGAGTGAGGGATGCTTTGTTGCGAAATAGGAAGCCAATTCTAGATTTAACTTTGGATTGGAGATGTTTGATGTGAGTCTGGAAGGAGAGTTTACAGTCTAACCAGACACCTAGGTATTTGTAGTTGTCCACATATTATAAGTCAGAACCGTCCAGAGTAGTGATGCTGGACAGGCGGGCAGGTGCAGGCATCGATCGGTTGAAGAGCATGCATTTAGTTTTACTTGTATTTAGGAGCAGTTGGAGGCCACGGAAGGAGAGTTGTATGGCATTGAAGCTCGTCTGGAGGGTTGTTAACACAGTGTCCAAAAAAGGGCCAGAAGTATACAGAATGGTGTCGTCTGCGTAGAGGTGGATCAGAGAATCACCAGCAGCGAGAGCGACATCATTGATGTATATAGAGAAAAGAGTCGGCCCGAGAATTGAACCCTGTGGCACCCCCATAGAGACTGCCAGAGGTCCGGACAACAGGCCCTCCGATTTGACACACTAAACTCTATCAGAGAAGTAGTTGGTGAACCAGGCGATGCAATCGTTTGAGAAACCAAGGCTATTGAGTCTGCCGATGAGGATGTGGTGATTGACAGAGTCGAAAGCTTTGGCCAGGTCAATGAATACGGCAGCACAGTATTGTTTCTTATCGATGGCGGTTACGATATCGTTTAGGACCTTGAGCGTGGCTGAGGTGCACCCATGACCAGCTCTGAAACGAGATTGCCTAGCGGAGAAGGTGCGGTGGGATTCGAAATGGTCGGTAATCTGTTTGTTGACTTGGCTTTCGAAGACCTTAGAAAGGCAGGGTAGGATGGATATAGGTCTGTAGCAATTTGGGTCAAGAGTGTCCCCTCCTTTGAAGAGGGGGATGACAGCAGCTGCTTTCCAATCTATGGGAATCTCAGACGACACGAAAGAGAGGTTGAACAGGCTAGTAATAGGGGTTGCAATAATTTCGGCAGATCATTTAAGAAAGAAAGGGTCCAGATTGTCTAGCCCGGCTGATTTGTAGGGGTCCAGATTTTGCAGCTCTTTCAGAACATCAGCTGAATGGATTTGGAAGAAGGAGAAATGGGGGAGGCTTGGGCGAGTAGCTGTGGGGGGTGCAGTGCTGTTGACTGCAGTAGGGGTATCCAGGCGGAAAGCATGGCCAGCCGTAGAAAAATGCTTATTGAAATTCTCAATAATAGTGGATTTATCGGTGGTGACAGAGTTTCCTATCCTCAGTGCAGTGGGCAGTTGGGAGGAGGTGTTCTTATTCTCCATGGACTTTACAATGTCCCAGAACTTTTTTGAATTTGTGTTGCAGGAAGCAAATTTCTAACTGCCTGTGTATATTGGTTTCTAACTTCCCTGAAAAGTTGCATATCACGGGGGCTGTTCGTTGCTAATGCAGAACGCCACAGGATGTTTTTGTGTTGGTTAAGGGCAGTCAGGTCTGGGGAGAACCAAGGGCTATATCTGTTACTGGTTCTACATTTTTTGAATGGGGCATGCTTATTTAAGATGGTGAGGAAGGCATTCTTAAAAAATAACCAGGCATCCTCTACTGACGGGATGAGGTCAATATCCTTCCAGGATACCAGGGCCAGGTCGATTAGAAAGGCTTGCTCGCTGAAATGTTTCAGGGAGCGTTTGACAGTGATGAGTGGAGGTCGTTTGACTGCTGACCCATTACGGATGCAGGCAATGAGGCAGTGATCTTTGTTGAAAATATAGTATATAGTATAGTATAGTATAGTATAATATAGTATAGTAAATAAAGTATAGTTTCTGACATCGCTATGCGCAGGATTGCTAAGAGGTGAGAGCCAGTAAGATATGATCTGTGCCTTGACTTGTTATATTTTGTCACTGAAAATGTCTGTTCACATACATAGGTTGACCCAAACAGTACAAACATCTTCTGAGCATGACTCCTAATCTTTGGAAAGTTTTGTTCATTGAGAGATGCGTAGAACCTGGTCAGGGACATTGTTTTGAATAGTTCTCCAATCATTGCATCAGACTGAAGATCGATAAGCTCAAGTTACAGGTCAGTGGGAGCATTATCCACATGGAAGGTGAAAGGAGAGGAAACCAACAGCATGTCATTTTCCTCAAAACAACGAGAAAACTCACCGTTCAAAGCACACAGCAGCGATGTATACATCTCCCACTGGTCACCTGATAGGGAACAGACTAGTAGTGCCGGAAGGTGGGTGAGATTGTTGGCTTCTACTTGATGGGTCAGGAGGAGTCATTTTCCCTTGAAGGCTTTGACAAGGACGTACAAAAATGATGTGTACAAATGATGATGTGCAAAAAGGCCCTTCCTTTGTAGTTCGGAATTCAGTTCATTCATTCATTAGGGCCGTGATGTCCACGGTGAAGGCAAAATCAGCCAACCATTCTTTATCTTGCAGTTGAGGGAAATCCACATATTTTCCTTTCATTTGTAAAAACTCAGCAATCTCCGACTTCAGGTCCCACACCCTTTTAAGCACCTTCCCCAAACAGCCATCTCACGTTTGTGTGGTAGGGGAGATCTGCATGACCCGACTCTGTCTCTTCCAACAGTGAGGCAAACTGTCTGTGGTTTAAAGATTTTGCTCTTAGGAAGTTTACCACTTTAGAGACTGTATCCCCAACATGGCTCATTTTCAGAACACATTTACAGAGCACCTCCTGATGAATAATGCAACGCAGGAAGAAAAAAAATCTGATCTGGGTTCAGCTCAGCTCAGCTCAGCTACTAGGTCCCACGCTCTTCTCAATTAACATCAACAACATTGCTCAGGCAGTAGGAAGCTTTCTCATCCATTTATATACAGATGATACAGTCGTATACTCAGCTGGCCCCTCCCCGGATTTTGTGTTAAATGCTCTACAACAAAGCTTTCTTCATGTCCAACAAGCTTTCACCACCGTTAACCTTGTTCTGAACACCTCCAAAACAAAGGTCATGTGGTTTGGTAAGAAGAATGCCCCTCTCCCCACAGGTGTGATTACTGCCTCTGAGGGTTTAGAGCTTGAGGGAGTCACCTCATACAAGTACTTGGGAGTATGGCTAGACGTCACACTGTCCTTCTTTCAGTACATATCAAAGCTGCAGGCTAAAGTTAAATCTAGACTTGGTTTCCTCTATCGTAATCGCTCCTCTTTCACCCCAGCTGACAAACTAACACTGATTCAGATGACCATCCTACCCATGCTAAATTACGGAGACATAATTTATAGATCGGCAGGTAAGGGTGCTCTCGAGCGGCTAGATGTTCTTTACCATTCGGCCATCAGATTTGCCACCAATGCTCCTTATAGGACACATCACTTCACTCTATACTCCTCTGTAAACTGGTCATCTCTGTACACCCATTGCAAAACCCACTGGTTGATGCTTATTTATAAAACCCTCTTAGCCTCACTCCCCCCTATCTGAGATATCTATTGCAGCCCTCATCCTCCACATACAACATCCGTTCTGCCAGTCACATTCTGTTAAAAGTCGCCAAAGCACACACATCCCTGGGTCGCTCCTCTTTTCAGTCCGCTGCAGCTAGTGACTGGAACGAACTGCAACAAACACTCAAACTGGACAGTTTTGTCTCAATCTCTTCATTCAAAGACTCAATCATGGACACTCTTACTGACAGTTGTGGCTGCCTTGCGTGATGTATTGTTGTCTCTACCTTATTGCCCTTTGTGCTGTTGTCTGTGACCAATAATGTTTGTACCATGTTGTGTTGCTACCATGTTGTTGTCATGTTGTGTTGCTACCATGGTGTGTTGTCATGTGTTGCTGCCTTGCTATGTTGTTGTTTTAGATCTCTCTTTATGCAGTGTTGTGTTGTCTCCCTTGCCGTGATGTGTGTTTTGTCCTATATTTATATATTTTTTAACGTATTTTTAATCCCATCCCCAGTACCCGCAGGAGGCCTTTTGCCTTTTGGTAGGCTGTCATTGTAAATAAGAATTTGTTCTTAACTGACTTGCTTAGTTTGATAAAGGTTAAAAAATAAATAAAAATACTTGATCTTGTATCCTTTTCAAAAGGCCAACATTTTTTCCTGTCAAGTTTGGGCACCCATCTGTGGTCACATTACTTTTCAAAACTCAGTCCAAGCTTTGCCACACACTTATTAACCTCCTCCAATAAATCTTTCCCTGTGGTTGTGCTCTTCATTGACTGCACTGAAGCAAGCTCCTCTGTAATTTCAAAGTCTGGTGTTATGCCTCGTAAGAATATCAACAACTGTGCTGTGTCACGTCTATTACTGCTCTCATCCAGGGCCAAGGACAAATAGGTGAAATCCTTTACCTTGTCTTTCAACTGTTGTTCCATATTCTCTGCGATGTCCTCAACACTGTTTGTCTTGACAAGGAAACATTTTCAAACAGCTCTTTCTTGTTGGGGCAAAGTATTTCTGCAGAGTCAATTAAACATTATTTAATGAATTTGCCCTCAGCAAATGGCTTGCTATGTTTAGCAATTTTGTGGGACAGTACACAGCTAGCTCTCGCAATTCTGTTGTTTGCTGAATGCAGTTTTGTGAAAAGTCCTTGCTGCTTTTGCAACTGAGAAAGCAACTCTTTGATTGCACTTGCCCTCTGCTCAGAAGACATATTCCTATATTTCTCTGCATGCTTCATCTGGAAGTGTCGGGACATGTTGTAGTCTTTCAAGACAACAATGCTCTTATTGCACACTACGCACACAGCTTTCCCTGATACCTCAATAAAGAAATATTTTGATCTCCACTCTTGCTGGAACACCCTACATTCATTGTCTACTTTCCTTTTCTTTGAAATCTTTGAAAAACTCATTTTTGCACAATTTCTAGCTAGCTACTATTTGTGTGTTAGCCTGTCAGTCAATGTCTATCCTCGTGCAGTTGTTATTTATACGTGCCTTCAAAATAAATGTTCCACAAGCGGTGAGAGTTAAATCATTACACAAAGGCAAATACTAACCATTGTATAATGTGTAAATTCAGACCGTTTCACTCTCTGAGCATTCATAGCACACACTGGACGCTATGGACGAGGCATAGGGTTGATCTGAGCGTTCTGACCTCATAACTGCAGTCAAGCACCCAAGCTAATTGGCTAAAATTGACTAGCTAACAAAGCTACTTCCAGACACAAATGAGAGACCTCATTCTGACCATTTTACTCACCCTAGCAGAGCTGGTTAGGCTGTTTTCATGTTATCTAGAGCGTTAATGACTGTAGCTGTGCTGCTGGCAACAATTTAAATTACTTTTTACTGACACCGGTCATATTCAGTGGGTGTTGCACGTTGTCACGTCCTGGCCAGTATAAGGGCTAATTGTTATTGTAGTTTGGTCAGGACGTGGCAGAGGGTATTTGTTTTATGTGGTTCAGGGTGGTGTGTTAGTTAGGAGGGCGTTTGATTTATTATTTCCGGGTTTTGAGTTGTAGTCTAGTGAGTGTGTTTCTATGTTGAGTTAATTGGGGAGGACTTCCAATTGAAGGCAGCTGTTTGGTGTTGCCTTTGATTGGAAGTCCTATATTAGTTGGGTGTGTTTGTCTTGTATTTGTGGGAGATTGTTCTTGGATTGCTGTGTTGCCTTCAAGACTGTTATTTTATCGGTCATCGGTTTGTTATTTTTTGTATACGTGTTTGTTTGGTTTTTTCCTTCTTTTCCCGTAAATAAAGAAGATGAGTATACACATACCTGCTGCGTTTTGGTCCTCCATTACCGACGAAAAGCGTGACACACGTTCATGAATTCAGTTATTCTGAGCTCCGGCACACTCAGACGAAAGTGCTCTGAAATCAGAGTACATAGCCAGAGTGAATTTAGTAACGCACCCTTAACTTCCGGAGGACCTATCATCCTTCCACTCCCTCCCCTCTACCTTCTCTTCCTCTGTATCCGCTGCTAATGCCACTTTATATCACTCTAAATTTCAAGTTAAGCCTTGGAAGCTCTTTCCACCATCTCCTCCTTCCTTAATCCTCCACCCCGGCCCCCCTCCCTCTCTCAACGTTGTCAACCACTTTGAAAAGAAGGTTGACAACAACGCTCCTCATTTACTCAGCCTATTCAGTCCACTGGTCCCACTCACACAGAGCTACCCTACGCCTTGACCTCTTTCTCCTCTCTCTCTCCAGATGAAATCATGTGACTAGTGAGGTCCGGCCGGCCGACAACCTCCCTTCTCCAGACCATCTCTGGAGACCTTCTCCCATTCCTCACTTCCCTTATAAACTCCTCCCTGACCATTGGCTGCGTCCCCTCTGACTTCAAAATGGCCCCAGTTTCTCCACTCCCCAAGAAACCAACACAAGACTCCTCTGACATCAAACTACAGACCGGTATCCCTTATTTATTTTGTTTCCAAAACACTTGAGCATGCTGTCTCTGACCAGCTTTTTCACTATCTCTTTCAGGTTAGAAGCTATGGTGAGATTCGATTGGTCGCGATATCGTGGAGGATGTGAATATATTTAAGCTTTTCCCTCCCTGTTCAGCTCCCTTGCCCATGCTTGCATCGCTCAGAGGTCCGTTGCTCAACGATCCACTTTAGAATGTTTCTGCCTGTCTCTAATTGTCTCACCGTTGTGAAGCAGGAAAGAATAACGAAATACTTCTGGGTCACAGATTTTAGGCAATCCTTCAGAATAAGAGTCTCATCCTGTATATTTTGTAAATTAATAATTAGTGAGAAGATTTGGGTAAATGTGTACAATTATCAGTATATTTTAAACTAGTTATCATTCTACTCTAGCCCTTCAGTTTCAAAATCTAGTTTACACCCCCAGCATTGTCGCTGCTCATTTTGTGGCCCTTAAAGGGTGGCCAAGTGTGGCATGCTGCATAATGAGACCTTTACATATGGCCTCTTTGCAAACACACATTTTTATAGCCTCACTGGATTCTATACAAGCTAAGGCGCTTTAATCTGCATCCACAAATATTTTTTTTATTATACTGAAACTACCAACACACTATCACAGATTATTTCCCTCGTCAAATATCACCTTTTTTAGATTACAAAAATATTATCTGAAAAAAATCGAATGCAGTTTTGTGCGGGGGACCAATATGAATGTGTATCTGAACAAGACTGAATGTCAATAGGCATGTCAATTAAACTGTGAAATTCCCTTTTGAATGATAATGGCCAAAGGGAGCACTATGGGCAGCCAGGGGCGAAAATCTGATATCAACTTTGGAGGGGACAATTACATGAAATTTTCTCAAGAGCAATTCCTGAGGGGGACACCAAAAGTAGTGCTGTAACACATAGCCTACATTGTAATATGGTAAATGTATATTGAGGAACCAAAGAAATAAGGTGTTTGCCGTACTCCTAACTACCGGTACCCAAAACTACACAACTAATCACAACAGCAATACCATTGCCTTTAACAAATCTTAGTTCAGTCACCAGTTTAAGTTGAGAGTGGGGGTATCCATGGCATTTTCCAATTATGTTCCTATTTTACAAGTCAAAAAAATTGAGAACCTTTCATAATGTTGCCAAACAAAGACTCAACAAACTTACCTGAGACTCCCTGTCTCTGCCAGTCTATCCCTGCATATCTGTCCCCAACTCTGCTGTCTGTGTGCCATCTGTTGCCTGCTCTGCCTAATGACATCATTGTGAAACATTTCCATTAGAATTTCATTTCTTTCTTATGAACATTTTATCAACTAGTCTTTGAGATATTAGGCTACTAGGGTTCTTACTTTGCATTTTGGTGTACTGAAAAATACTCTGATGTCCGTCTTCTATTTTTCTGCCATTTTTCTACCTGGCTGGCTGGCTACACACACACACAGTGTGTAGGTTATTTACAGTAGGAGATGGGCTTCTATCATCTTATCTTTTATCATTCTATTTGGGCTTCGATCTAAAAGGTAGCTAGCAAATGTGAAACGGATTAAAATGACAAGAGTTGACAGCTGTATGAGTTCACCATTTACACAACATATGCTGCAACCTTTTGTAATTTTAATAGTTTGTTTCATATTGGCTGGCTTCCAACAATAGCTGAATTTGCAAAGCTAGCGAGTGGTGTTTGCTATAATCTTTGCTACCCGGGTTAAATAAAGGTGAAAAAAAATAAAAAATAGTTCCCTTGCGACAATTTAGCTTTTGCAACGAGACCATTAAATATATTTAAGACAATGGTAGAAGAGAGTGTAGTTCTGTTCAGTTTGGACTCCAGTTTATCGCTAACCTTATCACAGGGACTTTGAAGCACTAACTTACACCATCTGCATGCTGATCTTGGAATAAATTGACGATAGCAAAGATTCCATCTTTGACGAGGCCACATAAATGGAATAGGTACTAGCTAGCTTAATAGTTAATATTTGCGCGCTAGCTCTGCATATTCAGCTAGTGTGTGTGCGCGATTGACTGGATTAACCTCACGTCAGTTACATTCATTGAGTGCCTTTCAGACAGTGGATATGACCCCTCTGTTACCTTGCCAACTAAGGAACTGGCAGTGGATCAAACCATTGTGAGGCAAAGGGTGGGGGGGTCGCAATCTTTTGAAACTTAAGAACGCGCTATTAACCTGTTATGGCTAGGGGGCAGTATTTTCACGGCCGGATAAAAAACGTACCCGATTTAATCTGATTATTACTCCTGCCCAGAAACTAGAATATGCATATAATTATTAGCTTTGGATAGAAAACACTCCAAAGTTTCTAAAACTGTTTGAATGGTGTCTGTGAGTATAACAGAACTCATTTGGCAGGCCAAAACCTGAGAAGATTCCTTACAGGAAGTGCCCTGTCTGACCATTTCTTGCCCTTCTTGATTATCTCTATCCAATACAGGGGATCTCTACTGTTACGTGACACTTCCTACGGCTCCCATGGGCTCTCAGAAGGCGGCAAAAAGCTGAATCGTGGCTTTGCAGGCTCTGGCTGAAAAAAAGTAGCGCATTTGGATAGTGGCCGGTCACAGTACTATGAAACTCAGGCTCGTGCACGAGGGGATCCCATGCTTTTATTTTCTCTCTCTTTGTACGTATACACGCTTTCCCGGTCTGAATATTATCGCTTTTTTACGAGAAAAATTGCATAAAAATTGATTTTAAACAGTGGTTGATATGCTTCGAAGTACGGTAATGGAATATTTAGAATTTTTTTGTCACGAAATGTGTCGTGCTCGTGACCCTTATTTACACTTCGGATAGTGTCTTGAACGCACGAACAAAACGCCGCTATTTAGATATAACAATGGATTATTTTGAACCAAACCAACATTTGTTATTGAAGTAGCAGTCCTGGGAGTGCATTCTGACGAAGAACACCAAAGGTAATCAAACTTTTCTAATAGTAAATCGGAGTTTGGTCAGGGCTAAACTTGGTGGGTGTCTAAATAGCTAGCCGTGATGGCTGGGCTATCTACTCAGAATATTGCAAAATGTGCTTTCACCGAAAAGCTATTTTAAAATTGGACACCTTGATTGCACAAAGGAGTTCTGTATCTATAATTCTTAAAATAATTGTTATGTTTTTTGTGAACGTTTATCGTGAGTAATTTAGTAAATTCACCGGAGGTTTGCGGGGGGTATGCTAGTTCTGAACGTCACATGCTAATGTAAAAAGCTGGTTTTTGATATAAATATGAACTTGATTGAACAAAACATGCATGTATTGTATAACATAATATCCTAGGTGTGTCATCTGATGAAGATCATCAAAGGTTAGTGCTGCAATTAGCTGTGGTTTTGTTTTTTGTGACATTATATGCTAGCTTGAAAAATGGGTGTCTGATTATTTCTGGCTGGGTACTCTGCTGACATAATGTAATGTTTTGCTTTCGCTGTAAAGCCTTTTTGAAATCGGACAGTGTGGTTAGATAAAGGAGAGTCTTGTCTTTAAAATGCTGTAAAATAGTCATATGTTTGAAAAATTGAAGTTTTTGTATTTTTGAGGAATTTGTAATTCGCGCCACGCCTATTATTGGATATTGGAGCAGGTGTTCCGCTAGCGGAACGTCTAGATGTATGAGGTTAAGTGTCTATAATCAGCACAATTGCTTTCATTGTGTATTATTAATATTATTTAAATTACATAGTTATGTTTCAGTGATATATTGGGGGGGACAAATCATATTTTTCCCAGGATGGGGGGGTCGTGTCCCCCCCGTCCCCCCCGGGATTTCCGCCCCTGTGGGCAGCAACTTGCTGTATCCCTCATAATAATAATAAGGAGCATCAGCATCACCGTTTACTTGCAGCAGTATGGATGAAAACAATTCTAAAAGAGTGGGATCACTGATCTCTCCTAGTCTAGGGTGAAGGTGAGCCATGCCCTCCATTCAAAGAACAATTAACACATGATTTGAGGAGCAGTGAAAAAAATGTTGACTGGCACCAACCCAAAGCTACTGATCAGCAATTATCACCACAGGAGCTGTTTGTTGTGCATGCTCTGAGCAGCTTACGTTGTGTTCCATTGTTTTGTGTGCACTGCTTTAAAGCAGTACCTCTCTTCACAATTTTTGCCTCAAAAAAATTCTGTCAGTAGTGAAGAACCACTGCATGCCATTTAGAACCACCATAGCATTCTTTATTTCCTTATTCACATCAAATTTAGTAAGAATGACACCGGTAAACAGAATTTCTTGTAGGATTGTCACCATTCACACTAATGCTCTTTAGAGCCACCGTAGCTCAAACAGTGGCTCACTCAATGATGTGTTCTTATATTCTGTGAGTGAATGTGAAAATGTTTTGCGGTAACAGATAAAGGTGATTGAAAACCAGCTCAGGGGTTTAGAGCTACAGAAGGTGGTGGCATTACAGTGCAAGCTAGAGCTCCTGGAGGAGAGGAGGGAGCATGAAGAGAGGTGTACCAAGGCTTAGGGGGAGGTCAAGGATCTCCACCTACTATTGAGTGGCAGAGCAGAATTGAAGGACTGACATACTAATGGTACACAAAGTTGCTATACATGATCCCAGCAGGGAATGACTGGGCTTTGTCAAAAGGTTCATGTTATTCTCATGGTTTGACAATGGGATTCCAACATGTATAGACCGATCCAAGATAATAAACCTTTGGTTTTAACTGTAGCGAAATGCACAATACATCCTTCATTTGTTAGCAGAAGCACAGAAAATAGTTTCTTAGTGCACTTTATGGCATTTGTGGGTTCATCTTTTCATGTCAAAGTTCTCCCAAAAAGCCTCCCGAGTGGTGCGGTGGTCTAAGGCACTGCATCGCAATTCTGGGTTTGAGTCCAGGCACTGTCGCAGCCGGCCGCAACCGGGAGACCCATGGCGAGGGTTTGGCCATGAGGGATATCCTTGTCCCTCGCGTACTAGTGAATCCTTTGGCGGGCTGGGCGCAGTGCATGCTGACACGGTCGCCAGGTATACAGTGTTTCCTCCAACACATTGGTGTGGCTGGCTTCCTGGTTAAGTGGGCATTGTGTCAAGAAGCAGTGCGGCTTGGTTGGGTTGTGTTTCGGAGAACGCACTGCTCTCAACCGCTGCCTCTCCCGAGTCCATATGGGAGTTGCAGTGATGAGACAAGACTGTAACTATCAATTGGATACCAAATGTGGGAATATAAGGATATCCCTGTCGGCCAAACCCTCCCCTAACCTGGATGACACTGGGCTAATTGTGCACCGCCCCATGGGTCTCCCGGTCACGGCCGGCTGTAACAGAGCCTGGTCTCGAATCCAGAATCTCTAGTGGCACAGCTAGCACTGCGATGCAGTGCTTTAGACCACCGCGCCACTCGGGAGGCCCTATTATAATGCATCTTACACCTCTCTTACTAAATGGATGCTGATGTTACACCTCCATTTGTTCCATTGACCAGTTGAGGAGCTGCAGAAGAAGCTCCAGGCGCTATCTAACCCTCCTCCTGCCCACTCACCAACTCACTGAGGTGAGATACAAACAAATGGGAGTCATTTATGTACATTTTACATTAAATGTATGTGCATGACGTCTTCATACTAGGGACTAGGCTTACTTCCTGGTCAGGTCACATGGTTTGGAAAAACTCCCTATAGGGCCCTATATGTAACACATCCATAAATCTGGTCCATGGTCAGCGAACTCTCTTCGACCCCACATTGTGCATATCTGTTTTTTTTATAGCTCACAGCTATCTATGATTCGCGAAAGGAAAGATATCAGAAGTGGTATTATTTTAGTGATTCAAGACTCAGCAAAGGAGCCATGTACAGTAAACAGAAAAATATGTAAAATATATATTTTAAGAGCTTTGACAAAGTGTTCCTGTAAACTCGTTGTCTTTGACTTTAGCGTTTAATTGCAGGCACTCTATGACTCTATACTATTTATTTTATTGCACTGGCACTGAACATTTGGATAGTAGTTCAAGGGTGTCATTGTACCACCACCCCCTTTCCAGTACACTATGCAGCTGAGAAGCACTGTCTGGAAGACTTATTGATACATTACCTACATGTCCACATTTACTTTGGACAACCTGTCATATCCACAATCGTATCTGTTTCTCAGTCCATCCATAAAGTTTCACTGTTTATAGTTTTTACTCTCGTTTCAAGTTTCACTCAGATTGAATCACCTTACCAAGTTCTAACCTTGAATTTTGTTGATATACCATGTTATTTGTCCTTGGGTTTCTTGCAGTATCCATAATTGCATTCTAATTTAAAACTGCTTACAATACATTTTTCTTTCATTTATTTTCCCCACCTCGATACGATTTCAAAAACTTCCTCGGTGGGAGTGAATGGCAGCTCGACTTAATTGAGGACCATTATTTAACCTATAATTAAAGTTGTTCTAAAAGTAATTTATATTTTCCAGAATCAATTTGGGTCAGTTGTGTCACTTTTGTATGAGGAACCTTGACATTAATAATTGAATAGTCGAAGGACGCACATGACTGTGTTTTATGAGAATGTACTGGGGATGCATTGGGCATTCACGGGCCATGTGAGTAAAAGTTACATTCTACCATTTATACAAACAAAAAACAAATCTTGTAGAGTTAGTGGGTGGTACTTTTCTATTTTATGAACATAAAAAATACACTTATTTTGTTACCAGTCCTTTATTTGTATTTGTTTGCCTCTAGAGGTAGAGAAGATCGGCTTGAATACTGTCATCAATTATCTTTTTCAGTTGAATAAGAACATTTTAATAAGAAAATATATTTCTTTAATACCTTGGATATTTCTGTCAATACTTTGAAGGACAACGTTTTCATGAGTTATGTGCTAGCTAACAATGGCTTTATTGTATTATCTTAATCGAAGGTCACAAGGGTTTACCCATTAAATTGTTGGCATTCTATCAACCAGCTTCACCTGGAATGCATTTCCAAAAGTCTTGAAGGAGTTCCCACATATGCTGAGCACTTGTTGGCTGCTTTTCCTTCACTCTGCGGTCCAACCAATCCCAAACCATGTCAACTGGGTTGAGGTCAGGTGATTGTGGAGGCCAGGTCATCTGATGCAGCACTCTCTCACTCTCTTTCTTGGTCAAATAGCCCTTACACAGCCTGGAGGTGTGTTTTGGGTCATTGTCCTGTTGAAAAACAAATGATAGTCCCACTAAGAGTAATCCAGATGGGATGGCGTATTGCTGCAGAATGCTGTGGTAGCCATGCTGGTTAACCTGTTAGGGCTAGGGGGCAGTATTGACACGGCCGGATAAAAAAACGTACCCGATTTAATCTGGTTACTACTCCTGCCCAGTAACTAGAATATGCATATAGTTATTGGCTTTGGATAGAAAACACCCTAAAGTTTCTAAAACTGTTTGAATGGTGTCTGTGAGTATAACAGAACTCATATGGCAGGCAAAAACCTGAGAAGATTCCTTACAGGAAGTGCCCTCTCTGACAAGTTCTTGTTCTTCTTGGCTCTGTTTATTGAAAACTGAGGATCTTTGCTGTAAAGTGACACTTCCTACGGCTCCCATAGGCTCTCAGAACCCGCGAAAAAGCTGAATGATATCGAGGCAGCCCCTGGCTGAAAAACATTAGCGCGTTTGGATAGTGGCCGGTCAGAGTACTATGAGACTCAGGCTCGTGCACGAGGGGATCCCATGCTTTTATTTTCTCTCTCTTTGAACGTAAACACGCTTTCCCGGTCGGAATATTATCGCTTTTTTACGAGAAAAATGGCATAAAAATTGATTTTAAACAGCGGTTGACATGCTTCGAAGTACGGTAATGGAATATTTAGAATTTTTTTGTCACGAAATGCGTCGTGCGCGTGACCCTTATTTACACTTCGGATAGTGTCTTGAACGCACGAACAAAACGCCGCTATTTGGATATAACTATGGATTATTTTGAACCAAACCAACATTTGTTATTGAAGTAGAAGTCCTGGGAGTGCATTCTGATGAAGAACAGCAAAGGTAATAACATTTTTCTTATAGTAAATCTGACTTTGGTGAGTGCTAAACTTGCTGGGTGTCTAAATAGCTAGCCCTGTGATGCCGGGCTATCTACTCAGAATATTGCAAAATGTGCTTTCACCGAAAAGCTATTTTAAAATCGGACATAGCGATTGCATAGAGGAGTTCTGTATCTATAATTCTTAAAATAATTGTTCTGTTTTTTGTGAACGTTTATCGTGAGTAATTTAGTAAATTCACCGGGTATGCTAGTTCTGAACGTCACATGCTAATGTAAAAAGCTGGTTTTTGATATAAATATGAACTTGATTGAACAAGACATGCATGTATTGTATAACATAATGTCCTAGATGTGTCATCTGATGAAGATCATCAAAGGTTAGTGCTGCATTTAGCTGTGGTTTGGGTTTATGTGACATTATATGCTAGCTTGAAAAATGGGTGTCTGATTATTTCTGGCTGGGTACTCTGCTGACATAATCTAATGTTTTGCTTTTGTTGTAAAGCCTTTTTGAAATCGGACAGTGTGGTTAGATTAACCTCTTACATCTAGACGTTCCGCTAGCAATATCCAATGATAGGCGTGGCGCGAATGACAAATTCCTCAAAAGTACAAAAACTTCAATTTTTCAAACATATGACTATTTCACAGCATTTTAAAGACAAGACTCTCCTTTATCTAACCACACTGTCCGATTTCAAAAAGGCTTTACAGCGAAAGCAAAACATTAGATTATGTCAGCAGAGTACCCAGCCAGAAATAATCAGACACCCATTTTTCAAGCTAGCATATAATGTCACAAAAACCCAGAAGACAGCTAAATGCAGCACTAACCTTTGATGATCTTCATCAGATGACACACCTAGGACATTATGTTATACAATACATGCATGTTTTGTTCAATCAAGTTCATATTTATATCAAAAAACAGCTTTTTACATTAGCATGTGACGTTCAGAACTAGCATACCCCCGCAAACTTCCGGGGAATTTACTAACAATTTACTAAATTACTCACGATAAACGTTCACAAAAAGCATAACAATTATTTTAAGAATTATAGATACAGAACTCCTCTATGCACTCGATATGTCCGATTTTAAAATAGCTTTTTGGTGAAAGCACATTTTGCAATATTCTAAGTACATAGCCCAGCCATCACGGGCTAGCTATTTAGACACCCGGCAAGTTTAGCCTTCACCAAAATCAGATTTACTATAACAAAAATGTTATTACCTTTGTTGTCTTCGTCAGAATGCACTCCCAGGACTGCTACTTCAATAACAAATGTTGGTTTGGTCCCAAATAATCCATGGTTATATCCGAATAGCGGCGTTTTGTTCCTGCGTTCCAGAAACTATCCGAAATGGTAAATCAGGGTCGTGCGCATGGCGCAATTTGTGACAAAAAAATTCTAAATATTCCATTACCGTACTTCGAAGCATGTCAACCGCTGTTTAAAATCAATTTTTATGCAATTTATCTCGTAAAAAGCGATAATATTCCGACCGGGAACCTCCTTTTCGGCAAACAGAGGAAAAATCACAAAGACGGGGGCGGCCAGGGCACGCGCCTAAGCCCACAGTCCCTTGATCGGCCACTTGAGAAAGGCGATAATGTGTTTCAGCCTGGGGCTGGGATGACGACATTCAGGTTTTTCCCGGGCTCTGAGCGCCCATGGAAGACGTAGGAAGTGTCACGTTAGAGCAGAGATCCTTTGTAAAAGATAGAGATGGCAAAGAAGTTCAAGAAATGGTCAGACAGGCCACTTCCTGTAAAGGAATCTCTCAGGTTTTGACCTGCCATTTGAGTTCTGTTATACTCACAGACACCATTCAAACAGTTTTAGAAACTTTGGAGTGTTTTCTATCCAAAGCCAATACTTATATGCATATTCTAGTTACTGGGCAGGAGTAGTAACCAGATTAAATCGGGTACGTTTTTTATCCGGCCGTGAAAATACTGCCCCCTAGCCATAACAGGTTAACAAGAGTCTTGTCTTTAAAATGGTGTAAAATAGTCATATGTTTGAGAAATTGAAATAATAGCATTTCTAAGGTATTTGAATAACGCGCCACAGGATTCCACTGGCTGTTACGTAGGTGGGACGATTTCGTCCCACTGGCCCTAGAGAAGTTAAGTGTGCCTTGAATTCTAAATAAATCACTGACAGTGTCACCAGCAAAGCACCCCCACACCATCACACCTCCTCCTCCATGCATCATGGTGGGAACCACACATGCGGAGATCATCTGTTCACCTACTCTGCGTCTTTCAAATAGATATTGCGGTTGGAACCTGTAACGGTCGTCGTAGTAATTGGACCAAGGCGCAGCGGGTTGAGTGCTCATCTTAACTTTTATTGTGAACACGACTAATAAACAAAACAATAAACAAACGAACAGTCTTGTAGGCTCACACAGCAGTACAAAGAACAACCTCCCACAATACCCATAACAATCATACTCCTAAATATAGGAATTTCAATCAGAGGCAATGACAACCAGCTGCCTCCAATTGAAGGCCCCAATCCCAATTACCTAAACATAGATCTAAATACCCTAGAACAGACATAGAACTATACAACATAGAACTAAACCAAAAAAAACGGAATACATAAATCAAACGCCCCTCCACATAAACACACAGTCAAAACCATATAAAACAAATACCCCCTGCCACGTCCTGACCAAACTATAATGACAAATAACCCCTTTACTGGTCAGGACGTGACAGTACCCCCCCCAAAGGTGCAGACCCCAGATGCACCTGACAACAAAAATATATACAAAATTAAACCCCTTAAACTAAAGGGAGGGAAGGGAGGGTGGCTGCCGTCACCGACGGCTCCCGTGCTACACCCCCCCTCCCCAAACCTCCTACAGTGGAGGTGGCTCAGGCTCAGGCCTTAGTCCCCCACCTGACCAGTCCACCCCTTCTGAATACCTCGGCCTGAAGCGTGTCACTGTAGTCCCTGGACTGTACTCTGGGAGCTCCGGACTGTAGGGCGATTCTGGGAGCTCCGGACTGTAGGGCGACTCTGGGAGCTCCGGACTGTAGGGCGACTCTGGGAGCTCCGGACTGTAGGGCGACTCTGGGAGCTCCGGACTGTAGGCCGTCTCACTCGGTTCCGGACTGTAGGCCTTCTCACTCGGTTCCGGACTGTAGGCCGACTCACTCGGTTCCGGACTGTAGGCCGACTCACTCGGTTCCGGACTGTAGGCCGACTCACCCGGTTCCGGACTGTAGGCTGTCTCACCCGGTTCCGGACTGTAGGCCGTCTCACTCGGTTCCGGACAGTGGGCCGTCTCTCTTCGTTCTGGACAGTGGGCCGTCTCTCTTGGTTCCGGACAGTGGGCCGTCTCTCTACGGGGCACTGTCGCCGGAAGTTCTGGACGAGGCACTGTTGCCGGACACTCTGGACGAGGCACTGTTGCCGGAAGTTCTGGACGAGGCACTGTTGCTGGAAGTTCTGGATGAGGCACTGTTGCCGGACACTCTGGACGAGGTACTGTCGTCGGAAGCTCGGGACTGGGCTGACGCACTGGAGCCTGTTGCGTGGGGCTGGTACTGGAGGTATCAGACTGGAGACACGCACCTCAAGGCTAGTGCGAGGAGCGGGAACAGGACGTACTGGACTGGGCTGACGCACTGGAGCCTGTTGCGTGGTGCTGGTACAGGAGGTATCAGACTAGAGACACGCACCCCAAGGCTAGTGCGAGGAGCGGGAACAGGACGTACTGCACTGGGCTGACGCACTGGAAGCCTGGTGCGTGGTGCTGGTACTGGAGGTATTTTATTGTGAACACGACTAATAAACAAAACAACAAATGAACGAACACGCTTGTAGGCTGACACAGCAGTACAAAGAACAACCTCCCACAATACCCATAACAATCATACTCCTAAATATAGGACCTTCAATCAGAGGCAACGATAACCAGCTGCCTCCAATTGAATGCCCCAATCCCAATTACCTAAACATAGATCTAAATACCCTAGAACAGACATAGAACTATAAAACATAGAACTAAACCAAAAAACCCCGGAATACATAAATCAAGCGCCCCTCTACATAAACACACACTCAAAACCATATAAAACAAATGCCCCCTGCCACGTCCTGACCAAACTATAATGACAAATAACCCCTTTACTGGTCAGGACGTGACAGAACCAAATATCTAACATTTGGACTCATCAGACTAAAGGACAGATTTCCACCAGTCTAATGTCCATTGCTCGTGTTTCTAGGCACAAGCAAGTCTCTTCTTCTTATTGGTGTCCTTTAGTAGTGGTTTCTTTTCAGTCTTTGCAGTGATTCACGCAGTCTCCTATGAACAGTTGATGTTGAGATGTGTCTGCTACTTGAACTCTGTGAAGCATTTATTTGGGCTGCAATTTCTGAGGTTGATAACTCTAATGAACTGTTCCTCTGCAGCAGAGGTTACTCTGAGTCTTCCTTTCCTGTGGCGGTCCTCATAAGAGACAGTTTCATCATAACGCTTGATGGTTATTGCAACTGCATTTGAAGAAACTTTCAAAGTTCTTGAAATGTTCCGCATTGACTGACCTTCATGTCTTAAAGTAATGATGGACTGTCATTTTTCTTTGCTTATTTGAGCTGTTCTTGCCATAACATGGACTTGGTCTTTTACCAAATAGGGCTATCTTCTGTATACCACCCCTACCTTTTCACAACACAACTGATTGGCTCAAACGCATTAAGAAGGAAAACATTTCACTAATTAACATTTAACAAGGCACACCTGTTAATTGAAATGCATTCCGGGTGACTACCTCATGAAGCTGGTTGAGAGAATGCCAAGAGCGTGCAAAGCTGTCATCAAGGCAAAGGGTGGCTACTTTGAAGAATCTCAAATATTTTCTCGTCCTCCTGGTTTTGACCCTTGCCTGTCCTGACTCTGAGCCCGCCTGCCGCCGTGTACCATTTTGGACTCTGCCATGGCTATGAACTCTTGCCTGTCCCCGACCTGCCTTTTGTCTATCCCTTGGACCATAATAAATATCAGAGCTCAAACCATCTGCCTGCATCTGGGTCTCGCCTTGTGTCCTTATAGTGCAACACTGTAATCAAGGCAAGGGGTGGCTACTTTGAAGAATCTCAAATTTAACATATATTTTGATTTGTTTAACACTTTTTTGGTTATTACATGATTCCATACGTGTTATTTCATAGTTTTGATGTCTTCACTATTATTCTACAATGTAGAAAAAAGTAAAAATAAAGAAAAACCCTGGAATACCCATTCCAAACTTTTGACTGGTACTGTATAGTGTGCAAAAAAATTATAATTCTACAAGCTGTTAAATCAAATAACTCCAACCTTTGTAAGCTGCATATAACTTTTATTTGCTTGCTGAATTTTCTCAACTTCTGAATCAACATAATGGCTGTCAATTTTGAAGGAGCAGCCTACCGAAGCCATTTGTAAAGACCACTCTACATACTGTTGCCTACAATGTTTACCCTCAATATTCACCTTTATGGAACATAAAAACTGCAATAAGGGAGGATGGAAGTAATGCTTCTTATAAAATCTCCTCCTGAAGTGGTACCGTATAGTTATTGTTGATCAAAATCCAGACAGTAGCTTTTGACTGATATCAGGCAACAGGCTGTGGCTGAGATGATACAGAGAGTCAAGAGAGGGGTTCACCTCCGACCCGTAGGCCAGGCCCTCAACAGAACCAAAGCCATACATACCTCACAAAGGGTCACCAACATTGTACCACTTCACCTCAGAGAAAAGCTGTGTTTAAACATAAATGCACTCTTTCATCTTTGCTGGTGAAATGGCTTTATGATTTGTGTAATCATGTTCATGGACGTGTCTCCCTGTTCCTGTACTCCCTGTTCACCCACGACTGCGTGGCCACGCACGACTCCAAAACCAAGTTTGCTGATGACACAACGGTGGTAGGCCTGATCACTGACGACAGTGAGACAGCCTACAGAGAGGTGGTCAGTGACCTGGCAGTGTGGTGCCGGGACAACAACTTTTGCCTCAACGTCAGTAAGACCAAGTAGCTGATCGTGGACTACAGGATAAGGTGGAGGCGAGCACTCCCTGATCCACATCGACGGGGCTGCAGTGGAGCGGGTCGAGAGCTTCAAGTTCCTCTGGGTTCAAATCCCTAAGGACTTAAAATGGTCCACACACACGCGCACAGTCGTGAAGAAGCTTGAAAGCTCCTCTTTCCCCTTCAGGAGTTTGAAAAAGTTTGGCATGAGCCCTCAAGTTCTACAGCTGCACCATTGAGAGCATATTGATTGGTTGCATCACTGCTTGGTATGGCTACCGCACCGCCCTCGATCACATGGCTCTACAGAGGGTGGTGCGGACACCCAGTAGGGGGCCGAGCACCCTGCCATCCAGGACCTCTATATCAGGCGGAGTGACAGGAAGGCACGAGAAATCGTTAAAGTCTACAGCCACCCAAGCCATAGACTGTTCTGTCTGCTTCCGCATGGCAAGCGGTACCGGTGCATAAAGTCTGACACCAACAGGGTCCTGAAGAGCTTCTATCCCCAAGTCATAAGACTGCTAAATAGCTAACAAAATGTGTTGACCCATGTATTTCTTTTTCTTTTTGCATTGTCTCTATACACACTCACAGGACTCATGCTCATGCACGCTGACACTCCAACACACACAACATGTACATACATTTATACTGACTCTACACACACATGCACACGCACTCATATACAATCTTAATTTACACTGCTGCTACTCTGTTTATCATACATCCTGATCCCTAGCCACCTTTCCCCTATACATGTCTACCTCTGTAACTCCAGTATCCCTGCACATTGTAAATATGGTATTGGAATTGATCCTGTATATAGTTTATTACTTTCCCGTGTTTTTTAGTTCTAATTTTATTTGTTGTGTGTTTTTGATCTACCTTGTTATTTTAGTACTAGATTGATATTGATTACTGCATTGTTGGGTTTAGAGCTTGCAAGTAAAGCATTTCCCTGTACTTGTGCACGTGACATTCAAACTTGAAATTGAGACTGGAAGCAAACTTAAAATAGAAAAACCTAATCCGGCATTATTTATTCACAACTGGTAAATGTTAGTCAACTGATAATCAAGGTTTAAAGAGCATGTTAATGTCAGTATCACAGATAATTCAAGTATCAAAATGGCATGTCAATATCTATATCACAATCATCAGCATCAATATTTAAAACATGTTTTAATTTAACCTTTATTTAACTAGGCAAGTCAGTTAAAACTTTTTAGGGCTATGGTCCTTTTTTCAGAATTTCCGCCTGACTGATATGCTCAAAGTAAACTGCCTGTTACTCAGGCCCAGAAGCCAGGATATGCATACAATTGGTATCATTGGATAGAAAACACTTTGAAGTTTGTAGAAATGTTAAAATAATGTATGAGACTATAACACAATTGATATGGTAGCCGAAAACCCAAAGAAAAACCAACCAGAATTCTTTTTTGAGAACCCATGCTCTTTCATTGGAAAGCTATTAGTCCTATGCAATTCCAGCTCCCAGATTGCAATTCCTATGGCTTCCTCTAGATTTCAACAGTCTTTGTTCAAGGTTTCAGGCTTGTTTCTCCCAAAACGAGGAAGAATTTTGAGTTTTGGTACCGGGAGTCACAGTTGGAAATCAGTCTGTGGGCGTGCGACGAAGAGGACGCGCACTTGCTAATTTTACTTTTCTATTGAACATACTTCTTTCCGTATGAAATATTATTGTTTATTTACATTTTAGGGTACCTGAGGCTTAAATAGAAACGTAGTTTGACTTGTTTTAACAAAGTTTAGCGGTAGCTTTTTGGTTTCCTTTGTCTGCATGTTGAACGAGTGGATTACTGAAATCGATGGCGCCAACTAAACTAACTTTTTGGGATATACAGAAGGATTTTATCTAACAAAACGACTATGCGTGTTGTAGCTGGGCCCCTTGGGATTGCAAACAGAGGAAGATTTTCAAAAAGTAAGTGATTATTTAATCGCTTTTTGTGATTTTATGAAGTCTGTGCTGGTTGAAAAATATGTTGATGTGGAGCGCCGTCCTCAAACAATCGCATGGTATGCTTTCGCTGTAAAGCCTATTGTAAATCGGACAATGCAGTTAGAATAACAAGAATTTAAGCTTTTAACCGATATAAGACACTTGTATGTTCATAAATGTTTAATATTACGATTCTTTATTTGAATTGCGCACCCTCCAATTTCACCGGATGTTGTCGACAGGTGTCCCGCTGACGGGACGCATAGCTCTAACACAATGTATTATTTACAATGAAGGACAGAGACCTGGGCCAACACTTTCACATCCATCATTCTACAGTCAGTAGGTCATCATCACATGGTTCAACTTCCTATACACATATAAAAATTATGAGTAGTAGGATTTTGCACCTTTTCCCTCGATGCTGAAGCAAACAACTGATTGCACAACTATGTCATCACACTAACCGTGCGGGTCTGCATCTCACACTTCCTTAAAACCTGTCTGGGATAGGGGGCAGTATTTTCACGGCCGGATGAAAAAACGTACCCGATTTAAACTGGTTACTACTCTTGCCCAGAAACGTGAATATGCATATTATTAGTAGATTTGGATAGAACACACTCTGAAGTTTCTAAAACTGTTTGAATGGTGTCTGTGAGTATAACAGAACTCATATGGCAGGCAAAAACCTGAGAAAATTCCAAGCAGGAAGTGGCCTGTCTGAGAATTTGTAGTTCTTCTTTTGATTCTCTATCAAAACTACAGTATCTGTGGGGTTACGTAGCACTTTCTAAGGCTTCCATTGGCTCTCTAAAGCCTTCAGAAAGCGGATTGAGGCGTCTTCTGTCTCTGGGTAGAGTATAGTAGCTCAGTTTGTCAGTGGTCTGCCTGGTGACAAAGAGATTGGATATGCGTGTTCACGTGAGCATGCTGTTTTTTCTTTTCCTCTTTGAATGAATACACTATTCTCCGGTTGGAATATTATCGCTATTTTACAAGAAAATGATTTTAAACAGCGTTTGACATGCTTCTAAGTACGGTAATGGAACATTTTGAATTTTTTGTCTCGAAATGCGCTCGCGCGTTACCCTTTGGATAGTAACCTGAACGCACGAACAAAACGGAGGTATTTGGACATAACTATGGATTATTTGGAACAAAAACAACATTTCTTGTGGAAGTAGGAGTCCTGGGAGTGCATTCTTACGAAGATCAGCAAAGGTAATACTATTTTTCTAATAGTAATTCTGAGTTTAGTGTGCCCAGAACTTGGCGGGTGTCAAAATAGCTTGCCATGATGGCTGAGCTATGTACTCAGAATATTGCAAAATGTGCTTTTGCCAAAAAGCTATTTTAAAATCTGACATAGCGATTGCATAAAGGAGTTCTGTATCTATAATTCTTTAAATAATTGTTATGTATTTTGTAAATGTTTATGATGAGTAATTTAGTAAATTCACCTGAAGTTTTGGGTGGGAATGCATGTTCTGAACATCACATGCCAATGTAAAAAGCTGTTTTTGGATATACATATGAACTTGATTGAACAAAACATGCATGTATTGTATATAAATCTTATTTTGGTCTATGTACTCTCCTAACATAATCTAATGTTTTGCTTTCGCTGTAAAGCCTTTTTGAAATCGGACAATGTGGTTAGATTAACGAGAGTCTTATCTTTAAAATGGTGTAAAATAGTCGTATGTTTGAAAAATTGAAATTATTGCATTTTTGAGGTTTTTGTAATTCGCGCCATGTGATCCCATTGGCTGATTTAACCCATTTCTTGACAAGAGCTCTACAGTCGTGGCCAAAAGTTTTGAGAATGACACAAATATTAATTTTCACAAAGTCTGCTGCCTCAGTTTGTATGATGGCAATTTGCAAACACTCCAGAATGATATGAAGAGTGATCAGATGAATTGTAATTAATTGCAGAGTCCCTCTTTGCCATGCAAATGAACTGAATCCCCAAAAAACATTTACATTGCATTTCAGCCCTGCCACAAAAGGACCAGTTGACATGTCAGTGATTCTCTCATTAACACAGGTGTGAGTGTTGACGAGGACAAGGCTGGAGATCACTCTGTCATGCTGATTGAGTTCGAATAACAGACTGGAATCTTCAAAAGGAGGGTGGTGCTTGGAATCATTGTTCTTCCTCTGTCATCCATGGTTTCCTGCAAGGAAACACGTGCCATCATCATTGCTTTGCACAAAAAGGGCTTCACAGGCAAGGATATTGCTGCCAGTAAGATTGCACCTAAATCAACCATTTATCAGATCATCAAGAACTTCAAGGAAAGCAGTTCAATTGTTGTGAAGAAGGCTTCAGGGCGCCCAAGAAAGTCCAGCAAGCGCCAGGACCGCCTCCTAAAGCTGATTCAACTGCGGGATCGGGGCACCACCAGTACAGGGCTTGCTCAGGAATGGCAGCAGGCAGGTGTGAGTGCATCTGCACGCACAGTGAGGCAAAGACTTTTGGAGGATGGCCTGGTGTCAAGAAGGGCAGCAAAGAAGCCACTTCTCTCTAGGAAAAACATCAGGGACAGACTGATGTTCTGCAAAAGGTACAGGGATTGGACTGCTGAGGACTGGGCTAAAGTAATTTCCTCTGATGAATCCCACTTCCGATTGTTTGGGGCATCCGTAAAAAAGCTTGTCCGGAGAAGACAAGGTGAGCGCTACCATCAGTCCTGTGTCATGGCAACAGTAAAGCATCCTGCGACCATTCATGTGTGGGGTTGCTTCTCAGCCAAGGGAGTGGGCTCACTCACAATTTTGCCTAAGAACACAGCCATGAATAAAGAATGGTACCAACACATCCTCCGAGAGCAACTTCTCCCAACCATCCAGGAACAGTTTGGTGACAAACAATGCCTTTTCCAGCATGATGGAGCACCTTGCCATAGGGCAAAAGTGATAACTAAGTGACTCGGGGAACAAAACATTGATATTTTGGGTTCATGGCCAGGAAACTCCCCAGACCTTAATAATCCCATTGAGAACTTGTGGTCAATCCTCAAGAGGCGAGTGGACAAACAAAAACCCACAAATTCTGACAAACTCCAAGTATTGATTATGCAAGAATGGGTCGCCATCAGTCAGGATGTGGCCCAGAAGTTAATTGACAGCATGCCAGGGTGGATTGCAGAGGTTTTGTGAAAATGTATATTTGTGTCATTCTCAAAACCTTTGGCCATGACTGTACACTTGGGTGCGAAACTCACATGTCATCTCAGCAACACTATAGGGGCCTTGACGAAGGGACAGGAGTCATTTAGCGGCATCCTTTCCGCAGACCAGGTGGTCGAAGACTTTCTTCATCTCCTCCATGAATCTGGAGTAGGAGAAGCAGATGGGGGACTGTCTCTCCCACTCCGCCGTGGCCCAGGAAAGCGCTGCTCCATGGAGGCAGCCAATCAGGAAGGAAATCTTGGCCCATTCGCTAGCAGAAGAGTAGGGCTGTTGCTCAAATACTAGTGAACATTGTACTAAAAAGCTCTGCAATCTCCAAGGTTGCCATCATAGTGCTCGGGAGTTGGAACAAACGGCTCCCAGGGCGGAAAATAAGGACTTGGGACTGGTTGTAAGCTCTGGGCAAAGGTTCGGCCCTGTAGGTCAAACAGACTCCGTGAAAACTCCTTGATATGCACCAGAAGGGCTTTCAGGGCTTGGTCATGTTGCCCGAGCAGGGCGTCTTGGCCAGCGAGGGTTTGGTGGAGAGGATCTGAGTTAACTGGGTTCAACTTGTTGGCCAGATCGTACTGTTACGCGGAGTGGAACAGGGAAACCCAAGAGCAGACTCAGACGAGGAGACTAGGATGAAGTAACCAAGGTATTTATTGAAACACAGGGGGATGATGGAATGCAGGCCAGGGGAAGCGTGGGCGGGTTGCAGGAAACCAGGTGCGGAGGCTGAGGCTGGAGCGAGAGGGGTTGGGACAGGGTAAGCAGGTCCGGAGGGAAATCCAAGGGAGCAGTTGAGTGGGGAATCCAGGGCAGAGTAGCAGGATGAGGAGACGTGGGACTGGAGACAGGAACCAGAGTCAGAGCTGGCAGGACTGTAGCAGAGAGAAAAACCGTGTCAGGCAAGGAAAACAGGCACAACAGGATAACAGGAGCTAAATAGTAACAAACGGCTAGAAACGTAGACTGACTGAGCAGAGATTACGATCTGGCAGTGTGGAAGTGGCAGGACTGAATATTTGTAGAGGTCTTGATTATGGAACAGGTTGCAGCTGGTGGGGATCTGCTCTGACTCCAGCACACCTGTCTCCGCCCACACAATCACACACACACACACACAGAGAGAGGGAGAGGGAGAGAGCACTGGGGTAGTGGCGGCAGGTCAAGGAGACACAGGATGAGCAGTAGAGGGCGTGGCAGGAGCAGATGTAACATGTTCGTTCCTGACGCCATCCGCTCCACGGTCCTGGAGTAGGCCCACTCCTTCAGGCTTGCCTGCCACCTGGGCTCCCGTCGGACCCTGGCTTTGTGCAACAAGGCTTTTGGTGGCCTACCATGGTCCCTGACGTATCCAGATTCGTCGCCGCTTGCACGGTTTGTGCACAGAACAAGACTCCAGCTGGTCTCCTCCAACCTCTGCCTGTTCCTCACCATCCCTGGTCTCACATCTCCCTGGACTTCCTCACGGGTCTTCCCCCGTTTGATGGCAACACCATCCTGACCATGGTGGATTGGTTTTCCAAAGCCGCCCACTTCATTCCTCTCCACAAACTACCCTCTGCCAAAAATACAGCCCAGCTCATGGTGCAGCACGTCTTCTGGATCCATGGTCTAACAGTAGACATGGTCTCCGACCAGGGTCCTCAGTTCTCGTCCCAGTTCTGGAAGGCGTTCTGCACCCTCATTGGGTCGTCGGCCAGCCTGTCCTGATGGTTCCACCCCAGTCCAATGGCCAGTCAGAGCGAGCCAACCAGGACCTAGAGACTACTCTGCTCTGCCTGGTCTCTGCCAACCCCACCACCTGGAGACAGCAGCTTGTGTGGGTCGAATATGCCCGCAACACCCTTCCCTGCTCTGCCACGGGCCTAACACCTTTTGAGTGTTTCTTGAGGTATCAGCCCCCGCTCTTCCCTGAGCAGGAAGAAGTGGTTGGCATACCTTCAGCCCAGATGTTTGTCTGCCACTGTCATTGTACCTGGAGGAGAGCTCAGCCCGGCCCTCCTCAAGACCACCTCCAGGTATCGACGACAAGCAGATTGCCACAGGAACCCGGCTCCCCGGTATCGGCTAGGACAGAAGGTATGGCTGTCCACCCGGGATCTGCCTCTCCAGGTTTAACCTCTTGCAGAGCGCCAAATTCAAAAACAGAAATACTCATTATAAAAATTGTTATGCATCGGTTTAAAGATTACCTTCTTGTTAATCCAACCACGGTGTCAGATTTCAAAAAGCCTTTACGGCAAAAGCATACCATGCGATTATCTGAGAACAGCGCCCAGCAGACAAATCATTACAAACAGTTACCAGCCAAGTAGATGAGTTACACAAGTCAGAAATAGCGATAAAATGAATCACTTACCTTTGATCTTCATATGGTTGCTCTCACAAGACTCCCATTTACTCAATAAATGTTCATTTTGTTTGATAAAGTCCCTCTTTATATCCAAAAACCTCCGTTTTGTTTGCGCATTTTGTTCAGTAATCCACAGGCTCAAAGGCAGTCACAACAGGCAGACGAATAATCCAAAAAGTATCAGTAAAGTTCATAGAACACTGTCAAACCATGTTTATAATCAATCCTCAGGTTGTTTTTAGTTATAATAATCAATAATATTACAACCGGACAAAAGCTTCAATATAAAAGGAAAACAAGAAAGGCGCGCTCTCGGTCGCGTGTATGAAAAACCTCTGGGACACTGCAGTGTCCACTCATTCAGAGTGGTCTTACTCCCTAATTTTTCAGAATACAAGCCTGAAACAATTTCTGAAGACTGTTGACAACTAGTGGAAGCCATAGGAAGTGCAATTTGAGTCCTAAGTCAATAGAATCTGTGTAGGCAGTCAATGGAAAACTACAAACATGAACAAATCCCACTTCCTGGATGGATTTTTCTCAGGTTTTTGCCTGCCATTTCAGTTCTGTTATACTCACAGACATTATTTTAACAGTTTTAGAAACGTTGTTGTGTTTTCTATCCAAATCTACTAATTATATGTATATCCTAGCTTCTGGGCCTGAGTAGCAGGTAGTTTACTTTGGGCACGCTTTTCATCTGGAGGTGAAAATAGTGCCCCATACCCTAGTGAGGTTAATCACACAAACTCTTCCACCGGTTTATCAGCCCGTTTCCTATCTCAAAAGTCATTAACCCCTCTGCTGCTCATCTTCTGTTGCCCCAGAAACTCATGTCTCATTAAACTCATGTCTCACAGCCCTTTGTCTCCTGTTTCCAGGCCCACACCTGTGAGCCGTCTCCTGAGGGTTCAACCTCGGGGCAGGGAGTTCCAGTACCTGGTTGACTGGGAGGGTTAAGGTCCAGGTAGGGTCCCCGCCAGGGAATTCTGGGTCCCCGCCAGGGAATTCTGGACCCAGGCCGTGGATTTCCAATGCCGACACCCTAGTCAACCAGGTATGCGCCCAGGTAGGACACCAGGTGGCACTTCTGGGGGGGGGGGGGGGGGGGGGGGGTACTGTCACAACCTGATCTGTTTCACCTGTCCTTGTGCTTGTCTCCACACCCCTCCAGGTGTTGCCCATCTTCCCCATTATCCCGTGTATTTATACCTGTGTTCTCTGTTTGTCTGTTGCCAGTTCCTTTTGTTTTGTCAAGCCTACTAGCATTTTCCCCTCTGCTCCTGTCTCTCAATTGTTCCGGTTTCCTAGTTTTCCTGGTGTTGACCATTCTGCCTGCCCTGATCCTGAGCCTGCTTGCCGTCCTGTACCTTTGCCCCACCTTTCTGAATTACTGACCTTTGCCTGCCCTGACCCTGAGCCTGCCTGCTGTCCTGTACCTTTGCCCCACCTTTCTGGATTACTGACCTTTGCCTGCCCTGAGCCTGCCTGCCGTCCTGTACCTTTGCCCCACCTATCTGGATTACTGACCTCTGCCTGCCCTTGACCTGCCTTTTTCCTGCCCCTGTTCAATTAATAAACTGTTGTTACTTCGATGTTGTCGTGAAACGTGATAGTGGGGGCACTGTGTATAATGTTGAGTCATGAGAGTGCAAAGACACACAGGCTTCTTGTCTATTTAAATGAAAAATAAAAAAATAAAAAGAAGCAGGGGTTGGAACCATTACAGGGAACAGAACCGAAAATCCCAAACTAACTAATGAAAGGGATCTCTAGTGTTCTAGAACATAACCGTTATTTTAAAATCTAGAGAACCGGTTCATAGTGTTATTTTTTTGTTCCAAAAATATTCCTAATGTCTAATATATAATTCTATAATGCGGTGAAGTTATAATGCTAGCAATAGCCTAAACACTTTCCAGTTCACGTCATGTCATGATGTTCAGTGCTTCAAACAAAGCCCCTTCCATGTCCACCGGGGAAATTTCAGTCGCATCTCACACTTGCACTTATCTTACCAATCCATAGCAAGCTTCTCTATCTGTCCTAATTAAAAACTATGTTGATTTCACAAGTTCAAAAAAGAACGAAAATTAACTATGGACCGTTACTTTTTTTTGGTTCAAACCGGTTCAGACCTAGGGGTTCTGTTTGGAATGGAATGATTGGGAAAATAATTTTGGGTTCCAACCCCTGATTAGAAGTTATTCTCAAGACCATACCAGAATCTGATTCCCTTTTTGTTCCAACTGTACAGGACACTTTCAAAGGCCCTCTGTGCTGGAGAGAGTTCTAAAAAGACACTGAGTCTGAGTTTTCGAGACCTCACATGAAAGTTGTGAGTTTTGTATCCTTTAAACTAAATAAAATTAAAGAATGACGAGCCCGTACTTACTCTGAGGGTGGACTCTGGAAGGGGTTTCAGAAGTTGTAAACATGACGAACAATATTTTATCACTTTTTGTCAATTTAGACACCGCTAATAGTTTCAATAAAAATAGCTTATTTTATTGTGAATGTTAAATTAAACAAGTGACCTTACATTTTAGGAAACTGTATGAGGCATTTAGATTTTCAAATGTATTTTTAGTAATTCACGCAAGAATAAGGGTATTGTCTTACTCCCTTCACCTGTTGTGAAATTCATATAAATATTAATAATTTCCAGATACATTCTAATTATAGAATAATAATTTAGTGAAACAAAATATTGTAACAAAAAAAAAGACATTATGACATCCCATCTTCCACACAGCCCACCCAAGTTTTGTAGTATGGGCACCGCTACTGGGGAGGTGGTTCTTGTCTGCTGGTTGTTGATTTTGTTAAATGTTCAATACCTTTTTTATGTGTGATTCCACACAGCCCACCCAAGTTTTGTAGTATGGGCACCGCTATTGAGGAGGTGGTTCTTGATTTGGTTAAATGTTCAATAAATGTTTTATGTGTGAGTATTTTATGCTCCTCTGCAATAAATTTAACTTATAAGAAGCTAAGTTGTGCCCTGTTGCTAACATACCTACAAATAGTTTCAGTTCTCTGTCACTGCAAATCTTTCCATCAGACAAATGGCATAGTCGCGCAAAGTAGGAGTGCTGCAGCTCATGGAATATTTATAACTGTCTGTGTGAAGGTTCGCCGTCCACACCTTATCTCTTCCCCAGCAGTGTGCTGGATGTCACCAGGGTGAGAGGGGAACAGCCCCAGACCAAGCAGAACTCCCAGGACTCTGTACAGTTCTCGGCCCACTCAGCTGGCCTGAGTCCTGTTCACTAGCACCCCAGGGCCCTGGGTAAGTATGCCTCACAGCATTTCTCAACACCTCAAATATACCATCACTGCATGATTTACACTGAAGTTCAAGTCCCAAGAACCAACTGGTCGAAAATGTGAAACCTACTTCTTTCTGTAGGAAAAAGCTCATATAGTGTAAGAACCAGTCTTGCTGTAGTTGTTTCTGATGATCACATGAATAATTACAGCAGCTCTGAGGCCCAGTGTCTTCATATTGTATTAAGCTGGGATGTCCTGATACTGCTGCTTGTTTTGTTTTGGGGAGGGAGTGCCCTACAGTATGAAGGATTACCATGGTGCAATTGATTTAAGTGAAATGAAATACTTTGTTCCCACAACCTGAGGCTTTGTTCAAATTTCCTTAATTGTGAAGGTGAAGCCCAAATTATTGACAGTCTTTGTTTGCACTGAGAGGATCCGCCAGCCAGCTTTTGTAGCCTTGAGCATATGCCTGAGCAAGTATGTCTTTTAAATTGGTCTGTCTAGACCAGTATTAACCTTGTAGCCTCCCAGTGAGCAATTACAGGGCACTGTGCCAGACTTTGTTTCCACTATTCCCCTCGCTCGTTGCTTCCCCAGACCTTAATGAACCAGGATCTTTTGGGCCAATGGGACCTCTCTTGTATCAGGCTGTACTGGTGTTATATAAAGGTGTTATTGTATTTTTCATGCAGAATCAATTGGTCACTATTGGCCATTTCAAACTAAAGAATTTCAAGCATGTAAATGTACAGTGTCGCAGCTGGCAGTGCTGGAGCTTTAGAATTGAGTCAAATGTGAGAACTCAAGATGGCACCGATAGAGATGGCAGCTTCACTTCAAGTCCATAGGAAACTGTGCAGTATTTAGTTTTTTTTATGTATTATTTCTTACATTGTTAGCCTAGAAAACCTAAAGTGTTATTACATACAGCCGGGAAGAACTATTGGATATCAGAGAAACGTCAACTTACCAGCACAACCAGCACTACGACCAGGAATACGACTTTCCCAAAGCGGATCCTTTGTCTGCACCTTCCAGGGCATTTGAACTGATTCCAGAGGCCGACCCAAAACAACGCCATCGGAGGAGACGGTGCCGGAGCGGGCCTCTAGTGAGGCTTCGGATGCGCGCACACCACCCACCGCTTCCGAGTATATTACTCGCTAATGTCCAGTCCCTAGTTAACAAAGTTGAGGAAATTAGGGGAAGAGTTGCTTTCCAAAGAGATCCAGGATTGTAACATACTCTGTTTCACGGAGACATGGCTAGCTGGGGACAGCATGTTCAGCCAACGGGATTTTCAGTGCATTGCGCCGACATGAACAAATACCTCTCTGGTAAGAAGAAGGGCGGGTGTGTATGTTTCATAATTAACTACTCATGGTGTAATTGTAACAACATACAATAACTCAAGGCCTTTTGTTCACCTGACCTAGAATTCCTCACAATCAAATGCCGACCGTATTATCTCCCAAGAGAACTCTCCTCGGTTATCGTCCCCCCCCTCGCAAGCGGATACCAAGACGGCCATCAAGGAACTTTACTAGACGTTATGCAAACTGGAAACCAAATATCCTGAGGCTGTATTTATTGTAGTTGGGGTTTTAACAAAGCTTATCTGAGAACAAGGCTACCTAAATTCTATCAGCATATCGATTGCAGTACACGAGCGAGTAACACACTCAACCACTGCTACTCTAACTACTGCGATGCATACAAGGCCCTCCCCTACCCTCCTTTTGGCAAATCTGACCATGACTCCATATTGTTGCTCCCCTCCTATAGGCAGAAACTAAAGCAGGAAGCACCCGTCCTTAGGTCTATCCAATGCTGGTCTGACCAATCGGATTCCACACTTAAAGATTGCTTTGATCACGTGGATTGGGATATGTTCCGGGTAGCTTCAGACAATGACATTGACGTATACGCGAGTTTATAAGAAAGTGTGATGTTGTACCCACTGTGACTATTAAAACCTTTCCTAACCAGAAACCGTGGATTGATGGCAGCATTTGAGCAAAACTAAAAGCACTTACCATGGCATTTAATCATGGCAAGGCGACTGGAAACATGACCGAATGCAAACAGTGTAGTTATTCCCTCTGTAAGGCAATAAAACAAGTAAAGCGTCAGTATAGAGACAAAGTGGAGTTGCAATTCAACGGCTCAAACATGAGACGTATGTGGCAGGGTCTACAGACAATCACGGATTACAAAAAGAAAACCAGCCCCGTTGCGGACAGCGATGTCTTGCTCCCAGACAAATTAAACAACTTCTTTTAGGACATCTCCGGGGCCCGCTGATGGACAATACAGTGCCACCAACACAGCCCGCTACCAAAGACTGTGGGCTCTCTTTCTTCATGGCCGACGTGAATAAAACGTTTAAAAGTATTAACCCTCGCAAGGCTGCTGGCCCAGATGGCATCCCTAGCCGTGTCCTCAGAGCATGCGCAGACCAGCTGGCTGGTGTGTTTACGGACATAATCAATCAATCCTTATCCCAGTCTGCTGTCTCCACATGCTTCAAGATGGCCACCATTGTTCCTGTTCCCAGGAAGGAAAGGTAACTGAACTAAATGACTATCGCCCCGTAGCACTCACTTCTGTCATCATAAAGTGCTTTGAGAGACCAGTCAAGGATCATATCACCTCCACCCTACCTGTTACCCTAGACCCACTCCAATTTGCTTACCGCCCCAATAGGTCGACTGACGATGCAATCACCATCACACTGCACACCGCCCTATCCCATCTGAACAAGAGGAATACCTAGGTACGAATGCTGTTCATTGACTACAGCTCAGCATTCAACACCATAGTACCCTCCAAACTCATCATTAAGCTTGAGACCCTGGGTCTCAACCCCACCCTGTGCAACTGGGTCCTGGACTTCCTGACGGGCCGCCCCAGGTGGTGAAGGTAGGAAACAACATCTCCACTCTGTTGATCCTCAACACTGACATTGTGTGGGGCAGCCCTCTCCTGTACTCCCTGTTCAACCACGACTGCGTGGCAATGCACGCATCCAACTCAATCATCAAGTTTTCAGATTACACTACAATGGTAGGCTTGATTATCAACAATGACGAGACAGCCTACAGGGAAGAGGTGAGGGCCCTCGGAGTGGGGTGTCAGGAAAACAACCTCTCACTCAACGTCAACAAAACAAAAGAGATGATCGTGGACTTCAGGAAACAGCAAAGGTAGCACCCAACTATCCACATCGACGGGACAGCAGTGGAGGTGGAAAGTTCCTTGGTGTATATATCACCGACAAACTGAAATGGTCCACCCACACAGTGTGGTGAAGAAGGCGCAACAGTGCCTCTACAACCTCAGGAGGCTGAAAAAAATGTGGCTTGTCACCGAAATCCCTCACTAACTTTTACAGGTGCACAATCGAGAGCATCCTGTCGGGCTGTATCACCGCGTGGTATGACAATTGCACCGCTCACAACCGCAGGGCTCTCCAGAGGGTGGTGCGGTTTGCACAATGCATCACCAGGGGGCAAACTACCTGCCCTCCAGGACACCTACAACACCCATTATCACAGGAAGGCAAAAAAGATAACCAAGGACAATAACCACCCGAGCCACTACCTATTCACCCCGCTTCCATCCAGAAGGCGAGGTCAGTACAGGTGCATCAGAGCTGGGACAGAGAGATTGATAAACAGCTTCTATCTTAAGGCTAATAAATGGAACACTAGTCACTTTAATAATTCCAATTTACTAATGTTTACATAACTCGCATTACTCATCTCATATGTACAGTATATACTGTATACTGTATCCTTCACTATCTATTCTTTACTATCTATTGCATCTTAGCTGCTCTGTCACTGCTCATCCATATATTTTATACTGATATATTCTCATCTCATTCCTTTACTAGATTGTGTGTATTAGGTTTTGTTGTGGAATTGTTAGATATTAGGTTTTGTTGTGGAATTGTTAGATATTACCTGTTAGATACTACTGCACTGTCGGATCTAGAAGCATAAGAATTTCGTTACACTCGCAATAACATCTGCTAACCATGTGTGTGTGACCAATAAAATGTGATTTGATGTTTGGCACATCAGCTAGAGGTTAAGCTGTTATGCTAGGTGTTTCTTACGGACCAATTGGATTGGGATCAACCTGCCCTCAGAACGCCACAATGACCATCATGCTTAGTTGACCATGAGAATGGGCTTTTTTGTTTTCCCTCACCTGCACAAATTTGTTGGACTATTTTTGAAGTGAGGGGGAAATTTGAGAGCTAGTGTGACGTCCCGTAACCATTGTGTGGGGCAGTAATTGAGGATTTGGGCCTCATTTGCCACTAAGGCACAATTTCCACTTGGAGCACAGCTGAGAGAAAGGTGAAATCTCCCAGGATTGTGTAGGAAATTCAATGTAAGTGACTTTTCTTTCTGCCATATTGTTTACATGCATGCAACTTACCCCCAAAAGCCTGTATGAGGATAAAGTGTCCTGTGTTAGATTTATCTTGCAGGGTCCTCAAGGGGATCAGACTTCATCTTAAGACCGATTGGCTCCGCACATTCATTCCTCAGCTGACTGCCCCTAAATACAGACGAGGCTACAACATTGTTGGAAGAGGAAGTCACTTTGTCATTTTATTTAACTGCAGACTTCCCCTCAACAATGGCCTTGCAGACAGAGGGAGCCATGGACAAGGGGACTTTGCATGGACCAAGGACCCGGAATTGTGCAGACTGACATGTTTTCTTATGGCCCTCCATTTTTGTCATGTTGAAGGAAGATAAGGTTAACTAAGACTTAACTCAGATAACGCCCAATGAGATGAGTGTCATTGAGCAGCAGACCTTGCTTGAGTAAGCCGCTCTACGTGTTGGACAGACAGAAAGCGAGACAAAGAGAGAGTAGAGGGATGGAAAGAGAGAGAGAAAAAAATAATTCTTTAGTAATAATAGATATTATAGCAGAAAATGGTGCCACAGGCTGAGATTCAAACAATCTTTGCACTGTGATCCTGATACCAGTCAAAAGTTTGGACACAACTACTCATTCATGGGTTTTTCTTTATTTGTCCAATTTTCTACATTGTAGAATAATAGTGAAGACATCAACACTATGAAATAACACATATGGAGTCATGAAGTAACAAAAAGGTGTTAAACATATCAAAATATATTTTATTTTGGAGATTCTCCAAAGTAGCCACCCTTTGCCTTGACAGCTTTGTAGACTCTTGGCATTCTCTCAAACAGTTTCATGAGGTAATCACTTGCGTGTGTGATCTGTGTAAACGTCTAGATCAAACCCCCTGGTCTGCCACAAGTGATGGAGAATGTGGGAAATCTGACAACGTGGTCAGACCAGGGTTGACGTTTATGCAGTATCATCATGAACGCTAGAAGAACAGCGTCTACAGAATGTCTGCCTTCTTGAGGAAGTCAGGAAGCTGCGAGAAGAAACACAGACCGAATTGCATCACATTCAGTTTTTAATCAAGCTTTCGGAGGATGACGACATCGAGACCTACCTCTGCACGTTCGAACAGATAGCACTCCGGGAATGATGGCCCAAGGCGAAGTGGGTAAGTCTGCTGGCCAAGGCGAAGTTGGTGAGTCTGCTGGCCCCGTTCCTGTCCGGAGACGCCCAAAAGGTGCATTATGACCTCAACACCGAATAGGCGGCTAACTACGACTGTCTCGAGGGAGGTACTAAGCCGCTACGGTTACAGCCTGGCTCGTCGTGCCCAACTGGTCCACGACTGGAGGTTTGTGGCCGATGCTTCCCCCCGAGCCCAGATGAGCAACCTACTGCGCATCACCAGAGCATGGCTCCTAACTGACGTAGCCACCCTCCCCGATATTGACAATGTGGTCATGGATCGCTTCTTCACGACATGAAGAGGGCGGCGAGCCTACGCATGCCCCAGACCTTGGAGGACCTTTTGGGAGCCGTGGAGACGCACCATTATACCGAGGCCCTGCTGAAGAGGACACAGGCCGAGTCTGAAAGCTGTCGGAGGGGACGGAAGGACAACCCCACCACGTACTCCCCAATCCGACAGTCAGCCAGGCTAAAGGACTGCAGACCCGCAGAGAGACAGCCTGGGGAGAGTTGACCCACCGCCGATGACCCTAGGTAAATGGAGACCAAAGGAGGTGTTTTGAGTGTGGTGCCTGGGGACACATTGCATGGCATTGTCCGGGTCGATAGTAGTCAAAGCCATCAGCGGGCCCCGGAGATGAGCTGGGCCACGCAGTAAACTATGTGACCTCCTGTTGGACCCACAGCGAACCACCAGCACGCATGGTCCCGTTGAATGTTGACAGTCACGACACCCATGCTCTGTTGGATTCCGGGAGTGTGTTAACGCTCGTACAAGCGTGTCTGCTGGCCCATCCGAGCGACCGTGGTGAGGAGATGATGGTCTCCTGTGTCCATGGCAACACCAAGTGATATTCGACTGGGCAGGCCTACATCGTGACGCCACAAGGGAGCTGCCAGATGGTGGTTCCTGAGTTGCTGGTACCCCTCCTCATGGGACGAGATTGTCCGCTGTTCACGGCACTGTGGAAAAGAGCACGAACCGGCGATCAACGAGCAGACACGGAGCAAGCAGTTGCCAACCCCGGGTCTATGGACCCGGAACCAACCTCACCTGGTGAACAACCGGAGGAGGAGCCCATGCTCCCCCACCTCAAATTTCAAGGTACCTGCTGAGACACCTGAGAGGACAGTTCGGGACCGCCCAGTGGGAGGGTCCGAACTTGAAATCGGCCGAATAAATGCTGCGGAAGGTCATCGTGCGGGACGGGAAGAATTGGGACCGGCTACTACCCCACCTAATGTTCTCGATCCGAGAAGTGCACAGGACCACTGGTTTTTCCCCTTTTAAGCTCCTCTACGGGAGGAGACTATGCAGTCTTCTGGATCTCGCCAAGGAGGTGTGGGAAGCCCAGCCGACCCCCTTTACGCAGCATGGTGGAACACATAGAGAAGACGAGGGAGCGGATAACAGCCTTATGGCTAGTAGTAAGGGAACATACGGAGAAGGCTCAGCGCGCTCAAGCCAAGGTCTACAATCGGGGTACCCAGCCCCGAGAGTTCCATGTGGGTGACAACGTGCTAGTTTTTTAAGTGCGTCAAGGTGGAACTGGACGCACTCAGGCAAGCCGGGTTGACAGCGAATGCCAAGAAATGCAAGCTGGCGTTCGAGGATGTGGAGTACCTAGGGTATTTTATTGGATGGGGGAACGTCAAGCCCCAGGAGACGAAGGTCCAGGTGGTTTGTGACTGGCCCGTTCCCCGCATCAAGACATGGCAAGTCCTTCCGAAAACAGTGAAGTGGTCGGATGAGGCCGAAGCGGTGTTCAGGCGCCTGAAGGAAGCCTTGTGCTCCCATCCGATTCTCGTGACGCACAATTTCCAGGTCCCGATGCTGGTGCAGACGGATGCCTGCAACACGGGACTAGGGGCCGTCCTGTCGCAGGTACACCCCATCATGTACGGAAGCCGGAAGTTGATACCTGAGCAAAGAAGTACTTGATTTTTCGAGAGTGTCTAGCGGTGAAGTGGGCGCTAGATACTCTTAAGTATTACCTGTTGGGCACCCACCCACCCTGGTCACAGACCATGCTCCTCCGGCCAGGACTAATTGAGGCTGGTGAGTAATCAAGGGGCTGAATGCTCACCAGCCATACGGGGCCCATAAAGGTGCCAGGAGTGCAGCACACAGGAGGGTTGGAGGTAGCGCGAGGTTGCTACCAGATAACGTCCTCACAGTCTGCTAGAACCGAGGGGCTAGGTGTTCTACCCCAGGGGAGACGGCATTCCCCAGAGCCCAGAAGGCATTAACCCAGAAGAGGAGACTGGTTTCTTTTCTTTTTCTTTGTTTTAAATAAACACCCTTGAAACTGAGGCGTCACACTTGTGTCCATGCCTGATCTGTGTAAACGTCTAGATTAAACCCCCTGGTCTGCCACACCAGTCATATGAAATCCATAGATTAGGTCCTAATCAATTTATTTCAATTGACTGATTTCCTTATATGAACTATAACTCAGTAAAATCTTTGAAATTGTTGCATGTTGCGTTTTTATATTTTTGTTCAATGTAGAAGTCACCGACAGTACCACCGACTATGGCAAGCTGATACTTGCTCTCCTTGGAGCTGCTGTTTTCAGCCCGTAAACAGGTCAACGGTGCAGTGTTGAAACCGAGTCGATGACCTGGTCAATACCTTTCCCTGCTTCCTTTTCAGCGATCTGCAGTCTGACATTGATTGACAAGCAGTAAATATTCTGCCGCTCAGGCCGGCCATGTAATTAAAAGGAGCCATGCTGTGTCCCTATTTTCTATTTTGGTGAGCCATCTTTACCGCTCTCAATTTCTGTTGCCATCAGCCAATACAATGCAACTTTTTGTTGTTTTTCCCCCTAGAGGGATTGGCATTTAGGAATCCCCTTTTTAGTGTGTTTAGGAAACACTTAATTTAGCCTATTTTGTCAGTCATTTCATTTATTTTCCAAACAGAGTAATTGCCTGGTAGGGAGCCATGGCTGCTCAGGGCCAATGTACAGGGCTGCTTTGTCTGGCTAACCACACTCATTGATTAGAGGATGTCTGTAAATATCCCGTGTGCTCCCTATCTGTTTCTTTCTCTCCTTCCTTGGTTTGTTTGGAGGTTCAGTAGATGGCTGTATGAACACACAGAATATTCTCAAATGTTTAGCAACAATTTCTACTACATACATACCATAGTAGATGAAGCCACGCTGAGCTAAGCACTTTGAGACCAAGTGAAATCCAGTCTATTATGATACTTACAATCTTTTTTTGTAAGTTGATATTTCAATTTAAATGCAATTCTACTCACGGTAAAATGTTGTAATTACACAGGTATGCTTGATAATAGGAGTAATTGTGCTTTGTGCCATGTGCAGCTATTACAGATAGCTTACGTAGGCCTACGTAAATCAACGTTATCGTTTGAGTTGAAAAGAAGCATGAATGAAGGAAAAGTCCCTTGACAGGCTCATTGATGTAGGCCATAAGTGCTCCAACACAGTTGTGTGCTGGTTCTCCCTGTCTATTGGTGCACAAAGCTGCTTTGAACTCTCTACTTCCCACTGGAACAACTGCCCCTTCTGTTACACTGGCGCAGGGGATGCCACAACTGTTTAGACCGGTGGTTTTGTCTTTAAAAAGGACTTAATTTCCTCTAAAAACTGTATTGTGGGGTTGGATGAGAATATGACAAATTATGAAGGGGCCCTTTCTCAATGTGTTGGCTTTACTTGGTAGTCAGCATTGAGTTGCTGTATGCTTTAGGCAGTTTAGCATTCCTTTGCGTCGGCTCTTTCAGACTCATCCGTCATCCTCTCAACATTGCTTAAAAATATGTTTCCTCTATAATAACTTATATCAGCACTAACGTGTTACAGAAAAACATTGAGTAATAGTGAGTGCAACTAATATAAAATATTTTTCTGTCATTATAAAACTATTCCAGTACTCCTAATTCCAGGATTTCTACTCGGGGTCCACCTGCCTTAAGCTTAAATGGCCAATGCAGCTAATTTAAATCTCAATATTAAATAATTTCTCTGTAACAATTATTATTGTTATAGATTTCCATTAAAATGGGCAAATGTATCTTTCTAGCAAAAAAACTATTTCTCAAGCCAGAATTTTGCTAGGACTGTCTGGGAGTGGACTGAGTGGGGAGAGGGAAACAGAAAATTAGCTGTTTGTAACTCTCTTTATTGGTCTATTAACCAATTCATCGTATGGTGTTGTCACCATGGACAGCTGGAAATCCCACCTATCCAAACCTGCTGATTGGAAAGTGTGGAGATTGTATTTTAAATCAGCAACTATCAGGAATTAACACTGATCACACGTTTACAGTATTAGTTTCATGAGCTGTTGTACAATATGATCTAAAACACAGAAAAAAACAATTTGGACTGCACTGGGCCGTTAAAAGTGTTGAAATCCTTGGTCTTGCTCAGTGTCTCATCTATACTGAGCAAAAACTATAAATGCAACATGCAACAATTTCAAAGATTTTACTGAGTTACAGTTCATATGAGGAAATCAGTCAATTTAAATAAATTCATTAGGCCCTAATCTATTTATTTCACATGACTGGGAATACAGATGCATCTGTTGGTCACATAAACCTTTAAAAAAATGTGCATTCAAATTGGCATTGATAAAATGCAATTGTGTTCGTTGTCCGTAGCATATGCTTGTCCATACCATAACCCCACCCCATACTGCCAAATTCTCTAAATTGACATTGGAGATGGCTTATGGTAGAGAAATTAACATTAAATTATTTGGCAACAGCTCTAGTGGACATTCTTGCAGTCAGCATGCCAATTGCACTCTGCCCCAAAACTTGAGACATCTGTGGAATAGTGTTACGTGACATAACTGCACATTTTAGAGTGGCCTTTTATTGTCCCCACCACAATATCCACCTGTGTAATGATCATGCTGTTTAATCAGCTTCTTGATATGCCACACCTGTCAGGTGGATGGATTATCTTGGCAAATGAGAAATGCTCACTAACAGGGATGTAAAAAAAATTGTACACAAAATCTGAGAGAAATAAGGTTTTTGTGCGTATGGAAAATGTCTGGGATCTTATATTTCAGTTCATGAAACTATTTATCTTCATACAACAGACCTGCATCTGTCAATGCTGCAGTCAGCTCTCTGCTGAAGGAAAGAAGACCTCGGAATACAAAGCCTGTCTGTTGTCCACACTGCATTATACCAATAATGGAAAAATATTCATAAACCACACCAAAAACTATGGTTATGGTGACCACAGATGTATTTAAAAAAATATATATATTCTTTGGAATTTGAAAATCTATGTTTAAATATCATTTTCAGTTTATTTCAGAGTTTGCAATGCAAAAGTATTTTGATCAATTCAGTTTTGTTGCTATGCAGACCAAGACTTCCTTTGGTTAGAGTGAAACCTATTTACATTAAGTGAAGGCTGAAAATCCATTCAAAAATGTAATGGTGTATCATTTAAATAGATTGTATGAGCTATTCATTTTATGTCCTGTAATTACATTATATTGATGTGAACATAAATAGAAAATGTCATTTGGAATAAAAACATGTTGTTTTTTTGTTTAATCCCCGAGAATATTATGTAGATGACTGCTCCTCCGTTTCTCCAACAAAGAGAGGAGATGTGTGTTGTTTTCTTGAATCTGCAGACAGGAAAAAAAAAAGTGAAATAAGTTGAATGGACAACAAAGACTTTAAAAAGGCCAAAGAGAAACTAGCCCCTGTATGACAGTCTATTGAACGAGTTCTGTAGAGGTCTGTGTACATTGAACATGCCCCTCCTTGCTCCAGGCCCCTCTATTCTAGGTCTGTGATGTTTTCTACTGCTTTGACAGTACTAAAAATATATATTCCACAGAGCCAGAACCAAACAGTATACCAGAGTCCTGTATATGCAATTGGTGCACAAGTTAATTCTTTATTTTATACAAAGATGAACTCGCTTTTCAGCAATTGTCTAATGTCCCTGTCCCTTTTTTTGTGTGTGTGTGTGTGTGGGGGGGGGGGGGGGGGGGGGGGGGCAGCGTAATTATGTGGCCAATTAACAGAACCAAGGTAGATATTTTTTTGCCAGCTCCTTTCCCCCCCCCCCTTCATGATTCCTGACACACAGTTTCCTTTCACAGGCAGGGAGAGATGTGTTCTCACCAGCCAACCCATTACTGCCTCTCCTCCCAATAGCTTTGTCTAGCCTCCTCTTTCTACCGGCTGAAAAGACAAGAGAAGAAAAAGCCATACCCAGTATTCCCTGCTGGGCCAATTCTTCCTCTATAGAAATCAGACGGTTGTATTTAGTCAGCCGCTCTCCACGACTCAGACCTCCCAGTTTGACATACCCAACTCCCAGGCCTACGACCTGAGGGAGAGAGCAAAACGCACAATGACAACAGTTTACAGGCATAGAGCGCCAACATGCAACTGCTCATCAGCAAGGGAAAGACAAGACGCCGTCAGTTAGCTTTGTTGTAGTGTGAGTACACAATGACAGGCAAACTGTTTATGATATCTCTTCAACAGAGGTTATTGGGCCTTGTAAATACACACACTTGTATTGTCAAACTCGTGTAGAACAGAATACATACATAATTGCTGAGTTACTGCAATTGATTGTGGGTTGTTCCACGAAATGAGTGCCTTTTGTATGAGTGCCTTGGATATTTTAAGAAGAAATTGCGTGCAAATATTTAATAAAAAAATGTTGTTATATAAAATTAAATGCCCTTTAATATAGACCACATTGAATATTCAATAAATCAAATTTTTTATATAATTAGACTAAAGAGCCCAAATTCTGCATTTTGAAATCTCTGACTTCTAGGAAGATTTTAACCCAATTAACCCAAACACTTCTCCAAGTTTTCACCATCATTCTAAAGCACTAGTTATTTAGATGGGATAAAAATGTTTCAACAACTTTTTTGTGAAACTTGGATTCAATTGTTCCATTCCCCATGTTACAAGGGGATTTATGGCTGATTTAAGATAAAGTTGTCAACCCTGTTATGGTCAACCCCGTTATACTTATTAGGCACTTACTATAGTTCTTTTTTTATTTAACCTCTTGTGAAGGAAAAATGTGTTTTTCAAGAAGTTGAACATGTGCTTTTTATGACAGAAAGTAAAAAATTAGGTATAATAACATTTTAAAAATCATCAAGTTCCACTACGTAGCCCTTTACACTTGTACCCGTATACAGGTTGAAAATGGCAGATTTGGGCACTGGTAAGCTCCTAAATTGGAACGCAGTGGCTGTACAGTAACATGCTATACATGACATCAGAGCTCAGGCTCTACGCTTCATTCACAGCATTCTTGGGTTTTGACTGACAGCCGTTCTGAACTTGGGCACAGCACGCGACAAGATGTTGCCCCAATCCCTCCGACTAATTGGTCAACTTTTGCATTTTTTTGAGTCAGGGAACTGCTGTAAAGTAAGATGACTCGTTGTATTTTGAAAGATGAGACATTGAGGATTATAATAAACACCCCTTTGATGTCATACAAGCGAGCCAAACACCTGTGAGTCCAAACGTGCACTTCACATTTCCATATCATAAAACTTGTCATATACAGTGTCAACATTTTTTTATCACTGTGTTAGATGTACAGTTACAAGATGACATGGTGTCATAACCTGAATGCACTCATGACTCCTTTCTAAACGCACCAAAATAACAATCTGTTTTTTTAATTGCCCCGTATGATCCTATTTTATAACTTAGCTAGTCATGTAGTCAATAGAACAAGCTTTCAAATTATGCCCACCTGACCCAGATTGCGATTTATAATGGGCTGTTTTTGGATTGCATAAACAACAGTAATTGTGTGATGGCTGAGATGCAGGGTTGTGTTCCAAACAAAACAACTACAGGTGTGCTTGTTCTAGTTCCTCAACAGCACAGCTAGAAGAGCTCAAAAGCACTTTGTAGCTGAAGACTTCTTTGAGTCATAAAAGTGCACTGAAATAACTTAGGAACTGTGCACACTTTGGAGAGGTGTGTGTGACCACTTGGAGACACCAGTTAGTCCTCCCACTCAAACCCTTGTAACTTTTTTTGTTTTATGTCGCACCTACCCCACATTTTCCAGGAATATTCGTATCATGTTACTGAATGTATCCAGTGTATTTTCAAATTTTGTTATTAGCTAATGCGGTGAAAAGTACAGTAAATGTAAAATGCACATAAAAGCAACAGTGTAATGTTTGGATTCAGTTTTGTGTCCCAGCTGAAATGTTGTGTCCTCAACTTTGGTCTAAAACGGTCCCCTTTCAATTGCTACCATGCTTATGCATATTATTATCATATTTCTTCTGTAAGAAACATTTCAATTGAGCCCTATCCATATATGCCAATTCCCACGAGTGTAAAGGGTTAAAAGGCACCTAATTGGTGGAACGACCCTTGTCAGACTTACAAAAGAGTTTCAGTCAAACAGATTGATAGATAAAGACACAGAGAGAGATAGACATGTAAACATATAGATGTAAAGAGACACACAAAGCCAGCGAGTAGATGACTAAACCTCACCATATCGGAGAGGGCGTCGTCACTGCAGGGCTCACCGCACGTCGTTCCAATTATCACTGCACCTGACATACAAAAGGTGACACACACACACACACACACACACACTCAAGTCATTTACTGTACATGACCAGGTCAATTAATCAACTCTTTACACTATCTGTCATTACAGGGGTTCGTTCCCTCTTGAAATACACTGCATTCCCCAAAATAAACATTAACAAACTAACAAACCTTAGTTTCATATAGAAAAACATTCATTTGAGTGAGATCGTAAGAACAAAGGTAATCTCCGAAACCCGGAACTTAAAATCTTGCGAAATTGTGTCAGATGCTCGGTTAAATCCTGAGGGGAGACATGTTAGAAAATATACTGACGAGACTAACGAAGCCCTCTAAGTGGAAACTATCGCGGTGAATCCCCAACAAGCCCCTCGGCCCTACCAGAGATACTTCATATAAAGGTTACGTTACTCTGCTCAGACATTGCATCCATCAACCAACGGTTGCATGCCACGTCATTCGACTGAACCGTTGGGCACCAGATTGCTATAACATATGATGTGGTTAGCTGATACTTCAAATACCAATCCAGACTAGGGTTGAAAGGCGGGAAACCGGTTACAGAGATAATACCAAGAATTACCGCCCAAACCACTCCCTTTTCCCGGGATAAATCACTTAGAGAAACCGGTAAATTATAATCAATTATTTATATGAACAGCGTGACGTGAAATGGAACTGTTCCATTTTATGCAATGTCTCAATCTGGATTCTCTAAGGCTTTCTCTCTGCTCTCTGCATGATCAATCATCAATGCTCAGGGTGGGGACAGACTGCCCATCTCAGTATGGACCGCAGTTCACAATGCATGTCGACCTATCATCTCATCATGGTAACTTTTTTTCTTGTGACAGGTGGGCCTACATTTTCTGCAGCAGAGTCTATGCTACAGTAACATAAACACCGAATGCGTCTCTAATGTACACATCTCCATCTGGCTTTTCGGGGTCACATTATTTGTTTAATTTTAAAGATACATTTTTTTAAACAGCCTATCACTCGAATATCATTGCTTTAAAGTAGTGCACGTGCAAGCACTCTTGCAGCATTTCTATATTTTTACTATTTTCTACATTCTACATGTAGAATAATAGTGAAGACATCAAAACTATGAAATAACACACATGGAATCATGTAGGAACCAAAAAAGTGTTATACAAGTCAAAATATATTTTATATTTGAGATTTTTCAAAGTAGCCACCCTTTGCCTTGATGACAGCTTTGCACACGCTTGGCATTCTCTCAACCAGCTTCACCTGGAATGCTTTTCCAACAGTTTTGAAGGAGTTCCCACATCTGCTGAGCACTTTTTGGCTGCTTTTCCTTCACTCTGTGGTCAAACTCATCCCAAACCATCTCAATTGGGTTGAGGTCGGGGGATAGTGGAGGCCAGGTCATCTGATGCAGCATTCCATCACTCTTCTTCTTGGTCTCTTATATATATACGGTGCATTCGGAAAGTATTCAGACCCCTTGACAAAGATGTTAGTTCGGGTTCAAGTCCGGGCTCTGGCTGGGCCACTCAAGGACATTCAGAGACTTGTCCCGAAACCACTCCTGCATTGTCTTGGCTGTGTGCTTAGGGTTGTTGTCCTGTTGGAAGATTAACCTTCACACCAGTATGAGGTACCTAAGCGCTCTGGAGTAGGTTTTCATCAAGGATCTTTCTGTACTTTGCTCCGTTCATCTTTTCCTCAATCCTGACTAGTCTTCCAGTCCCTGCCGCTGAAAAATATCCCCACAGCATGATCCTGCCACCATCATGCTTCACCAAAGGGGATGAGTGTGACGCTTGGCTATCAGGCCAAAGAGTTCAATCTTGGTTTCATCAGACCAGAGAATCTTGTTTCACATGTTCTGAGAGTCCTTTAGGTGCCTTTTGGCAAACTCCTAGTGAGCTGTCATGTGCCTTTTACTGAGGAGTGGCTTACTTCTGGCCACTCTACCATAAAGGCCTGGTTGTTGGAGTGCTGCAGGGATGGTTGTCCTTCTGGAAGGTTCTCACATCTCCACAGAGGAACTCTGGAGCTCTGTCAGAGTGACCATCGGGTTCTTGGTCACCTCCCTGACCAAGGCCCTTCTCCCCTGATTGCTCAGTTTTCCTGGACGGCCAGCTCTAGGAAGAGTATTGGTGGTTCCAAACTTCTTCCTTTAAGAATGATGGAGGCCACTGTGTTATTGGGGACCTTCATGGCTGCAGACATTTTTTTGGTATCCTTCCCCAGATCTGTGCCTCGACACAATCCTGTCTACAGACAATTCCTTTTACCTCATGGCTTGGTTTTTGCTCTGACATGCACTGTCAACTGTGAGACCTTATATAGACAGGTGCATTTCCAAATCATTTCCAATCAATTGCATTTACCACAGGTGGACTCCAATCAAGTTGTAGGAACATCTCAAGGATGTTCAATGGAAACAGGATGCACCTGAGCTCAATTTTGAGTCTCATAGCAAAGGGTCTGAATACTTATGTAAATAAGGTATTTCAGTTTTTATTTTGAATACATTTGCACACATTTCTAAAAACAATTATTGCTTTGTCATTATGGGGTATTGTGTGTAGATTGATGATACATTTGTTTTTATTTAATCCATTTAAGAATAAGGCTGTAACCTAACAAAATTTGGAAAAAGTGAAGTTGTCTAAATACTTTCCGAATGAACTGTACATGTATTGGATAACGATACAATCATTTGGGCTTTTTTGGGCTTGTGCTCATAAAATGTCTTTAATGTAGGGTTCCTAAAAATGTATTTAATGTATGGCTCATCAGGCTCAGGTAGCATCAGGCTTGAATGTTCATTTAAAGCTCTTATCAAATCCAGACATAGGCCTATTTATGTGCTTAATATGCTTGTGAATGACACTTCCGGTTTTGGAGGGAAATACAAGGTTACCCGGGAGAAAGGTGATTTATTTTCAGGATGGAACATTTGTAAAATACCGGGAAAATATTCAACCCTAATCCAGATGTTGCAAGATCTGGCATGTGTCCACAATGCCTGGGCAAAGGAATGCGCCCAATGACGAGATACTTGTGTCTCCACCCTAACAATGGAATTCGTTGTCCACAGAGTATTATTTGTATATTTTTTTGAATATTCGATGAGGGGTGTTGATGTCAACTCCCTGTATTCTATGCTAGCCTCATGAACATGCATAGACCATCTCGAATTTCAACAGGACCAACTACGATAGAGTTTCCGGCACGTCGCGTTCATCACACGTATATCAGTACACTCGTAACAACCTAAGCATTATGAAACTTCTATTAGATCCAATAAGCCTCATGACTAAACTCAACATTATCATTGCCCCGATACAAAAACTCCACATTTGTATCATTTCACCCAGTCATTTCACCCGTTTTATGTACTACGCCATTAAATTGTGTACTACATCATCCATTTCGTATGCTATGTTACGTCCTGCAAAAATTATAATGATTATTTATAATTTTTATTCGTATGATATGTTACGAATTTGTTGCGCTTAAGTTCCTGGAGTGCATCTCTAACATGGACAGATTTTGGGCCCTTACCAACTCATCGTCACGTGTTGCTGACGAAACTCCAAGGGTGACTTCAAGAGTAGCGAGGGGATCAAATAAACCCAGCAACTTCGGAACGCACTCGTGATTCGATTGATGCAATTCATGTTCCACATTTAAATAATAACATTTGCATGAAATTCAAATTCCCCCTGTCATTTTACAATATATAAATCTCAGTTACAGTGAAATGTTTTACTTGGGATGCATTTATTTTGTTACATGTATCAAGCCTCTAAATCAGACACAAACAAAATACACGTGGCTCATTAATAAGACTCGCCTTTCCATTCTGTTGTATTAAATTGCGCAAAACTACAAACATACCACAGTGCATGTTGGGATAGTATTTGGCTCTGGAGCCAGCAGATGGTCTAATTAACCCCTACCCCCTCAATAATGTTCACTCCCTCAGCTTTGAGAAACTTGTGCATACGGCAGAGGCGCGCGTGAAGGAAATGGAGGGTCGACAGGCGAGGGGAATGGGAAGGGACTGATTTGCGATTCATCCCAATTAGTCGTCGCATCCCAATCTCTTGACAAATGCTAATACCATTTATGTTACGCACATCTGTCCACGAGAGATTAGAACAAAGGTAAATCGACTGAACATAATCTTTGGTCCCATGACCTATTACGGTATAAATATCATGGGGTTGCATCATTTGACAGATAGCTGGCTCTCGCGGATGACATTGATTTGGCTCCCTGTGATCTAAGGTTCAATTCGACAGCATGCAAAAGGGGAAATCTTCCCACTAAGCATTTACCGATGTCTTTATCTTTTTTTGTGTGCAGTCCGTTTCAACTTCCACAGACATCCGGTCCGGACCAGCCTTTTGGCCCAAATATAGACGTCTATAATTCGTTCAGATTGGGCCTGGTCTGTACCGGACCAAATCTGAACCAATCATAGAGATCTACAGGTAATTGCCAAAATAAAGGACACACTAACATAAAGTGTCTTAATAGAGCGTTGGACCACCATGAGCCATGACAGCTTCAATGTACCTTGGCATAGATTCTACAATAGTGAAGGGCATGAGTTATCGAGTACACGAGTATACAAACGGATGTCAAAACTCAATCTTTAACCAGAGACTACATATTTTTGCTTTGTGGCTGCCCGAACGAGCAAGTGAAATTTGGTCCCTATTCTGTGTCTGGAGCTCTATTGGAAGGATGTGACACCATTCTTCCACAATAAATTCCATAATTTGGTTTTATTGATGGAAAATGCTGTCTCAGGAGCCTCTCAAGAATCTCAAGTGTTCAATTGGGTTGAGATCTGGTGATTGAGATGGCATATGGTTTACATCATTTTCATGCTCATCAAACCATTCAGTGACCACTCGTGCCCTGTGGATGGGGGCATTGTCATCCTATGGGGGCATAGCCATGGTAGCAAAAATAATGGCCTGCCCAGCATTTTTATACATGACCCTAAGCATGATGGGATGTTAATTGCTTAATTAACTCAGGAACCACACCTGCGTGAAGCACCTGCTTGCAATATGCTTTGTATTCCTCATTTACTCAAGTTTTTCCATTACTTTGGCAGTTACCCGTATGTTTCACAAGTTGACAGCACAGTACAGTACTGTACAGTAAAGAAAAGTAGAGTACAGTACAATACAGCAGAACATATTAGAGTACAGTAAATAAAATAAAAGTAAAATATAGTGTACTATTGTACCCTGCTATACTCTAATGTACTCTACTCTGCTGAACTAAACTGTACTATACTGAATAAAACTCTACTGTCCTATACCGTACCATACCATACTGTACTGAATAAAACTCTACTGTCCTATACCGTACCATACTGTACTGTACTGAATAAAACTCTACTGTCCTATACCGTACCATACCGTACTGTACTGAATAAAACTCTACTGTCCTATACCGTACCATACCGTACTGTACTGAATAAAACTCTACTGTCCTATACCGTACCATACTGTACTGTACTGAATAAAACTACTGTCCTATACCGTACCATACCGTACTGTACTGAATAAAACTCTACTGTCCTATACCGTACCATACCGTACTGTACTGAATAAAACTCTACTGTCCTATACCGTACCATACTGTACTGTACTGAATAAAACTACTGTCCTATACCGTACCATACCGTACTGTACTGAATAAAACTACTGTCCTATTCCGTACCATACCGTACTGTACTGAATAAAACTCTACTGTCCTATACCGTACCATACTGTACTGAATAAAACTCTACTGTCCTATACCGTACCATACCGTACTGTACTGAATAAAACTCTACTGTCCTATACCGTACCATACCGTACTGTACTGAATAAAACTCTACTGTCCTATACCGTACCATACCGTACTGTACTGAATAAAACTCTACTGTCCTATACCGTACCATACCGTACTGTACTGAATAAAACTCTACTGTCCTATACCGTACCATACCGTACTGTACTGAATAAAACACTACTGTCCTATACCGTACCATACCGTACTGTACTGAATAAAACTCTACTGTCCTATACCGTACCATACTGTACTGAATAAAACTCTACTGTCCTGTACTGTACCATACCGTACTGTACTGAATAAAACTCTACTGTCCTATACCGTACCATACCGTACTGTACTGAATAAAACTCTACTGTCCTATACCGTACCATACCATACTGTACTGAATAAAACTCTACTGTCCTATACCGTACCATACTGTACTGTACTGAATAAAACTCTGTCCTATACCGTACCATACCGTACTGTACTGAATAAAACTCTACTGTCCAATACCGTACCATACCGTACTGTACTGAATAAAACTCTACTGTCCTATACCGTACCATACTGTACTGTACTGAATAAAACTCTACTGTCCTATACCGTACCATACCGTACTGTACTTTACTGAATAAAACTCTACTGTCCTATACCGTACCATACCGTACTGTACTGAATAAAACTCTACTGTCCTATACCGTACCATACCGTACTGTACTGAATAAAACTCTACTGTCCTATACCGTACCATACCGTACCGTACTTTACTGAATAAAACTCTACTGTCCTATACCGTACCATACCGTACTGTACTGAATAAAATTATACTGTCCTATACCGTACCATACTGTACTGAATAAAACTCTACTGTCCTATACCGTACCATACCGTACTGTACTGAATAAAACTACTGTCCTATACCGTACCATACCGTACTGTACTGAATAAAACTCTACTGTCCTATACCGTACCATACCGTACTGTACTGAATAAAACTCTACTGTCCTATACCGTACCATACCGTACTGTACTGAATAAAACTCTACTGTCCTATACCGTACCATACCATACTGTACTGAATAAAACTCTACTGTCCTATACCGTACCATACCGTACTGAATAAAACTCTACTGTCCTATACCGTACCATACTGTACTGTACTGAATAAAACTCTACTGTCCTATACCGTACCATACCGTAATGTACTGAATAAAACTCTACTGTCCTATACCGTACCATACTGTACTGAATAAAACTCTACTGTCCTATACCGTACCATACCGTACTGTACTTTACTGAATAAAACTCTACTGTCCTATACCGTACCATACCGTACTGTACTGAATAAAACTCTACTGTCCTATACCGTACCATACCATACTGTACTGAATAAAACTCTACTGTCCTATACCGTACCATACCGTACTGTACTTTACTGAATAAAACTCTACTGTCCTATACCGTACCATACCGTACTGTACTGAATAAAACTCTACTGTCCTATACCGTACCATACCGTATGTACTGAATAAAACTCTACTGTCCTATACCGTACCATACCATACTGTACTGAATAAAACTCTACTGTCCAATACCGTACCATACTGTACTGAATAAAACTCTACTGTCCTGTACTGTACCTTACCGTACTGTACTGAATAAAACTCTACTGTCCAATACCGTACCATACCGTACTGTACTGAATAAAACTCTACTGTTCTATACCGTACCATACCGTACTGTACTGAATAAAACTCTACTGTCCTATACCGTACCATACCGTACTGTACTGAATAAAACTCTACTGTCCTATACCGTACCATACCGTACTGTACTGAATAAAACTCTACTGTCCTATACCGTACCATACTGTACTGTACTGAATAAAACTCTACTGTCCTATACCGTACCATACTGTACTGAATAAAACTCTACTGTCCTGTACTGTACCATACCGTACTGTACTGAATAAAACTACTGTCCTATACCGTACCATACTGTACTGAATAAAACTCTACTGTCCTGTACTGTACCATACCGTACTGTACTGAATAAAACTCTACTGTCCTGTACCGTACTGCATCGTACTCCACTGTACTCTACTCTCCTAAACTGTCAGGCACTGTACTGTGATGTTCAAACTTATGAAACATAGCCTAGACGTCTATGATTAGTTCAGATTTGGATCTGATCTGCACCGACCAAATTTTGTTTGGGGGCGGAGCTCATTGGAATAATAGTGTTTGTTTCCATTCTTAGGCTTGAGTGCGGCTGCTCGGCCATGGAAACCCATTTCAATAAGCTCCCGACAAACAGTTCTGTGCTGACGTGGCTTCCAGAGGCAGTTTGGAGTGTTGCAACCGAGGATAGACAATTTTTACCTGCTAGGCTCCAGCACTTGGCGGTCCTGTTTTGTGAGCTTCTGTGGCCTACCACTTGTTGCTCCTAGACATTTCCACTTCACAATAACAGCACTTACAGTTGACTAGGGCAGCTCTAGCAGGGCAGACATTTGACAAACTAACTTGTTGGAAAGGTGGCATCCTGTGATGGTGCCACGTTGAAAGTCACGGAGCTCTTCAGTGAGGCCATTCTATTGCCAATGTTTGTGTATGGAGATTGCATGACTGTGTGCTCAATTTTATACACCTGTCAGCCATAGGTGTGGCTGAAACAGCCGAATTCACTAATTTGAAGGGGTGTCCACATACTTTTATATATATGGTGTACATTATGTAACTGTTACTGAGAATGTTGTTGTAGTTGAAGTGGTCTGTTGGTTTATTCTGTAGGTTTGACTACAATGAACGTCATCGCTGCTTTTGAAAAAGCTAACATAAGTCCATGTGACAGATATAATACATATTCTGTTGCAATCTTCAGCTAGCTCCTCTTTCTTATATTAAGAGGCTTGAAAACATATTGTTGTGATAAGTTGTGATATTATGATATAATGCTTACTTCATTGAGAATGTATGTGCAGTTGAAATTTGGCCATAGAATTAATGACCGGGAAAAAAACGTATTTTCAACGTCCGGAAAATATGTATTTTCACCTTTCATTCAGCACCTAAAATGCACCGGATTTCAATGTCTGGTAAATATGTATTTTCAACATCCGGAACATACGTCTTTTCGACATACGTAGAATACGCCATTGCACCTTTTATTCAGCACCTAAAATGCACCTGACTTCAACATCGGAAAAAGACATCTAAAAGATTCATCCAACAGAATCCATCAGAGCAACCATGTATGTCAGCGTGTGAGTGAACTCCCCCCATCCCTTAGTAAAAATGTTTAGTTCCATCTCTGTCGTATACACTGTGTCTATTCAGTTTTGATGTTATAAAGTCAATTAATTTAGGTCAATCTGGCCAATATGTAGGCTAATTCCACTAGCATGGATTTGACATTCCCTCCATAAAACTATGCATACTATACATTTGACTTACAATAGGACAATGAGTCATATCTTAGTAAGCAATAGCTCTATGTAAAACTGACTCCATCAGTGGCTCCCTTACCTTTGTTCTCTGTGGTGACGTGGATCAGGTCGGTGACTGTGATCTCATTGCTCTGATTGAGGATATACCCTCTGACCCCTGGAAGAGATGGGGCGTCCTCCCGTGAGCTGTGACACTGGGGCTTGGAGGAGATGTCAGAGAGCAGGCTACACGAGGCTCCAACCACACTGCTCAGTCTCTCCCACTGCTCCACATCCTTACACAGGGGTCACATACCATGAGCTTCCACAAGCACATTTGTACTCACCAACGCATGTCTTTCGTTTACTGCGGTATTGTGTTCAGAGCTGTGTTCCCGTCTTACCTCTTTTCGCAGAGGATCGATCAGGGCTACGACTGCTGGGTATTTACTAATCAAAGCCTCATACATGTCCACTAGTTCATCAGGAGACTTGGGTGTTCCTGTAATAACTTCATACTTTCCTTTTGGCTGTAGAGGAGCAAAAACAGAATGAATACATAGAATTGTACTCATTGTGCAAGGCCACACTGCATGTTTTAACATTCTGTTTACATACATAGTCCATTAGGTTGTGAGCAGCACAGTTTACTGCTAAATGGATCCCCTTTCCAAGTGCCAATCCAAGATTGTTAGATGCTTCAGTAATTAGATCGAGAGGCTGCTCAGGACGCTCATACCCAACAACTAAGGCTCCAGAGTCAGACACTGTTGGCAGTACAGGCTGGAAAGAGAGAAGGGATGTTTGGTCAGCCGTCATAAATGCACACAAAGTGTCATTGTTAATAATATACCTGTATCTGTGGAGAGAAGTGCTGGATCATCTATTTGCAGTTTGATAGTGCAACTAGTGCTTAACCATAAACAGATGGCATTGAATTGATTCAAGCCTTGAAAAATGTACGTTTTCATGTAATGTGTACAGGGCCTTCAGAAAGTATTCACACCCCTTGACTTTTTCCACATTTTGTTGTGTTACAAAGTGGGATTCAAATGGATTTAATTGTCATTTTTGTCAAGGATTTACACAAAATACTCTGTAATGTCAAAGTGGGAAAAAAATATATGAAAAATAAGACGCTCATTTATCTTGATTAGATAAGTATTCAACCCCGAGTCAATACATGTTAGAATCACCTTTGGAAGCGATTACAACTGTGAGTCTTTCTGGATAAGTCTCTTTTTCTAAGAGCATTCCACACCTGGATTGTGCAGCACTAGCCCAAATTCTTCAAGATTTGTAAAATTGGATGTTGATCATTGCTAGACAACCATTTTCAGGTTTTGTAATAGATTTGCGAGCAGATTTAAGTCAAAACTGTAACTCGGCCACTCAGGAACATTCACTGTCTTCTTGGTAAGCAACTCCAGTGTAGATTTGGCCTTGTGTTTTATGTTATTGTCCTGTTGAAAGGTGAATTCATCTCCCAGTGTCTGGTAGATAGCAGACTGAACCAGGTTTTCCTCTAGGATTTTGCCAGTGCTTAGCTCCATTCCATTTTTTTTATCCTAAAAAACTCCCAGTCCTTAATGATTACAAGCATAACATGATGCAGCCACCACTATGCTTGAACATATGGAGTGGTACTCAGTAATGTGTTGTATTGGATTTGCCCCAAACATAACATTTTGTATTCAGGACAAAAAGTCAATTGATTTGCCACATTTTTGCAGTATTACTTTAGTGCCTTGTTGCAAACTGGATGCATGTTTTGGAATATGTGTATTCTGTACATGCGTCCTTCTTTCACTCTGTCAATTAGGTTAGCATTGTGGAGTAACTACATGTTGTTGATCCATCCTCAGTTTTCTCCTACCTGTATCTTTGTAGTGACTGGGTGCACACTACCCAAAGTGTAATTAATAACCTCACTATGCTCAAAGGGATATTCAATGTCTGCTTAAAATATATATATATATATAAATCTACCAATAGGTGTCATTCTTTGTGAGGCATTGTAAAGCCTCCCTGGTCTTTGTGGTTGAATCTGTGTTTGAAATTCACTGTTCGACTGATGGACCTCACAGATAATTGTATGTGTGGGGTACAGAGATGAGGAAGTCATTCAAAAATCATGTAAAAACTATTATTGCACATAGACTGAGTCCATGAAACTTATGTGACTTGTTAAGCAGTTTTACTCCTGAACTTATTTACAGTAGTCTTGCTAAGGGGTTGACATTTCAGATTTTCATTTTTAATTAATTAGTAAAAAAGGTTAAAATCATAATTCCACTTTGATATTATGGGGTATTGTGTGTAGGCCAGTGACATAAAATCTCAATGTAATCAATTTTCAATTCAGGCTGTAACACAACAAAAGTTGGAAAAAGTAACATATTCAGTCTTAGAAATAAATCAAAAGATAACATATCTAAACTCAGCAAAAAAAGAAATGTCCTGTCACTGTCAACTGAGTTTATTTTCAGCAAACTTAACATGTTTGTATGAACATAACAAGATTCAACAACTGAGACATGAACTGAACAAGTTCCACAGACATGTGACTAATAGAAATTGAATAATGTGTCCCTGAACAAAGGGGGGGGGGGTCAAAATCAAAAGTAACAGTCAGTATCTGGTGTGGCCACCAGCTGCAATAAGTACTGCAGTGCATCTCCTCCTCATGGACTGCACCAGATTTGCCAGTTCTTGCTGTGAGATGTTACCCCACTCTTCCACCAAGGCACCTGCAAGTTCCCGGACATTTCTGGGGGGAATGGCCTTAGCCCTCACCCTCCGATCCAACAGGTCCCAGACGTGCTCAATGGGATTGAGATCCGGGCTCTTCGCTGGCCATGGCAGAACACTGACATTCCTGTCTTGCAGGAAATCACACACAGAACGAGCAGTATGGCTGGTGGCATTGTCATGCTGGAGGGTCATGTCAGGATGAGCCTGCAGGAAGGGTACCACATGAGGGAGGAGGATGTCTTCCCTGTAGCGCACAGCGTTGAGATTGCCTGCAATGACAACAAGCTCAGTCCGATGATGCTGTGACACACCGCCCCAGACCATGACGGACCCTCCACCTCCAAAACGATCCTGCTCCAGATTACAGGACCCGGTGTAACGCTCATTCCTTCGACGATAAACGCGAATCCGACCATCACCCCTGTGAGACAAAACCGTGACTCATCAGCACATTTTGCCAGTCCTGTCTGGTCCAGTGACGGTTGGTTGGTGCCCATAGGCGACGTTGTTGCCGGTGATGTCTGGTCAGGACCTGCCTTACAACAGGCCTACATGCCCTCAGTCCAGCCTCTCTCAGTCTATTGCGGACAGTCTGAGCACTGATTGTGCATTCCTGGTGTAACTTGGGCAGTTGTTGTTGCCATCCTGTACTTGTCCCGCAGGTGTGATGTTCGGATGTACCGATCCTGCGCAGGTGTTGTTACACTGCCACTGCGAGGACGATCAGCTGTCCGTCCTGTCTCCCTGTAGCGCTGTCTTAGGCGTCTCACAGTACGGACACTGCAATTTATTGCCCTGGCCACATCTGCAGTCCTCATGCCTCCTTGCAGCATGCCTAAGGCATGTTAACGCAGATGAGCAGGGACCCTGGGCATCTTTCTTTTCAGTCAGTAGAAAGGCCTCCTTAGTGTCCTTGACCTTAATTGACCTTAATTGCCTAGCGTCTGTAAGCTGTTAGTGTCTTAACGACCGTTCCACAGGTGCATGTTCATACATTTTTATGGTTCATTGAACAAGCATGGGAAACAGTGTTTAAACCCTTTACAATGAAGATCTGTGAAGTTATTTGGATTTTTACTAATTATCTTTGAAAGACAGGGTCCTGAAAAAGGGCCATTTCTTTTTTTGCTGAGTTTATATCCACCAAAATGAATTTGCTTTCTTTTCTAGAAGGTAGAGTAAGAAAGACAACATGTACTGTAGACCCTGACTCAATTGTGAGTCATAAGACACAAATAGAGCCCTAAACTATACAGTAGATCCAATATACAGGGATCTGCCGCAATGTTCCTTACCCCTGTTTTTGAAGCAGTATTCATTATTTTCATCATCTCCTTTTGAAGCTTAAGGACCATTGTAATGATCTGTTGGGAGAGTTCATAGACTGTCTTAGATACATGTTTCTTTAAACTATGTAATACCAAAGATTGGCAGAGAAAACAATCAGGAACATTGGTTGACTTAACCTCGACACTCTCAAGACTAGTATTCAGTAAGTCCTGTATGGTCGTGTGCGCTGTAGTTGGTAGAGCATGGTGCTTGCAACACCAGGGTTGTGGGTTCGATTCAAGCGTGGGACCAGAACGAATGTATGCACTCACTACTGTAAGTCGCTCTGGATAAGAGGGTCTGCTAAATTACTTCAATGTGTAAGTGTCCAGATAGAACACAAAGAATAAACTTGAGTTTTGATGGACTCTCCCAGTAATACTGGGCAGATCGAGAACAAAGTGTGTAACTTGAAATTGGAGAATAAAGGCTGAAAATATGTTGTGGTGGTGAGTGTCAATACTTGTTTGAGTCTTTGTCCAGCTTTAGGGATGACAATTATTTCCTCCAGTAAATTGAGTTTTCCTGGGGACATCTTGCCACAGCTCAACAAAGTTACCAAGGGCACAGGGATGTGCATCTCTTTTGGACACGGCTGTTAAAATAAAGAAAAAGCATAGTAAAGCATTTGGTGTTTTACAAATGTGACCCGTTTCAAGAAGCTAGGCGTATGTCGCACGCCACTACTTCACAGGAGAGGCATTTGAAAGTTTTTTTATTTTAAAAAATCTAAATGCGTTTTTTGGCAGAAATGCCTTCTGGAATATAAAAGACTTGGTGAGGTATTATTGAACACTTTAGTCACAGTAGCAGATTGTGGACATTATATGCCCAAGTCAAGAGAAGATGGTCAATAATATTACTCAGCACTTCTGACACTTTTTAAAAACTACTCACTACATGTTTTGTATGACAACTAGATGAAATAGCCTCCCTATACCCACACATACTGTATAGTATCTGGTATTGCCTTTAGGCCTATCATTACTGATCAATGACCTATTTCACATTGCATGACATTGCATGGTGTGTTTGTATGTGTGCAGGTATGTGTGTTTGGGGGGGGGGGGGGGGGCTCACTGACTTGTTGGTTTCTCAGAGCTTTGATGTACTTGTACAGGGGGATGCATTGTAGTAGAGCCCCAGTCTTGGCCACAGCCAAGGACACTGAACCAATGGCCATGCTGCCAGGCAGGACCAGCTCTGAGGGCTCTGGAGGCGGAATGGGCTTCTCTGTGCTGTTGCCTTTTTTGCCTGGAAAACCAGAAACAAACTTTATCTGCCTCAATGTTGTTACACAACTTGAGAGGAAGAAGAATTTCCCCCAGTGACAGACTGAGAGGCCAGGCCTCCCACTTTGTTCTCTTAGAATACACGGTGGGCTTTATCTGTCACTAGAAAGAGGGGAGGAGTCGGTTTACCACAGGGGGACCACTAGGAAAATAAGCAAGAGAGATGAGTGCATTGGACCAGCGCTTCAACCAAAACTTCTCTATGGAGCTGAGACCTAATACTGGCAGAGCTCTTAAAATAACACCTCTCAATGTGTCTCCCAGGTGGAAACTTCAGTGTAACATTTGACCTGCACATAACCTCTGAGCACCAGTCTGTTTCTTTATGCATACTTAAAACATACACAGGGTCCCGCCCCTGTATTTTTATTGAGAACAAGCTAATGTTTTGAAAGAAAAGCATCCAGTGTTAATATGATGCGTGATGTCAGATTATCTGTCAGGCTGGCCCAGGGGAGAGGTTCGTTACCTTTGTCTCCACCCTTCTTGTCTTTCGGGGGTGCGGTGGGAGGGGATGCCTCAGGCACAGGCACACTAGGTGGCTGGTTCTCCTTCTCTCTGTTCCGAATGTCCTGGTCCTCCAGGTAGCGGGCCACGAAGAAATCACTGCCACACAAAACAAATACCACTTGGCCTTCATCCATAGGAGCAGCGTAGAGTTATCAAAAGCAGCATGCATGACACTATTGGGTTGATCAGGACAAGGGCTTCTTTTACCATTGGATGACCCATTGTATAGTAGGAGAAATGTCAGATATCGACCAAAGAGGTACTGATGGAGAATGGAACACACTCCTTATGTGACACCAGAATTACCAGAGCATTGCATTTGAGAGAGCACAGCAAACTATGTTCTGTCTCTGCTATTACAAAGCCACCGTAAAAAAATGGAATTATTTCTGAATTAGGTACAGAGTAAACAAGCTTGCTTGATTGGCTATGTAAAAACAAAGCACAGGGTCTTATTTTCAGTTCATACATTTTAAACATGGAGGCTAATATTTTTGGAGGCTGTCATGTAAAGCTGGGAAGAACAACCGAAAATTATCGACACCGACAAACCAACCACTTATCGTAGACATTTTGCTGATGGTGTTCATTACGATAAATAGCCTATTTGAATAAATAACCCTACGAGAGAAATGTGAAGTTTGAAATGAAAAACAGTTTGCTAATATGGGTGATTGTTAATGGGACAATTGATAGCTACATCATTCAAAGTAGTAGGTGTAGTTTTAAGGGTAATATAAATAAAATAACTGTGAACAGTTATTGTTATAATTCAGTGAATGTATTGTGATATGGATTTTTGTTCATATCGCCCAACTCTACTGTCATGCTAATACCACATGGCCTAATCCACTGTGTGTATGATCATAACTAACAGGAGGCAAAAGGCTCCAGTCCATCCCAAACTATGTGCAAAGGCAACCCTGCTGTTACTTCAATGAAATAGAATAGGTTGAGCTAAACTGAGCTAAACTGACCGAGACGCGCCTCCAACAACACATAAAACCTCACATAATTCTTCCCAAAAACAAACAATTTCTCTCAACCAGTGGCATATGGGCTTTTTAAGTGAGCGCTGTTGCCGCCATGAGATAAGCAATGCCCACTTTGTCAAAAGCAGGGATGCAAAATATTTATCATGTCCATTCCCAGTGTGCATCTCCAGGGTGCTGTTAGAGAGACGCATCACTGCAGCCCTCCACCAACATTCCGTCAAAAAACGAATCTAACATAAATAATATAGAAGGTGTAGCATATCGTAGAAAGAGTATGGGCCCTTTTCTGTAGTCTACAGGATGGAGATAAAATGAATGACAATAGCCTAACCTACAGTTGAAGTCGAAAGTTTACATACACCTTAGCCAAATACATTTAAACTCAGTTTTTCACAATTCCTGACATTTAGTCCTAGTAAAAATCCCCTGTCTTCGGTCAGTTAGGATGACCACTTTATTTTAAGAATGTGAAATGTCAGAATAATAGTAGAGAGAATAATTTATTTCAGCTTTTATTTCTTTCATCACATTCCCAGTGGGTCAGAAGTTTACATACAATCAATTAGTATTTGGTAGCATTGCCTTTAAATTGTTTAAGCTGGTGTCAAATGTTTTGGGTAGCCTTCCACAAGCTTCCCACAATAAGTTGGGTGAATATTGGCCCATTCCTCCTGACAGAGCTGGTGTAACTGAGTCAGGTTTGTAGGCCTCCTTGCTCGCACACACTTTTTCAGTTCTGCCCACAAATTTTCTATGGGATTGAGGTCAGGGCTTTGATGGCCACTCCAATACCTTGACTTCGTTGTCCTTAAGCCATTTTGCCACAACTTTAGAAGTATGCTTGGGGTCAATGTCCATTTGGAAGACACATTTGTGACCAAGCTTTAACTTCCCGACAGATGTTTTGAGATGTTGCTTCAATATATCCACATAATTTCCCTTCCTCATGATGTCATCTATTTTGTGAAGTGCATCAGTCCATCCCGCAACAAAGCACCCTCACAACATGATGCTGCCACCCCTGTGCTTCACGGGTGGGATGGTGTTCTTCGGCTTACAAGCATCCCCCTTTTTCCTCCAAACATAACGATGGTCATTATGGCCAAACAGTTCTATTATCGTTTCATCAGACCAGAGGACATTTCTCCAAAAAGTATGATCTTTGTCCCCATGTGCAGTTGCAAACCGTAGTCTGGCATTTTTATGAATGTTTTGGAGCAGTGGCTTCTTTCTTGCTGAGCGGCCTTTCAGATTACGTCAATATAGGACTTGTTTTACTGTGGATATAGATACTTTTGTACCTGTTTCCTCCAGCATCTTCACAAGGTCCTTTGCTGTTGTTCTGGGATTGATTTGCACTTTTCGCAACAAAGTACATTCATCCCGGAGACAGAACGCGTCTTCTTCCTAAGCGGTATGACGGCTGCGTGGTCCCATGGTGTTTATACTTGCGCACTATTGTTTGTACAGATGAACATGGTACCTTCAGGTTTTTGGAAATTGCTCTCAAGGATGAACCAGACTTGTGGAGGTCTACAATTTTTTTTCTGAGGTCTTGGCTGATTTCTTTTGATTTTCCCATGATGTCACGCAAAGAGGCACTGAGTTTGAAGGTAGGCCATGAAATACATCCCCAGGTACACCTCCAATTGACTCAAATGATGTCAATTAGCCCATCAGAAGCTTCTAAAGCCATGACATAATTTTCTGGAATTTTCCAAGCTGTTTAAAGGCACAGTCAACTTAGTGTATGTACAGTCGTGGCCAAAAGTTTTGAGAATTATACAAATATAAATTTTCGCAGTCTGCTGCCTCAGTTTGTATGATGGCAATTTGTATATACTCCAGAATGTTATGAAGAGTGATCAGATGAATTGCAAAGTCCCTCTTTGCCATGCAAATGAACTGAAACCCCAAAAAACATTTCCACTGCATTTCAGCCCTGCCATAAAAAGGACCAGCTGACATCATGTCAGTGATTCTCTCGTTAACACAGGTGTAAGTGTTGACGAGGACAAGGCTGGAGATCACTCTGTCATGCTGATTGAGTTCGAATAACAGACTGGAAGCTTCAAAAGGAGGGTGGTGTTTGGAATCATTGTTCTTCCTCTGTCAGCCATGGTTACCTGCAAGGAAACACGTGCCGTCATCATTGCTTTGCACAAAAAGGGTTTCACAGGCAAGGATATTGCTGCCAGTAAGATTGCACCTAAATCAACTATTTATCGGATCATCAAGAACTTCAAGGAGAGCGGTTCAATTGTTGTGAAGAAGGCTTCAGGGCGCCCTAGAAAGTCCAGCAAGCGCCAGAACCGTCTCCTAAAGTTGATTCAGCTGCTGGACCGGGGCACCACCAGTACAGAGCTTGCTCAGGAATGGCAGCAGGCAGGTGTGAGTGCATCTGCACGCACAGTGAGGCAAAGACCTGGTGAAGAAGGGCAGCAAAGAAGCCACTTCTCTCCAGGAAAAACATCAAGGACAGACTGATATTCTGTAAAAGGTACAGGGATTGGCTTGTCCGGAGAAGACAAGGTGAGTGCTACCATCAGTCCTGTGTCATGCCAACAGTAAAGCATCCTGAGACCATTCATGTGTGGGGTTGCTTCTCAGCCAAGGGCTCACTCACAATTTTGCCTAAGAACACAGCCATGAATAAAGAATGGTACCAACACATCCTCCAAGAGCAACTGCTCCCAACCATCCAGGATCAGTTTGGTGACGAACAATGCCTTTTCCAGCATGATGGAGCACCTTGCCATAAGGCAAAAGTGATAACTAAGTGGCTTGGGGAACAAAACATTGATATTTTGGGTCCATGGCCAGGAAACTCCCCAGACCTTAATCCCATTGAGAACTTGTGGTCAATCCTCAAGAGGCGGGTGGACAAACAAAAACCCACAAATTCTGACAAACTGCAAGCATTGATTATTGATGGCCTTTCTAGGGAGTTCTTCCCTAACCTCTCCTTTGCATTGCTTGCTGTTTGGGGTTTTAGGCTGGGTTTCTGTACAGCACTTTGAGATATCAGCTGATGTAAGAAGGGCTATATAAATACATTTGATTTGATTTTTGATTTGATTATGCAAGAATGGGCTGCCATTAGTCAGGATGTGGCCCAGAAGTTAATTGACAGCATGCCAGGACAGATTGTAGAGGTCTTGAGAAAGAAGGGTCAACACTGCAAATATTGACTCTTTGCATCAACTTCATGTAATTGTCAATAAAAGCCTTTGACACTTGTAATTGAACGTCAGTATTCCATAGTAACATCTGACAAAAATATCTATAGACACTGAAGCAGCAAACTTTGTGGAAATTAATATTTGTGTCATTCTCAAAACCTTTGGCCACGACTGTACATTTATGACCCCCTGGAATTGCAGTGAAATAATCCCATAAATGAAATAATCTGTCTGTAAACAATTGTTGGGAAAATTACTTGTGTCATGCACAAAGTAGATGTCCTACCCGACTTGCCAAAACTATAGTTTGTTAACAAGAAATTTGTGGAGTGGTTGAAAAACAAGTTTTAATGACTCCATCCTAAGTGTATGTAAACTTCCGACTTCAACAATATAAATGTCACCCAATCAAATAAAGAATGCGCTGACGTGTTGACAAACAACATATCTTAAAAACAGGACAGGTCAAAGTAAAATGGACAATATGGAATGGACAATCAGGCTACTCACAACTGCTGTCCTGTCATCCCTTGGGCTAAATTGTCATGATCAGTGGTTTCAAGTTTGTCTGTCAAGTTTGTCTGTCAATTTTTTACGAGCTGATCATAGCGAAAAACAAAATACTTCTGCATTTCCCGCTGTGTAAACACATTGCAAATAGGCTCAGGAAAACTCCTCCTGATAAAGTTGGGTAGCTGATATTAAGAGCTTAAATAGACAAATTGATTAGTCACAGGAATCAGGATTAATAAAGCCAATGCAACAGCTTATTTTACAAACAGTGGGCCTACCACATCCATGCAATATATTGGCATTCATACAATTCCATTGTGGCCTACACCTCAGTAATTCATTTTTTTTTTTTTAACTAGGCAAGTCAGTTAAGAGCAAATTCTTATTTTCAACAACAGCCTAGTAACAGTGGGTTAACTGCCTTGTTCAGGAGCAGAGCGACAGATTTTTACCTTGTACAGCTCAGGGATTCAATCTTGCAACCTTTCGGTTACTAGTCCAACGCTCTAACCACTAGGCTACCTGCCACCCCAAAGCACGAGCAACGTCTTTTTTGGGTGTTTTACAAATGTGACCCATTTCAAGAAGCGAGGCATACGTCGCACGTCACTACTTCACAGGAGAGGCATTTTAACGTTTTTTTTTATTTTCTTTTAATCTAAATGTGTTTTTTGGCAGAAACGCCTTCTGGAAAATGTAAACTTTCATGTGCCTTAATAACAAACTTGTATGCCATCTGTAAATACAAATAAAATGGTTATATTAAGAGCCTAGTTGGTTTAGCCAAGAAAAAAGACAGGAACCTTCCCACCAGCCATGATTGTCTGAGATAATGGCTGGGCTGAACATTCCGAAAGATGAGTTTGGATTGGTCTGCATGTAGCATGCTTTCGTCTATAACATGAGCCGCTCAGTATGTGTAAATAATCCTTGCTACCGCGGCTTTTTTGAAAGATATAATGTTAGCCATAGTGAACTGCAGAATTTAGCAGGTGCTACCGACAAAGTGGGAATCAGTGGGAAAAAAGTTGATGGACAAAAGTTATTTTTGCACACGGTTGACCGGAGTGACTTGACACAACCTTGTTTGGTTCTCAGAAGGCAGGCCGACCTCCGCCCCCTCATTCTCAGTCTTTTCTTCACGCAAATGACAGGGATTTGGGCCCGTTCCTGAGAAAACATTAATTCCTTCACGTCGGACTCGTTAAAGTAAAAATCTTCTTCCAGTTTGAGGTGAGTAATCGCTGTTCTGATGTCCAGAAGTTATTTTCGGTCATAAGAGACGGTAGCAGCAACATTATGTACAAAATAACTAAAAAAAATAAGTTACAAACAATGCAAAAAAACGAACGAAATAGCAGTTGGTTAGGAGCACGTAAAATGTCAGCCATCCCCTCCGGCTCTCCAATAGGTGTACCAAAACGTTCAAGGGCCATTTTCTCAAAAGTGGGGTTACAAGTTTATCAACTTTAAAATAAGAATTACTTTCCCATTGTTCCTCAACTGCAGTGTATGATATACCGGCCTTGATTTCCACGTCCACGGACGTTGGTTTTTAGTTCGGGCCAGACCAAATCTGAATCAATCATAGACTTCTAGCCTTGATTTAGCGCACACATAGATGTCTATAAATGACGTCTTTTCAACATTCATTCAGAACCAAAAATGAACCTGTTTTTAACATCCGGATAATACATATTTTCAACGTCTGGAAAATACTTATTTTCACCTTTCATTCAGAACCTAAATTTAACCTAACTTCAACGTCTGGAAAAATATGGATTTTAGATGTCTTTTCAACATAATTTTGCTTACTGGGGCTATTGGCAATTTTTGGGGTCAGGCCAAGGGATGTAATGGCCAGGACCGGCCCTGCCAGATGTAATGTTTGACTAAGAACATAATAATTTCAAACCTTGCTTATATTTGGGGTGGCAGGTAGCCTAGTGGTTAGAGCATTGGACCAGTAACCGAAAGGTTGCTAGATCGAATACCTGAGCTGACAAGGTAAAAATCTGTCGTTCTGCCCCTGAACAAGGCAGTTAACCCACTGTTCTTTGGCCATTATTGTAAATAAGAATTTGTTCTTAACTGACTTACCGAGTTAAATAAAAAAAACATTTGTATGCAGTATTTCTCTATTATGCGTGGCAATACTTTTGAACAGATTTCCCAAATTAAATTCACTTGGAGCTGATTTCCTGGTGTTTTTAGTCTTTTGTGTCTAACAATCAGAATTCACAAAATGTAAAAAAATTAAAAATTAAAAACTTGGGAGGGTCAAATAAAACCACCCGCGGGCCGCCAGTTGGAGAACCCTGATATGCAGTGCATTCGGAAAGTATTTAGACAACTTGACTTTTTCCACATTTTGATACGTTACAGCCTAATTCTAAAATTGATTAAATAATTTTTTCCCTCATCAATCTACATACATAATGACAAAGCGAAAACAGGTTTTAAGATTAAAAAAAACAAACAGAAATACCTTATTTACACAAGTATTCAGATCCTTTGCTATGAGACTCAACATTTTGCTGTTTCCATTCATCATCCTTGAGATGTTTCTACAACTTGATTGGAGTCCACCTGTGGTAAATTCAATTGATTGGACATGATTTGGAAAGGCACACACCTGTTTATGTAAGGTCCCACAGTTGACAGTGCATGTCAGAGCAAAAACTAAGCCATTAGGTCGAAGGAATTGTCTGTAGAGCTCCAAGACAGGATTGTGTCGAGGCACAGATCTTGGGAAAGGTACCAAAACATTTCTGCAGCATTGAAGGTCACCAGGAACACAGTGGTTTCCATCATTCTTAAATGGAAGAAGTTTGTAACCAAAAATACTCTTCCTAGAGCTGGCCGCCCGGCCAAACTGAGCAATCGGGGGAGAAGGGCCTTGGTCAAGGAGGTGACCAAGAACCTGAGTTCCTCTGAGGAGAAGGGAGAACCTTCCAGAAAGACAACCAGCTCTGCAGCATTCCACCAATCAGGCCTTTATGGTAGAGTGTCCAAACTGAAGCCACTCCTCAGTAAAAGGCACATGACAGCCCGCTTGGAGTTTGCCAAGATTGACCAGAGAAACAAGATTCTCTGCTTTGATGAAACCTAGATTGAAATCATTGGCCTGAATGCCAAGCGTCACGTCTGGAGGAAACCTGAAAAGCCAGAGCCCAGACTTGAACCCGATCTAACATCTCTGGAGAGACCTGAAAAATAGCTATGCAGCGACACTCCCCATCCAACCTGACAGAGCTTGAGATGATCTGCAGAGAAGAATGGGAGAAACTCCCAAAATCAGGTGTGCCAAGCTTGTAGCGTCATACCCAAGAAGACTTGAGGTTGTAATCACTGCCAAAGGTGCTTCAACAAAGTACTAAGTAAAGGGTCTGAATACTTATGTAAAGGTGATATCAGTTTATATATATATATATATTGATGAGGGTAAAAAAATTATTTAATCCATTTTAGAATAAGGCTGTAACGTAACAAAATGTGGAAAAAGTCAAGGGTTCTGAATACTTTCCAAGGCACTGTATACACTGACTGTACAAAACATTAGGGACACCTGCTCTTTCCATGACATAGTTTTAACCTGGATTCAACAGGTGAATCCCTTATTGATGTCACCTGTGTAGATGAAGGGGAGGAGACAGGTTAAAGAAGGATTTTTAAGCCTTGAGACAATTGTGATATGGGATGTTTATTTCTGCAATTTAGAGGGTGAATGAAGAACATTTTTTTAAGTGCCTTTGAATGGGGTATGGTAGTAGGTAGCAGGCGCACCGGTTTAAGTGTGTCAAGAACTGCAATGCTGCTGGGCTTTTCACACTCAAGTTTTTGCAGTGTGTATCAAGAATGGTCCGCCACCCAAAGGACATCCAGCCAACTTGACACAACTGTGGGAAGCCTTGGAGTCAACATGAACCAGCATCCCTGTGGAATGCGTTTGACACCTTGGAGAGCATACCCCGACAAATGTAGGCTGTTCTGAGGGCAAAAGGAGTTGCAACTCAATATTAGGAAGGTGTTACTAACGTTTTGTACACTCAGAGTATACCAAATCAAGACTTTTTCAGAAACAACCCAGCTGAAAATTGTACAGTGGGGGGAAAAAAGTATTTGATCCCCTGCTGATTTTGTACGTTTGCCCACTTACAAAGAAATGATCAGTATATAATTTTAATAGTAGGTTTATTTGAACAGTGAGAGACAGAATAACAACAAAAATATCCAGGAAATTGACAGTTCTTTTGTGTTTCTTCCATTTAATCCATTTTAGAATAATGACTTGGAGAAGATCTGCAAAGAGGAGTGGGACAAAATCCCTCCTGAGATGTGTGCAAACCTGGTGGCCAACTACAAGAAACGTCTGACCTCTGTGATTGCCAACAAGGGTTTTGCCACCAAGTACTAAGTCATGTTTTGCAGAGGGGTCAAATACATATTTCCCTCATTAAAATACAAATCAATTTATAACATTTTTGACATGCGTTTTTCTGGATATTTTTGTTGTTATTCTGTCACACTGTTCAAATAAACCTACCATTAAAATTATAGACTGATCCTTTCTTTGTCAGTGGGCAAACGTACAAAATCAGCAGGGGATCAAATACTTCTTTCCCCCACTGTATGATTTCATGTTTGTGTCACTGACGAAATACCCTTTAGACAAGGGTATCTAATTCGATATTGCAGCTCTGCCAAGAGGAGAGAACGGCAGCAGTTCAGCAGAGGACAATACCATGCTAGGCTTTGGCATCTTGGCACAGTCTGCGCTGGGGGCAGGGGTAAAGCTAAGCAGTGACCCCTCCTCCCTCTAACCTAGTGCCCTTGTGACTCCCCAGGGATGCCAATCTCTGTGAGATCATATTATGTGATCATTACAGCTAATGTTGACACTTGGAGAAGTGCCATGCCTTTCAAATAATCTAATATGCATGCACTGTTATAGAAGTTTTGGCATTACAAGCTATGCCATCCAACTTGAGCAGAAAAATACTCCTCTAAGACAACTGGAATTTGCCTTTCTTTCAGTTAAGAACAAATTCTTATTTATAATGACAGCCTACACCGGCCAAACCCAGACGACACTGGGCCAATTGTGCGCCACCCTATGGGACTCCTAATCACAGCCGGTTGTGATACAGCCTGGAATGGAACCAGGGTGTCTGTAGTGACGCCTCTAGCACTGAGATGCAGTGATTTAGACCGCTGCGCCACATGGGAGGCATAAGGATTTGCTGGATGGAGATTCAAGTTCTTTATTAATTAATACATTTGTCTGGGAACATTAATCAGACATTTGATATATTTCACTAGGATTTAACACAAGCTACTTCTTATCTGCAGTCCCTGGTTCTAGAACAGACAAACCGGATTAATTTATTTAATTTTGATTGTTATTGATCTAGTTTTGTCTTTTGGGGCATTCTATAAAATAACTAGAATGATATTGTTAATTAACTAGAAGATACTCTTAAAACGTTGCAGCTGTGATATACTATTTAATTACATTAGATACTTTGTGGACATCAAAATAGTTCAGGCTCCATTGAATCAATTCATTTCCTTAAGTCTAGACCACATGTCAAACACGAGGCCGCAGACAGAATCCAGCCCCTGACACATCTTTCCCGTGACACACGCAATGATTTGTGTTGTCAAATAATTTTGGCCCGCTTCCATATCGCCCCTGATGCTCTACACTACAAGTCACAGCAAGTACTGCCAAAGTGCTGCATGCCAAAAGGCAGTGCATTGCCACAAACACACCCCACTCCTCCCAGACCTACACAATCTAATCTTCTACCGGACCGAAACTTTAAACATGTTGTAAGCTAAATGTTCATGCCAAGTTTCTGTTCCAACAGGTCATTGCTGAAAATGTAATCTTGGTTGTCAAAAAATTATAAATAAAGGATTCGCACAGGGAACATAGGACACACAGCGAGTATAAATAAGTAAACAGCTGAGTCATCTACTTTATGGAATTACAGCCTGATGCACTTACATTGGGTGAATGCAATGTCAATTGCGCTGCTTTCGTGTGTCCGGTTTACAGCGCGCAGCGGAGGGAAAGTGTACAGACAGATGCCAAAATCCTAGCTATGCTACTAAAATGTTGCAGTCTGGCTTCATTTTTTTAAAGCTTGACAACAAATAACCAATAACCAACCCAGGCCTATTACAGCAACATTTGAGCAGTAGCCTAGGCTGGCTACTCAACTACAAGACATATTGAGCACACCATACAGCAATGCTGCATTCAACCTATGATTGCTATGATTCATTCATTCAACACTGACCTTGACTTAATTTCTTGTTAATTAATTATGTGTTCCCGGTCCAAAATGATCACCCCATTATAGCTGATTATAAATCCATAATAATACATATATTATCACCTAATGTTGTGTTAGATCTTTTTATCAACTTAATTTCTTGTGAACATTACAGCTTTGAACTTCTATTTGCTATTTATGGCCTATAGGCCTCATTGACCTGAGCTCATACAACTTGTTTTTGAGTAAAAAAAAGCATAATGTATGGATTATTTTGACTATAACAAATACTCAGATGAAACATATTGTGCTATTTATCAAAGACTACTTTGTGTCAAAGTTTAACAAGGACTCTCTCCTCCTCACCAGTTTCATGATCAAAGATATGATCAAGAGCCTCACATACAGTATATCGTTCAGTCATTGTGCTGCCACAGAATGAATTGTGAGCAAGGCCTCAAAAAAGCTTTATATACCAGAACTGCAAGAAAAGTTGTATATGTTATTGAAACAATGTTGCGATTGTTTGTGAGAATGCCAACAGGTGTGGTTCCCATAGAGGAAAGATTCTATTGGGAAAGGTTCCCGTGGGGGTTGCCATGGAAAACAAGAAGGGGAGTGAGGTGTGTGTGTGTGTGTGTGTGTGTGTGTGTGTGTGTGTGTGTGTGTGTGTGTGTGTGTGTGTGTGTGTGTGTGTGTGTGTGTGTGTGTGTGTGTGTGTGTGTGTGTGTGTGTGTGTGTGTGTGGCTCAAACACACATGCATGTGGGGGTCTGGGAGAGGAAGTGTGTCCATCTGATGAATGGGCATGTGCCAGAACTAAATTTTATACACTAATTGTAGTCTCATTTCTAATGACCGGTCCGGGAACACCACAGATGTACAAAAGTTAATTAAAACACCCCAAATGTTATGAAAATCATCTAAAAGTATTTTGTGTGTTCAGATGCCCTGAGTGGACAAAGTCATGGAACCTTATGGCAATCAGATCAAATGATCTACATTTTTCAAAACTTGTAAATCGGTCCAAATCTACAGGAACAGAGCAGGAGGGTTATTATTAGACCTGGGGGTATTTCGGCAAGGTTGTTTTTATAGTTATTAGTTACATATCCAACAATACCTGTAAAAAAAAGTACTATTTCTACACTCTGCTAATAATATCTGATAATCATTCCATCACCAATATCTTGACTTTCAGTATTGACAACTACTGGTTTCACAAACATATCTGTGCACAGAACTTTAGAGAGGATGCGTACCTAAGTATTTTATCCACTCCTGTCTGGTCGCAGGGATCAGAACCGTTTAGGATTGTGTTCAGTGATTCATGGATCCAGTGGAGAGCGGCCATCACAGAATCCCTCCTCTTATCATTGTTGATATTGGTCACACCACTTGGGTCCTGGAAACTGTTGTCGAGGACCTCACTGTGGCTTGATATCACCGCAGAACATGTCGTCTAAACACAAAGACAAGGGGGGGGGGGGGGTTTAGCAAGAAAAAGCAGTGGGTGGACAATGTGAGGCAAAACCTACTATGATGCCTTTTAGAAGAATGATGATGTTGTCTACTACATAATCTACTATAGTCCTAGGAATACCATGATACAGTGCCTTGCAAAAGTATTCATCCCACTTGGCATTTTTCCTATTTGTTGCATTACAACCTGTAATTAAAACTGATTTTAATTTGGATTTCATGTAATGGACATACACAAAATATTCAAAAGTGAAATGAAAAAAAAGGACTTGTTTAAAAAAATTATAAAAAATAAAAACGTAAATGTTGTACGTGCATATGTATTCACCCCTTTTGCTATGAAGCCCCTAAATAAGATCTGGTGCAACCAATTACCTTCAGAAGACACATAATTAGTTAAATTAAGTCCACCTGTGTGCAATCCAAGTGTCACATGATCTGTCAAATAATCTCAGTATATATACACCTGTTCTGAAAGGCCCCAGAGTCTGCAACACCACTAAGCAAGGGGCACCACCAAGCAAGCGGCACCATGAAGACCAAGGAGCTCTCCAAACAGGTCAGGGACAAAATTGTGGCGAAGTACAGATCAGGGTTGGGTTATAAAAAAATATCCAAAACTTTGAACATCCCACAGAGCACCATTAAATCCATTATTAAAAAATTTAAAGAATATGGCATCACAACAAACCTGCCAACAGAGAGGGCTGCCCACCAAAACTCATGGACCAGGCAAGGAGGGCATTAATCAGAGAGGCAACAAAGAGACCAAAGAAAATCCTGAAGGAGCTGCAAAGCTCCACAGCGGAGATTGGAGTATCTGTCCATAGGACCAATTTAAGCCGGACACTCCACAGAGCTGGGCTTTAGGGAAGAATGGCCAGAAAAAAAGCCATTGCTTAAAGAAAAAATAAGCATGTGGGAGACTCCTCAAACATATGGAAGAAGGTACTCTGGTCAGATGAGACTAAAATTTAGCTTTTTGGCCATCAAGGTCAACTCTATGTCTGGCGCAAACCCAACAACTCTCATCACCCCGAGAATGCCATCCCTACAGTGAAGCATGGGGGTGGCAGCATCATGCCGTGGGGATGTTTTTCATCGGCAGGGCCTGGGAAACTGGTCAGAATTGAAGGAATGATGGATGGTGCTAAATACAGGGAAATTCTTGAGGGAAACCTGTTTCAGTCTTCCAGAGATTTGAGACTGGGACGGAGGTTCACCTTCCAGTAGGACAATGACCCTAAGCATACTGCTAAAGCAACACTCGAGTGGTTTAAGGGGAAACATTTAAATATCTTGGAATGGCCTAGTCAAAGCCCAGACCTCAATCCAATTGAGAATCTGTGATATGACTTAAAGATTGCTGTACACCAGCAGAACCCATCCAACTTGAAGGAGCTGGAGCAGTTTTGCCTTGAAGAATGGGCAAAAATCCCAGTGGCTAGATGTGCCAAGCTTATAGACATTTATTTTACTTCACCTTTATTTAACCAGGTAGGCTAGTTGAGAACAAGTTATAATTTACAACTGCGACCTGGCCAAGATAAAGCATAGCAGTGCGACAAACATATCAGTGCGACAAACACAGAGTTACACATAAACAAACAAAAGGTAGGCAATAAATAGGCCATAGAGGCGAAAATAATTACAATTTAGATTTAATACTGGAGTGATAGATGTGCAGATGATGATGTGCAAGTAGAGATACTGGGGTGCAAAAGAGCAAGAGGGTAAGTAATAATATGGGGATGAGGTAGTCGGGTGTGCTACTTACAGATTCGCTGTGTACAGGTGCAGTGATCGGTAAGCTGCTCTAACAGCTGATACTTAAAGTTAGAGAGGGAGATATAAGACTCCAGTTTCAGAGATTTTTGCAGTTCGTTCCAGTCATTGGCAGCAGAGAACTGGAAGGAAAGGCGGCCAAAGGAAGTGTTTGCTCTGGGGATGACCAGTGCAATATACCTGCTGGAGCGCGTGGTACGGGTGGGTGCTGCTATGGTGACCAGTGAGCTGAGATAAGGCGGGGCTTTACCTAGCAAAGACTTATAGATGACCTGGAAACAGTGGGTTTGGCGATGGATATGTAGAGAGGGCCGCCAACGAGAGCATAGAGATCGCAGTGGTGGGTAGTATATGGGGCTTTGGTGATAAAACGGATGGCACTGTGATAGACTACATCCAGTTTGCTGAGTAGGGTGTTGGGAGATATTTTGTCAATGACATCGCCGAAGTCAAGGATCAGTAGGATAGTCAGTTTTACGAGGGTATGTTTGGCGGCATGAGTGAAGGAGGCTTTGTTGCGAAATAGGAAGCCGATTCTAGATTTAATTTGGGATTGGAGATGCTTAATGTGAGTCTGGAAGAAGACTTTACAGTCTAACCAGACACCTTTGGTATTTGTAGTTGTCCACATATTCTAGGTCAGAACCGTCCAGAGTGTGATGCTAGTCGGGTGGGAGGATGCGGGCAGCAATCGGTTGAAGAGCATGCACTTAGTTTTTACTAGCATTTAAAAGCAGTTGGAAGCCACGGCAGGAGTGTTGTATGGCGTTGAAGCTCGTTTGGAGGTTTGTTAGCACAGTGGTCCAAAGAAGGGCCAGATGAATACAGAATGGTGTCATCTGCGTAGAGGTGGATCAGAGAATCACCCGCAGCAAGAGCGACATCATTGATATATACAGAGAAAAGAGTCGGCCCGAGAATTTAGCCCTGTGGCACCCCCATAGAGCCATAGAGACTGCCAGAGGTCCGGACAACAGGCCCTTTCGATTTGACACACTGAACTCTATCTGAGAAGTAGTTGGTGAACCAGGCGAGGCAGTCATTTGAGTAGCCAAGGTTATTGAGTCTGCCGATAGGAATGCAGTGATTGACAGAGTCGAAAGGAGGAAGGAGAAGCGGGGGGTTGGGCAAGTTGTTGCAGGGGGTACTGAGGTGTTGGCTGGGGTAGGGGTAGCCAGGTGGAAAGCATGGCCAGCCGTGGAGAAATGCTTATTGAAATTATCGATTATCTTAGATTTATCGGTGGTGACATTGTTTCCTATCCTCAGGGCAGTGGGCAGCTGGGAGTAGGTACACTTATTCTCCATGTGCTTTACAGTGTCCCAAAACCTTTTGGAATTAGTTAAAATTCATTTCTGCTTGAAAAAGTTAGCCTTAGCTTTCCTAACTGACTGAGTATATTGGTTCCTGACTTCCCTGAAGAGTTGCATATCGCGGGGTCTATTCGATGCTAATGCAAAACGCCACAGGATGTATTTGTGCTGGTCAAGGGCAGTCAAGTCTGGGGTGAACCAAGGGCTATATCTGTTCTTATTTCTACATTTATTGAATGGGGAATGCTTATTTAAGATGGAGAGGAACGCACTTTTGAAGAGCAACCAGGGATCCTCTTCTGACGGGATGAGGTCAATATCCTTCCAGGATACCCGGGCCAGGTAAGTTAGAAAGGCCTGCTCGCTGAAGTGTTTTAGGGAGCGTTTGACAGTGATGAGGGGTGGTCGTTTGACCACGGACCCATTACGCACGCAGGCAATGAGGCAGTGATCGCTGAGATCCTGGTTGAAGACAGCAGAGTATTTAGAGGGCAAGTTGGTCAGGATGATATCTAAGAGGGTGCCCATGGTTACGGATTTTGGGTTGTACCTGGTAGGTTCCTTGATAATTTGTGTGAGATTGAGGGCATCTAGCTTAGATTGTAGGACGGACGGGGCGTTAAGCAAGTCCCAGTTTAGGTCACCTAACAGTACGAACTCTGAAGATAGATGGGGGGCGATCAATTCACATATGGTGTCCAGGGCACAGCTGGGGGCTGAAGGGGGTCTATAACAAGCGGCAACGGTGAGAGACTTGCTTCTGGAAAGGTGGATTTTTAAAAGAAGAAGCTCAAATTGTTTGGGCACAGACCTGGATGGTTTGACAGAACTATGCAGGCTATCTCTGCAGTAGATTGCAACTCCGCCCCCTTTGGCAGTTCTATCTTGTCGGAAAATGTTATAGTTAGGGATGGAAATGTCAGGATTTTTGGTGGCCTTCCTAAGCCAGGATTCAGACACAGCTAAGACATCCGGGTTGGCGGAGTGTGCTAAAGCAGTGAATAAAACAAACTTAGGGATGAGGCTTCTAATGTTAACATGCATGAAACCAATGCTTTTACGGTTACAGAAGTCAACAAATGAGAGTGCCTGGGGAATGGGAGTGTTGCTGGGGGCTGCAGGGCCTGGGTTAACCTCTACATCACCAGAAGAACAGAGGAGGAGAAGGATAAGAGTACAGCTCTTATCCTTCTTGAGCAGGGCTGGAGGCTCTACAGTGAAATAAGACAAAAATTACTAACCAAAACAGCAATAGACAAGGCATAGTCCAGTGAGTAGCTAGGCGAGCTGGAGGCACGGAGATTCAGACAGCTAGCATGCCGGGGCTAGCAGCAGGCTAGCAGATGGGCCTCAGGGGGACATCACAACGGGGACGCCTGTTGAAACCCCCTTGGACGGTTACGTCGGCAGACCACTCGTGATGGATCGGCGGGGCTCCGTGTCGGCAGCAAAGGGTCCAGGCCAATTGGCAAAAGAGGTATTGAAGCCCAGGGATTTTCTGATGGATTTCTTCGGCTAGCCTGGAGATGGGCCTAGCTCAAGGCTAACTCCAGGCTAACTGGTGCTTGCTTCAGGACAAAAAACCCTTGGACGGTTACGTCGGTAGACCAGTCGTGATGGATCGGCGGGGCTCCGTGTCGGCAGCAAAGGGTCCAGGCCAATTGGCAAAAGAGGTAATTGAAGCCCAGGAATAGCTTGATAGATCTCTTTGGCTAGCCGGGAGTTGGGCCTAGATTCGAGGCTAGCTCCAGGCTAACTGGTGCTTGCTTCGGGACAGAGACGTTAGCCAGGAGTAGCCACTCGGATAGCAGCTAGCTAACTGTGATGATTCGGAGTAAAGGTTCAGAGCTTGCGGTAGGAATCCAGAGATATGGTGGAGAAAAGCAGTCCGATATGCTCTGGGTTGATATCGCGCTGTGCAGGCTGGCAGCAGTTGACCGGGCTGAAGCTGGCAGATGTCCCAGTTAATGGTGATGCTAACTAGCAGTGGTTTACTGACTACTAGCTAGTAGTTAGTTAGCTGGCTAGCTTCTGAAGGGGGTTACGGTTCTAAAGTATAAAAAAAAGCAGATCCATAACGCATTGGGTGAGGCGGGATGCTGGAGAGTATGTTCAATCCGTAGATGGAATAATGAGATTAAAAATATATACGAAATATATACAAAGAAAGAAACAATATATACAAGGGACGGGACAAGACATACCCCAAGAGACTTGCAGCTGAAAAAGCTGGCTCTACAAAGTATTGACTTTGGGGGGGTGAATAGTTATGCACGCTCAAGTTCTTTGTTTTTTTTGTCTTATTTCTTGTTTATTTCACAATAAAACATATTTTGCATCTTCAAAGTGGTAGGCATGTTGTGTAAATCAAATGATACCAGCCCCCCAAAAATATATTTTAATTCCAGGTTGTAAGGCAACAAAATAGGAAAAATGCCAAGGGTGAATACTCCTCGCAAGCCACTGTATACAGTAACGGTCTGTTACAAGTTTTACCATAATAAACAGAGACTTTACTCCTTGTGCGAACATCAAATGGAAACCATAAAGTTCTGAATGTCACTTCCATAGAGATATGCCCCAAAAATTGCACTATGGTCACACCTCCAATATCAAAAAATTATATCATACGTCTATTTATATCGGGGGGAATTCCGACCCGAGTTAAGTGCGCATAAATGGAACATAATTCAATTTTTATGCACTTTTATCTCTACGCATATTCTGACCTTGAGTTTAAGGATGAGAATAGCATGCTATCACCATCATATATCATTCACTTAGGATGGAGATCAAAGAAATGAAGGTGTGGCGGAGGTGTGTCTACAGATACGCCATAATCTGACCTTGAATTAAATCCCTCATAATACCTCCACCTTTACACAATGAATAAGGTGGAGCAACCTGTCAGTTCCAAGTGGAACAACATCTACTTTATTTTTTCATTTAGAAAGAACACCATTCTCCATGAACTGTAATTTACAAATTGATAACAGCTCTTGATAAGAGCTAAATAAATGAGTAAGCTGTTTGGATAATGGGATTGTAAATATAAATGACAATTGTTTTAGATCTATTTTAGGCCTATCTTATGATAGCTGGAAACAAATGTGAAACCAGTCATATAGCAGCAAACTGAAGCGTATCAACATATTACCTTTTCCACAGTGAATTATATGAAATGCTGGCCTTGTAACTTGCAAAGATGAAATTTGGAGACACAAGCTATAGGCTTCTGTAGCCATGCGCATATGACCATATAGCGCCAAACATTCCGAGTTTATTTATGATTTCTAGAATGTTTAAATGATATGCCCAGACTTTTTCCTGTATGCTTTACAATTTCTATCGTGTTAAATATTACCACTATCGGTAGCCACCGTCAGTTCTACCCACATACATTTATAACTGTCACTTTAGTGTTAGTTTCCTTACATTTTTCATCTTTCCATTACATCGTTTGTTTACCTTTCTTTCCTGTGTCACGTTCGTGTGGTAGTTCCTGAGGATCGCTAGCAACAGTGGATCATATTAGACTAACGTATTACAAATTGTGCAATAATTTGGGACATGTAGCCTATTTGAATCATTATATAACGCAGACCATACATAGCAGTTTAAACCTGTAGCCTGGGGTACACTGTTCACGACGACTGGACCGCTGTCATCACAGTTCCGTGATTAGGGAGGATTATTAGGGTAGATTTATAGGACTACTCTTCAACCCCTGTTGTCCACTTTTATCACCGTCCAATATTTCATGGATTTAACTATTTAATATGGCAACTTTCTGGATGAATCGAAACACCGTTTTTTGATTCACCAATATATTTTGTGCATAAAGGCTGTACAAACCTGTTTTTTATTATTATTCACAAATACTTTCCTAACCCTAAATAAAATAGATCAGAGTATTTTTAAATCTACCAATTGGTGCTGAAAAGGAGACGAATATGAGTGTATTTAGGCATTCATGGCTTTTCCTAATATGATCCCTAAAATTCTGAACTGTTCTCTCCATATATTCTAGTGAGTCTTTCGAAAAAATTATAATTAAAAGCTACACCAAATTTAAAGGGATGGCTTTAGATAAATGTACTGAAAACCCTATTGAATGAAAACTCCATGAGAACATCTGTTGTCCGGTAAGCGGGAGGGTTTCAGCAGTTCGATTACATTTATACAGCATGTGCAAGGGAACCACGCCTGCAAAGCCCTTTACGCACCTACACAAGGTAAGTCTGAATACCAACTACTAAGAAGTATGAAGGAAAGGCACATGAAAGGCATACATTTCCTAAGTCTGAATCGGGCCCAATGTCAACAAACAATAGAGATTTGTTTTGGTTCGATTAGGGGGGAAATATTTTGAAATTTAACCAGTGTTACAGTGTAATAAGTCAAACAAAAACAGCATCTGTCAAAAGCATTGCACTCTGACTGAGTTAACATGGCTCAAGGTGTGAAACAATCCAAATGTTTCACTGTGGCAGGACAGTGAAATAAAGGTTTGTTTGGATTTGTGCCTCCCTCTGCCTCGGCTGCCATCTTAGAGTGGTCCCAGACTGTGATGAGCACTAAGGCAGGCAGCGCTGACACAGGCACCTCCCACTGACCTGAAGCCAGCAGCGTGGTTAGAAGGTGGAATATCTGAGTTAATTATCCACTCTCTTATTTCTCTCTCTCCCTTTAGGTTCAGCCACTAGCCTCGCTGTTCCCTGTTATGGCAGATTACCATCAGCCATCTCACTGTATCTGCCAAGTGGGCATGGTAATAATCCAAGAGCATCACTCTAAAGGCTGCTAAAGGGCCCAAATTTTTCTCTGTCGACTGTGAGAGAGGTTTCCTGTGTCGAATCTATACTGAACAAAAATATAAACGCAACATGTAAAGTGTTGGTCCCATGTCTCATGAGCTGAAATAAAAGATCAGAAATGTTCCATACACACAAAAAGCCTATTTCTATCAGATTTTGTGCACAAATTCTGTGCTTGGGACAATAAAAGGCCACTCTAAAATGTGGAGTTGTGTCACACAACACAATGCCACAGATGTCTCAAGTTTTGAGGGAGTGTGCCAAACATACCCTCGTAAAACGGACTATCCTAAAGATCCTTGACTTCGGCGATGTCATTTACAAAATAGCCTCCAACACTCTACTCAGCAAATTGGATGTAGTCTATCACAGTGCCATATGTTTTGTCACCAAAGCCCCATATACTACCCACCACTGCGACCTGTATGCTCTCGTTGGCTGGCCCTCGCTTCATATTCGTCACCAAACCCACTGGCTCCAGGTCATCTATAAGTCTTTGCTAGGTAAAGTCCCGCCTTATCTCAGCTCACTGGTCACCATAGCAGCACCCACCCGTAGCACACACTCAAGCAGGTATATTTCACTGGTCACCCCCAAAGCCAATTCCTCCTTTGGCCGCCTTTCCTTCCAGTTCTCTGCTGCCAATGACTGGAACGAACTGCAAAAATCACTGAAGCTGGAGACTCATATCTCCCTCACTAACTTTAAGCACCAGCTGTCAGAGCAGCTCACAGATCACTGCACCTGTACATAGCCCATCTGTAAATAGCCCATCCAACTACATCATCCTCATACTGTTATTTATTTATTTTGCTCCTTTGCACCCCAGTATCTCTACTTGCACATTCATCTTCTGCACATCTATCACTACAGTGTTTAATTGCTATATTGTAAGTATTTCGCCACTATGGCCTATTTATTGCCTTACCTCCCTTATCCTACCTCATTTGCACACACTGTATATAGACTTTTTCTATTGTATTATTGACTGTATGTTTGTTCATTCCATGTGTACCTCTGTGTTGTTGTTTGTGTCGCACTGCTTTGCTTTATCTTGGCCAGGGCGCAGTTGTAAATGAGAACTTGTTCTCAACTAGCCTACCTGGTTACATAAAGGTGAAATAAAAAATAAAAAATGTAAAGCGTGCAATTGGCATGCTGACTGCAGGAATGTCCAACAGAGCTGTTTCCAGATAATTGAATGTTGTTTTAGAGAATTTGTCAGTACATCAAACCGGCCTCACAATCACAGACCCCGTGTAACCACGCCAGCCCTGTCACGTCCTGATCCTAGTAAGATGTAATTTTCTATAGTAGAGTAGGTCAGGGCGTGACAGGGGGTGTTTTGGGTTGTTCTATGTTTTCTATTTCTATGTTGGGATTGTTTGGGTTGATCTCTAATTGGAGGCAGCTGATTGTCGTTGCCTCTGATTAGTGATCATATTTAAGTAGGGTTTTTTCTTCCTGGGTTTTGGTGGGTAGTTGTTTTCTGTTTAGTGTATGTCACCTGACGGAACTGTTGTCGGTCGTTTTGTTGTTTTGTTAAAGTATAGTCATTAAAAGTAAATATGAGCACTATACACGCTGCTCCTTGGTCCCCTTTATACGACCCGCGTTACAAGCCCAGGACCTGCGGGATCATCTGAGGAGGGGGAAGGGGGTGCTAAGGAGTATTTCTGTCTGTAATAAAGCCCTTTTGTGGGGAAAAACTACTTCTGAATGGCTGAGGCTGGCTCCCCAGTGGGTGGGCCTATGCCCTCCCAGGCACACCCATGGCTGCGCCCCCTGCCCAGTCATGTGAAATCCATAGATTAGAGCCTAATTTATTTATTTAAATTGGCTGATTTCCTTCTATGAACTGTACAGTAAAACCTTTGAAATTGTTGCATGTTGCGTTTATATTTTTGTTTAGTGTAAAACTGCTGGCCTCAGCACAGTCTGATGTAAATGAATGCCCAGGCGTTGTAGAGGCGACTGTTTAGTAAAAACGGATAGTTCATGATTATGTTTCTTTGCCCAGACTAAAATACTGAAAAACTGAAATGGCAAGGGGCAGGGGTCAGTGGTTGTCCTCTGATGACTACCCTCTTAGCCTGCTTGTTTCCCCAGCTGCATCTTCACATTAGAGCTGCCTGAATGGCTGAAGAGCCCAGATAATGTCATGTCAAACATTACCATATTGGTAATTCCAATTGAAAACCTTAGCCATTTTTTTGTCAACAATGCCCCATTTGATAGCAACAAATACATTTGAATAATATGACAGATGAACAAACTTTTCCTGGAATTGTGCTAGAAATTAGGTTACATTACACACCTACTGCCAGTGGTGTAAAGTACTTAAGTAAAAATACTTGGAACTACTACTTAAAGAGTTTTGGGAGGGTATCTGCACTTTACTATTTATATTTTTGACAACTTTTACTTCACTACATTCCTAATGCCAATGATGTCATTTTTACTCCATACATTTTCCCTGACACCCAAAAGTACTCCTTACATTTTGAATGCTTAGCAGGTCAGACAATTATCTGGCTGACTGACTCAACACATGCTTCATTTGTAAATTATGTCTGAGTGGTGGAGCGTGCCTCGAAACTAAAAACTAGAAAATGGTGCCATCTGGTTTGCTTAATATAAGGAATTTGAAATGATTTATACTTTTACTTAAGTATATTTTAGAAATTCCATTTACTTTTAATACTTAAGTATATTTAAAACCAAATACTTTTAGACTTTTACTCAATTAGGATTTTACTGGGTGACTTTCACTTTTACCTGAGTCATTTTCTATTAAGGTATCTTTACTTTTACTCATGTATGACGATTGGGTACTTTTTCAACCACTGCCTATTGCAACTTCAACAGAAATGTATCACAGATTTGGCTATATGAATTGAACATTTGGGAAGTGAGTGGGATACTTCAATTTCCAACAAGGAGAAGATGCACAAAACTGAAAATAACCTACAAGGAAAAAGGAACTCGCTAACTAGCTTGTTCATGAACTTACCTTTTCTTCGTTTTTGATGATGCAGAGGACCTGTGCCTGGAGGGATAGTTGACCCTTTCCATCATAAATTTCTTTCCCCAATAGTCTGCTTATCACAGGTGGCGATGATAATTTTGAGAAGTAATTTGCCTAGAACATTTCATAAAACGTTTAATAATAACAGCAGAAAGAAACAACAACCTGAATATTGGGACCACACCAGCCGGTGCACTGCAGTGCCACAGCCCAGCAGGATTACTGATTCAATTAGGCCTAAACAAGGGCATGATTTGGTCATCAGTGCTCAGTAACACTAGTGCTCTACTAGAGCCAATACTAGATAACGTTAGATAGCTGTTTTTTGTTTACATGGTAAGCTAAGACTAAATAACGTTACCCTTGAGTCAGCTACATATGCTAACTTAGCTAGCCGACTAAACTCAACTCCACGATTTACGATGGAGTTGTGCAACTAGGGAGGACTGGAGCTCAGACATCACATACAATTTTTTTTTAACTACTAATTTCAGCACCAAAACACTTGCCCGCAATTACACATGACTTCTGGCTCTAGTAAGTTAGCTGTTTGACTTAACATTGATTTAGCACACTAGCTAGATAGAAAGCATGATAATATGATGGTCAGCAGTTCAGGAATCAATACATCATTGTCAATCATACCAGGTAACCATAAATATCATCGGGCTTATCAAAGAACATGTCGTTCAGGACACCCTCCATCTTCTGTGGGACGCCGTTCGCCCTATAATATTCAGCAGCTTTCATTTTTAAATCATAAAACTCCTGCTCTTCTTTGGAGACACGACTGTTACAATTTATAAAGCCTTTATAAGACATAGCTATAACGTTCTGTCGGAGTGTTGTAGAGAAAATAAGGTTTGTATTCGCATTCGCCACATCCAGAGAAACGAGCTACCGACTGTACTGTAGCTACTGCGACTGTTCAAACTGTCAACAGAGCCTTGTCTTTGAGTACAAAACGGGTTGCTTAGCAACTTAAATGTGACATAACTTCCTACATTGAACGATACAATTTAAATGTTACATCAAAGAGAAAAGAACGTAACAAAGATCGTTAGGAAACAGATCTGGTTACATTTTCATCTATAACCTGAACTATGGAAATGTGGAGAGAACTCGCTGGTGGGCATTTAAGCCCGGAACAGAGCCTGACAGGCAGCCTTGTCTCCCAGGCTGCGTGCCGCCCCAAAACCAGCGGAGGAATAACGAGCCAAGGAACAATGCGCTATCACGCCACATTCAAACAGCCAGAAATCTGAAGGCTAGAGGAAAAAAAATATTTAGCTAACATCTTTCTAAATTGAGGCAACTTTATACTGATATGTCACAGATATTATATCAGACTGATTTGTTGTAGATGAACCATATTTGTGTGTTTTTTGGTAGCTTGCTTGCTCGCAGGGCTGCGTAGCAAGCTCAGTTGGCTAGCTAGTCTTGTGAGCCAGGGTTTCCCAAAATCGGACCTGCCCCCTCTGGTTTTTGCCTTAGCACTACACAGTTGATTCAAATAACCAAAGCTTGATGATGAGTTGGTTATTTGAATCACCTGTGTAGTGCTAGGGAAAATAACAAAATGTGCACACGGGGGGCGCCTAGGACCCAGTTCTTGGAATTAGCTAGGTAGTCTTATGAGCTATCTAGGTAGTCTTGTTAGCTAGTTAGCTGCCTAGTTATCTATGCTGGTTGTTAGCTTGCATAACTGATCTGTGTATAATTATAACAGACACTTCATGTTTTGTGGTTAATATTTACATATACAGCGTTCCATTCCTGACAGGCTGATCAGATTAGCTTTTAGCCTCAGAGCTTGATCAGATTATAGGTTGTTTCATGAGCAAAGCTCCTTGCTGGCATATAAGCAGTCAAAGTGCCTTATAGGCTAATGCATATGATCCAGTGGGTGAGCGCTATTCCTGGCAGGCTGATCAGATTCAATAGCAGCCTCAGAGGCTGATAAGTCAAGATGCTGCAGGCTGTTTCATGAGCAAAGCTCATTGCAGGTATATTAGCAGTCAAAGTGCCTTTTAGGTTGATGCATATGGTCCAGTGGGTGAGCTCTATTCCTGCCAGGATGATCAGATTCAATAACAGCCTCAGAGGCTCATAAGTCAGCATGCTGCCATTCATGCTCCTTGTTGACTCAATTAACCCCTTCCGTCCTCTCTGCCAGCTCCCTGTGCCACTCCAGACAAGCCAGGTCTCTCAACCTGGTCTCAGAGCATTTTGTATTATTCTGTACGTAAATCAGTGACACTCCATGTAGTATGATATGTTACATTTCGTATGGTTACATAAGACATGGTTATTTAGGACAAAAATTAAAGTAAGGTGGTTGGTCAGGATGTATGGGTATAACGCAAACATCTAGCCAGCCAAAGGTTGTAAGTTCAAGTCTCATCACGGACAACGTCAGCATTTTAGATAATTAGCAACTTTTGAACTACTTACTACCTTTTATCTACTTTGCAACTACTTAGCATGCTAGCTAATCCTAACCTTAAAACTTTTCACTAACCCTAACGCCTCGATCATACCGACAGCTTCATTGCGTTTTGGTACACCAGAAGTACATTCATTTCCAATGGAATGATGCTTTTGCCTTGCAGCATTGCATTGCAGAGGAAGTTGCAGTGCATTCTGTGTGATAATATATTGGATTTATCGAACGTATGCATCAAACTATGCGTAGACGGCTTGACAGAAATGGTAGCAGGCCTCCTGAGTGGCGCAGCGATCTAAGGGACTGCAGTGCTTGAGGCGTTACTACAGATCCAGGCTGAATCCCGAGCTGTGTCGCAGCCGGCTGCAACCGGGAGAACCCATGAGGCGACATACAATTGGCCCAGAGTCGTCCGGGTTAGAGGAGGGTTTGGCCGGCCGGGATGTCCTTGTCGGGGCGCATGCACGCTGACACGGTCGCCAGTTGTACGGTGTTTCATCCGACACATTGGTGTGGCTGGCTTCCGGGTTAAGCAAGCAGTGTGTCAACAAGCAGTTCGGCTTGGCAGGGTCGTGTTTCAGAGGATGCATAGCTCTCCACCTTCGCCTTTCCCAAGTCCATACGGGAGTTGCAGCGATGGGACAAGACTGTAACTACCAATTGGGGAGAAAAGGGGGTTAAAAAAATGGTAGCAGAGGGTGAATGTTGAACTTTTGTTGCACACAAATCCAGTTGACACTGTCGTTGTGATTGAGGTGTAACCCTAACCTTAACCCTTTTACTTAACTCCTAAACTTAACCCTAACCCCTAGCGTAGCTAATGTTAGCCAGCTAGCTAACGTTAGCCACCTAGCTAGAATTCGTAACATATCATACATTTTTTGCACAAATTTGTTTACATCCCTGTTAGTGAGCATTTCTCCTTTGCCAAGATAATCCATCCACCTGACAGGTGTGGCATATCATGAAGCTGATTAAATAGCATGATCATTACACAGTTGCGCCTTGTGCTGGGGACAATAACAGGCCACTCTGAAATGTGCAGTTTTGTCACACAACACAATGCCACAGATGTCTCAAGTTTTGAGGGAGAGTGCAATTGACATGCTGACTGCAGGAATGTCCACTAGAGCTGTTGCCAGATAATTTAATGTTAAGTGTTGTTTTAGAGAAGGTAATCCCAAACTGGGGTACGTACGCCAAATAAAAATGTGATTCACATTTATTTTTATTTTTTTTCACATTTTCAAACAGTGCATATATATTTTCCAAAAGGGCTATACATTTGGGTGAGTTTTTTTTCTCACCTGAGTACCCTCGTTTCACTGCCAAAAATAAAATGAAACCATCAGCGAAATAACAACACAATGTCAAATACAGGTAGCCTAGTCAAATAATGAACATCCAATCATATTAACAGTTACTCTCTTGCGGGAAACCTTCACTCTTGCGCAGACATTTAGAAATGAAACATGACAATTTGAAAAATAAGGCCCCTTGACCTCTTGTGTATTTTCTGCATTATGCAATGATATGGTCAGCGACCATGTAACGCTTTTACAACATACAGAAGTGCGCTGGTTATCAAGGGGCAAAGTATTGACACATTTTTTTGAATTGAGAGACAAGTTTAAAGTTCTCTTTACTGACCATCATTTTCACTTGTCTGACCGCTTGCATGATGACGAGTTTCTCACACGACTGGCCTATCTGGGTGATGTTTGTTCTCGCCTGAATGATCTGAATCCAGGATTACAGGGACTCTCTGCAACTATATTCAAAATTGAGTCTAAGATTAAGAAGTTGGAGCTCTTTTCTGTCTGCATTAACAAGGACAACACACAGGTCTTACCATTGTTGTATGGTTTTTTGTGTGCAAATTAACTCAAACTTACGGACAATGTCAAAAGTGATATAGCGAAGCACCTGAGTGAGCTGAGTGCGCAATTACACAGGTACTTTCCCGAAACGGACGACACAAACAACTGGATTCGTTATCCCTGTCATGCCCTGCCTCCAGTCCACTTATGAATATCTGAACAAGTCAGCCTCATCAAAATTGCAACAAGCGGTACTGTGAAAATGTAATCAGAAGCCACTGCCAGATTTCTGGATAGGGTTGCGTTCAGAGTTTCTTGCCTTGGCAAATGCGCTGTTAAGACACTGATGCCCTTTGCAACCACGTACCTATGTGAGAGTGGATTCTCAGCCCTCACTAGCATGAAAACTAAATACAGGCACAGACTGTGTGTGGAAAATGATTTAAGACTGACACCGACGTCTTGCTCCCAGACAAACTAAACAACTTCGTTGCTCGCTTTGAGGACAATACAGTGCCACTGACACAGCCCACTACCAAAACCTGTGGGCATACTTCACCGCAGCCAACGAGAGTAAAACATTTAAACGTGTTAACCCTCGCAAGGCTGCCGGCCCAGACGGCATCCCTAGCCGCGTCCTCAGAGCATGTGCAGACGAGTTGGCTGGTGTGTTTACGGACATATTCAATCAATCCCTATCCCAGTCTGCTGTTCCCACATGCTTCAAGAGGGCCACCATTGTTCCTGTTCCCAAGAAAGCTAAGGTAACTGAGTTAACCTGTTAGGGCTAGGGGGCAGTATTGACACGGCTGGATAAAAAACGTACCCGATTTAATCTGGTTACTACTCCTGCCCAGTAACTAGAATATGCATATAATTATTGGCTTTGGATAGAAAACACCCTAAAGTTTCTAAAACTGTTTGAATGGTGTCTGTGAGTATAACAGAACTCATATGGCAGGCCAAAACCTGAGAAGATTCCATGCAGGAAGTGGCCTGTCTGACAATTTCTTGCCCTTCTTGATTATCTCTATCCATTACAGAGGATCTCTGCTGTTACGTGACACTTCCTACGGCTCCCATGGGCTCTCAGAAGGCGGCAAAAAGCTGAATCGTGGCTTTGCAGGCTCTGGCTGAAAAAAAGTAGCGCGTTTGGGTAGTGGCTGGTTACAGTACTGTGAGACTCAGGCGCGTGCCCGCGTCGACCGAATGCTTTGTTTTCTTTCCTCTGTTTACCTAAACGCAGATTCCCGGTCAGAATATTATCGCTTTTTTACGAGAAAAATGGCATAAAAATGGATTTTAAACAGCGGTTGACATGCTTCGAAGTACGGTAATGGAATATTTCGAATTTTTTTGTCACGAATTGCGCCATGCTCGTGACCCTTATTTACACTTCGGATAGTGTCTTGAACGCACGAACAAAACGCCGCTATTTGGATATAACGATGGATTATTTTGGACCAAACCAACATTTGTTATTGAAGTAGCAGTCCTGGGAGTGCATTCTGATGAAGAACATCAAAGGTAATCAAACTTTTGTAAGAGTAAATCGGAGTTTGGTCAGGGCTAAACTTGGTGGGTGTCTAAATAGCTAGCCGTGATGGCTGGGCTATGTACTCAGAATATTGCAAAATGTGCTTTCACCGAAAAGCTATTTTAAAATCGGACACCTCGATTGCACAAAGGAGTTCTGTATCTATAATTATTAAAATAATTGTTATGTTTTTTGTGAACGTTTATCGTGAGTAATTTAGTAAATTCACCGGAGGTTTGCGGGTGTAGCGAAATACTTGTGCTTCGTCCCACCTACGCAACAGCCAGTGTAATCCCGTGGCGCGATTTTCAAATACCTTAGAAATGCTATTACTTCAATTTCTCAAACATATGACTATTTTACACCATTTTAAAGACAAGACTCTCGTTAATCTAACCACACTGTCCGATTTCAAAAAGGCTTTACAACGAAAGCAAAACATTAGATTATGTCAGCAGAGTACCCAGCCAGAAATAATCAGACACCCTTTTTTCAAGCTAGCATATAATGCCACAAAAACCCAGAAGACAGCTAAATGCAGCACTAACCTTTGATGATCTTCATCAGATGACACACCTAGGACATTATGTTATACAATACATGTATGTTTTGTTCAATCAAGTTCATATTTATATCAAAAACCAGCTTTTTACATTAGCATGTGACGTTCAGAACTAGCATACCCCCCACAAACCACCGGTGAATTTACTAAATTACTCACAATAAACGTTCACAAAAAAACATAACAATTATTTTAATAATTATAGATACAGAACTCCTTTGTGCAATCGAGGTGTCCGATTTTAAAATAGCTTTTCGGTGAAAGCACATTTTGCAATATTCTGAGTACATAGACCAGCCATCACGGCTAGCTATTTAGACACCCACCAAGTTTAGCCCTGACCAAACTCCGATTTACTATTACAAAAGTTTGATTACCTTTGATGTCTTCGTCAGAATGCACTCCCAGGACTGCTACTTCAATAACAAATGTTGGTTTGGTCCAAAATAATCCATCGTTATATCCAAATAGCGGCGTTTTGTTCGTGCGTTCAAGACACTATCCGAAGTGTAAATAAGGGTCACGAGCATGGCGCAATTTGTGACAAAAAAATTCGAAATATTCCATTACCGTACTTCGAAGCCTGTCAACCGCTGTTTAAAATCCATTTTTATGCCATTTTTCTCGTAAAAAAGCGATAATATTCCGACCGGGAATCTGCGTTTAGGTAAACAGACAAAAGAAAACAAAGCATTCTGTCGACGCGGGCACGAGCCTGAGTCTCACAGTACTGTAACCAGCCACTACCCAAACGCGCTACTTTTTTTCAACCAGAGCCTGCAAAGCCACGATTCAGCTTTTTGCCGCCTTCTGAGAGCCCATGGGAGCCGTAGGAAGTGTCACGTAACAGCAGAGGTCCTCTGTAATGGATAGAGATAATCAAGAAGGGCAAGAAATTGTCAGACAGGCCACTTCCTGCATGGAATCTTCTCAGGTTTTGGCCTGCCATATGAGTTCTGTTATACTCACAGACACCATTCAAACAGTTTTAGAAACTTTAGGGTGTTTTCTATCCAAAGCCAATAATTATATGCATATTCTAGTTACTGGGCAGGAGTAGTAACCAGATTAAATCGGGTACGTTTTTTTATCCAGCCGTGTCAATACTGCCCCCTAGCCCTAACAGGTTAGATACTACTGCACGGTCGGAACTAGAAGCACAAGTATTTCACTACACTCGCATTAACATCTGCTAACCATGTGTATGTGACCAATAAAATTAGATTTGATTTGACTCTCTCCAATTCAACCCAACATTGCAGAGTTATGTGCGTCCTTTCAAGCACACCCTTCTCATTAACCTGTGGTGAGTTATTCACAATTTCTGATTAACAAATACGGTTTTATATGTAAGATGGCTAACTAAAGAACAAAATTATAGATTATTATTATATTATTATTTGTGCCCTGGTCCTATAAGAGATCTTTGTCACTTCCCACGAGCCGGGTTGTGACAAAAACTCATACTCATTCTTATGTTTAATAAATGTATCTTGTGTGTGTGGCAGGCTTACAATGATGACAAAAAACAACATTTGAGAGTGCGCTGACCCTGGTGCTAGAGGCGGTATGCAGCTTGAGGTTGGATGTTTGAGGGAGTACAGGACTATAAAAAGTTTGGGATCCACTGTTTTAGAGAATTCCAACTGGTCTCACAACCGCAGACTACGTGTATGGTGTTGTGTGGGTGACCGGTTTCTGGTGTCAACGTTGTGAACAGAGTTTTTCATGGTGGCGGTGGGATTATGGTATGGGCAGGCATTAGCTAACAACAACAAACACAATTGCACTTTATCTATGGCAATTTTAATGCACAGAGATACCTTGACGAGATCCTGAGACCCATTGTCGTGCCGTTCATTCGCCGCCATCACCTCAAGTTTCAGCATGATAATGCACGGCCCCATGTTGCAAGGACCTGTACACAATTCCTGGAAGCTGAAAATGGCCCAGTTCTTCCATGGCCTGCATACTCACCAGACATGTTACCCATTGAGCTTGATTGGGATGCTCTGGATCAACATGTACGACAAAGTGTTCCAGTTCCTGCCAATATCCAGAAACTTCGCACAGCCATTGAAGAGGAGTGGGACAAGATTCCACAGGCCACAATCAACAGCCTGATCAACTCTATGCAAAGGAGATATGTTGCGCTGTATGAGGCAAATGGTGGTCACACCAGATACTGACTGGTTTTCTGATCCACGCCCCTACCTTAATTTCCCTCCTAACAGACACATTGTGTCCAGAGGACGGAAAACTCTGTTCTTTACAATCAATGCGCTTTATGAGACTATGGTATCTATTTCCCTTCTCTCTCCTCTTTCATTGTACGTCTCACTGCTCTGTTCTATGCTGTTATGTTTGTGTGCGAGATTTGTCTCTAGTCAACCTTTTCTCTTAGTTGCCCGCATGTCCTTTTCTTAGTTGTCCACATGTCCTTTATTAAGATTGGAATGGACAGACTGCATGCATAGTGAACTCTTGCATATGGTGTCATTCTTAATTGTTAATGAAAAGAAGACCATATACTATTATTGAGGTTTTGTATGATCTGTATGTCCCATTTCGCTCTGCCTGGGAGTAACTGTGTGTCCCTTCAGTCAATCCATAACCATAGCTAGAGCTCCTCAATTGTGCTGAGCCTGGTGTTCCAGAATCCTAAAGGAGTTCTACATGAGTCCAGTCTACCTACAGCTCCTGCAAATTGAGATTTTGCTTTAATTTCTTAAGAGTGGTCTGGGTTTATTTTTACTTGAACCAGTCCAGTCAATTGTTGATTAAGGGATGATGTTGAGGAAATGTGATGTCTCTAATTGGGAATAGGAAGAACGAGTTATCAGATATGATGAAGATGTAAACCGTGTTTGGTTAGTTTTCAATTAATTTGCCAACCCTTTTATAACAGGGCACTTATTTTTTATATTTCACTGTTTATATAATGGAACAAAAGTATAACATAAAGGGTGTGTGTGTCTTAAAACACTTGATTCCCTGTATAGTGCACTACTAGTCCTGGCCATAAGTAGCGGGAATAGTGTCATTTCAGATGTACATACTCGTTGCCTGCTTGTTTATGTACTAGTAGAAAGATGCCATAGCAACCCAGATTGATCCTGAACTAACTAACATGTCAATCTGCTTGTTGATGAAGGTCCTTCTGAGCTAGGCACCGCTCAAATGTCTTCTTAACCTTTGTATGATATGAGTTCATGCCCAGTTGTTTGGGAGTTGAGGTGTTTTGTAGATTAAATAATTTGAGAAAAGCCTAGCTCTAGTCGGCCCTCTAGAACAAGCACAGTGTCTACTCGGGGTATGCTCTTTTGAGAGCATCTTTCAGAATGTTGCAGATGGAAATGTAATGCATAGAAGAACTTCTACGTTTCCACCCTCTGGAATAATCGATGGCATTCTGCACTGTTGTGTTTCACTTAAAATGCCCCAGATTTCTTTCATTCGCCAGTGAAGCTTCCAGTCAGTTGTCTTTTTTTCTGAGCTGCTGTACTTATAAAGTACTAATTCATTGTTTTCAGTATATCAAATGACTTATTTTCAGTTTGAATATTTTTGTACTTTTGATCCTTAGTAATCAGTCTTACATACAAGATGTTCCTAAAGGGTCCTCATCTCATTCATGATTATCATGCAATAAATATCTGCTCAGAGAACATGAAATATACCAGCCTTTTTAAACAAAATACCGCCACTTATACTTACCATTGTATTTGACAGTTATTTACTTTGAACCAGATTCTGACGTGTCAATTATAAAAGCATGGTGACATCCTGTGCAAAAACAACTATATTTTCTGTTCATGGGCACCCATCGATTTTCACTGCTCACAATTTTCCAAGCTTTGTGCATTTAATCTTGAATACTGTACATATATTTTATACTTCACAGCTGGATAGTGGTTGCTGATCACAGGAGAGTATGTTTTTCCTGTTCTTAAGCTATGTTTACACAGGCAGCCGAACAGATTTTTTGCAACGATCTGATCGGTGAAAAGATCAGAATTAGGCCTGTGTAAACACAGCCCTAGTGTTTGCTGTGATGAGTGATCTGAATGTTCAGTCTGTAGCTGTACATCTATGAAATCACCACTGAGGGACATAATGTAGAACACCCCTAACTGTAACTGGTAAGACTCAAGTGTGTAAAGGACAAAACAGACCAACTCAAACAGTCAGTCGTGTGCAGCAGATCCCTTGCTGGGTGTCGACGAATGGTGGTCATTCATAGAATCATTGGGGAATTATCAGAAAATGACTGCCAATATTCTACAGTCTGAGGCTGCACAACTGCTGTGCAAGGCCGACGTTAGTGTATTTTGTATTTGTATTTATTATGGATCCCCATTAGGTGCTGCCAAGGCAGCAGCTACTCTTCCTGGGGTCCAGCAAAATTAAGGCAGTTATACATTTTAAAAACATTACAATACATTCATAACAGATTTCACAATACATTGAGTGTATGCCCTCAGGCCTATACTCTACTACCACAAAATCCATGTGTACGTGTGTGTATGGTGCATATGTTAGCGTGTGTTTGTATGCATGTGTCTATGTTTATGTTGCTTCACAGTCCCTGATGTTCAATAAGGTCTATTTTTATCTGTTTTTTAAATCTATTTTTACTGCTGGCATGAGTTACTTGATGTGGAATTGAGTTCCATGTAGTACTGTGCGCCTCCCATAGTCTGTTCTGGACTTGGTGGCATATGCATGGGTGTCCGAGCTGGGTGCCAGTAGTTCAAACAGACAACTCGGTGCATTCAACATGTCAATACCTCTCACAAATACAAGTATTGATGAAGTCAATCTCTCCTCCACTTTGAGCCAGGAGAGATTGACATATTCTTAATGTTAGCTCTCTGTGTACATCCAAGGGCCAGCCGTGCTGCCCTGTTCTGAGCCAATTTCAATTTTCCTAAGTCCCTCTTTGTGGCACCTAACCACACGACTGAACAGTAGTCCAGGTGCGACAAATCTAGGGCCTGTAGGACCTGCCTTGTTGATAGTGCTATTAAGAATGCAGAGTAGTGCTTTATTATAAACAGACTTCTTCCCATCCTACAGTAGCTACTGTTGTATCAATATGTTTTGACCATGACAGTTTACAATCCAGGGTTACTCCAAGCAGTTTAGTCTCCTCAACTTGCTCAATTTCCACATTATTCATTACAAGATTTAGTTTAGGTTTAGTGAATGATTTGTCCCAAATACAATGCTTTTAGTTTTTGAAATATTTAGGACAAACCTATTCCTTGCCACCCATTCTGAAACTAACTGCAGCTCTTTGTTTAATGTTGCTGTCATTTCAGTCGCTGTGGTAGCTGATGAGTATAGTGCTGAGTCATCAGCATACATAAACATACTGGCTTTACACAAAGCATGTCGTTAGTTAAGATTGAACAAAGTAAGGGGCCTAGACAGCTGCCCTTCTTGATTCTACCTGGATTTTGTTGGAGAGGCTTCCATTAAAGAACACCCTCTGTGTTATGTTAGACAGGTAACTCTTTATCCTCAATATAGCAGTGGAAAAAGCATTATGAGACAAGCCATCAACATCACAGGCCTAATCGAACATTTCCTTCATAGTGCTTCTATCAGAAAACAAGCCGGGAGGAGAAATAACACCTAAATGTACAAAATAACCAGTGTGGTGGACTAGAAAAAAATCCAATCAATTGTGCTTAAATGAGAGTAAAAGTGCAACCCATTTCACCAGGAGGTAAATGTCAGCATGGGGAATCCTTCGTCGTCTTGGTAAGCTAAGCCACTGGGCACAGATGTCAATTCAACATTTATTGCACGTTGGGTCAATGTAATTTCATTGAAATGACGTGGAAACAACTTTGAATCAACAAGTGTGTGCCCAGTGGGAAGGCAGAGAAGTCCTCAGTGTGGTCTGTGTTTGGAGCTAGGACATGCGCCTGGAGAGAAGCACAACAGGACATATGAACTTAGGATAGGATTCTAATACAAAAAAAAAGTATGCTTCTCGAAAGAGTTTACCTCACAAAATGGTCAGATTTTTCTATGGTTGTCTAGTCATTGTCGTTATTGTCTTGTCTGTATTTCGTTTAATTTAATTTTATTTTTAAAAGGTCAAAACCGTTGCCAGCCATGTTCACTTAAAAATAAAACAGCTCTGCCCTGTATAAAACTAATATAAAACCCCTCTGCCCTAATGTAGTTGGTTTCCAACATCTTGTCTAAAGCAGAGGATATCAACCCTCTGAGTCTTCTCTGCTCTTTAATGGCAACTAGTTGTTCCCCCTTTTCTCCATTTCTTGTGAAATTTCATCTTTTAAAACCATTAGAGAGAGACTGTCAAAGAATACAGCAAAGCGATGCAATTTTTACGAGTGAGTTCATGTCTAAATATTTATTCAGCACTGTCACTTTTATTCAACACTTTAAAAAAACATACACTTCTTCCTACATCCACTTGTGCTGCAATGAAAGAGTGGCCAAGTGTGCCCTGCGTTTTTGTTGTTATTAGCAGCTCGTCGTGTCTATTTTAATATCTATGAATATCTCACTTTCTCTGGTCATAGGAACAACAAATTTATGCATGAGATGCGGTGCAACTCGAGTTTCTCCATCAGGTGGAAGACGATGCCCATTCTCTCTGGTCAGTCTCACTGGAGAAAAGAAAGGAGATAGCAGGAACCGGGAGAGGCCCTCAACCGCTTTCTCTCCCTCCACTGAGACTGCATGTTCAAAACAACTGGGATCTCAGAAATCTGACTTCCGAGCGTTCAAGACATATGGGATGTCACGCTGCTTGCTTAGAGAGTACCACTTCCTACCGATTCGGCCCATACCTGGCCTGAACTTGGAACCTCGGACTCAAACACATCGCGCCACCTCAAAAGCTAGCTAACGAGGCTGAGGAGTACGTTTCACACATCCCAAAGTGCTACGTTCACCCCTCAAACTTACTCAACCAAATGTTTTTCTCCCCGATTGGTAGGTACAGTCTTGTCCCATCTCTGCAACTCCTGTATGGACTCGGAAGAGGCAAAGGTCAAGAGCCATGCGTCCTCCAAAACACAACCCTGTCAAAAGTCCTCCGAAACACAACCCTGCCAAGTCACACAGCTCACTTAACCCACCAATGTGTCGGAGGAAATACCGTATAACTGGCAAACAAAGTCAGTGTGCATGCGCCCGGACCGCCACAAGGAGTCGCTAGAGCTTGATGGGACAAGGACATTCCGGCGGGCCAAACCCTCCTCTAACCCAGACGACGCTGGGCCAATTGTGCGCCACCTCATGTTTCTCCTGGTCGCGGCATAGCCTGGGATCAAACCCGGGTCTGTAGTGATGCCTCAAGCACTGCAATGCTGTGCCTTATACCACTGCACCACTCGGGAGGCAAACAGGGATTTTCTCTTAAGTCTGAATTGGACCGTTTTTCTGTCCTAAGCATTCAAATTGTACCCAGTACTTTTCGGTGTCAAGGAAAATGTATGGAGTAAAACTTAAATATTTTCTTTGGGAATGTAGTGGAGTAAAAGTAAGAGTTGTAAAAAAATATAAATAGTAGCACAGCGGTCTAAGGCACTGCATCTCAGTGCTAGAGGTCACTACAGACCCTGGTTTGATTCCAGGCTGTATCACAACCGTCCCATAGGGCGGCGCACAATTAGCCCAGTGTCGTCCGGGTTAGTGTTTGGCCGGGGTAGGCCGTCATTGTAAATAAGAAATTGTTCTTAACTGACTTGCCTAGTTAAATAACAGTTTGATCAAATAAATTAAATAAAGTACAGATACCCAAAAAAACTACTTAAGTAGTACTTCAAAGTATTTTTACTTCATTACTTTATTCCACTGTCCAAAACCTAATTCAATATGACTATCCCCTATGGATAAATAAATATGGCAGTTACAACAACAAAAAAGTTTAAACCTCAGAAAATAATAAATGATTTCAGCTAACTGTGGTTAAACATGTGTAAAGGGTGCGTACTGGCGGCAGAGAAGTCAGGTGCAGGAGAGCAAAAGAACTGTGTTCCAACGGAGCAGTTTAATAATAAAAACCACCGTAACATAGAACAATAAATGGGTACCAAAACCCGTCACACACCAGAACACGTGCACAAGCACTTACAATAAACAATTCCGGACAAGGACATGGGGGGGGGGGGGGACAGAGGGTTAAATACACAACATGTAATGATGGAATTGAAACCAGGTGTGTGGGAAGACAAGGCAAAACAAATGGAAAATGAAAAGTAGATCAATGATAGCTAGAAGACCGGCGACGCCGAATGCTGCCCGAACAAGGAGAGGCATCGACTTCGGCGGATGTCGTGACAGTAACCCCCCTTGGGGACGGGGACGACCCAGAGGGCGAGGTGCAGGGCGATCCGGATGGAGACGGTGGAACTCCTGCAGCAATGAAGGGTCCAACACGTCCTCCACTGGAACCCAGCATCTCTCCTCCGGACCATACCCCTCGCAGTCCACGAGGTACTGAAGGTCCCTCGCCCGACACCTCGAATCTAGTATGGAACCAACGCAGTACGCCGGGGAACCCCTCGGTGTCCAGAGGGGGCGGAGGAACTTCCCGCACCTCAGACTCCTGGAGTGGGCCTGCCACCACCGGCCTGAGGAGAGACACATGGAACGAGGGGTTAATACGTTAATCGGGGGGGAAGCTGTAACTCACCTCGTTCAGTCTCCTCAGGACTTTAAAATGGCCCCACAAACTGCGGACCCAGCTTCCGGCAGGGCAGGCGGAAGGGCATGTTTCGGGTCGAGAGCCAGACGCGGTCCGCCTCACTGCGGTGACGGTCTGCGCCAACTTTCTGGCGCAGCACCGTGCGCCGAAGGTGAACATGGGCGGCGTCCCATGTTTCCTCCGCGCGCCGGAACCAGTCGTCCACCGCAGGAGACTCGGTCTGACTCTGATGCCAAGGAGCTAGAACTGGCTGATACCCCAATACACACTGGAAGGGGGATAGGTTAGTGGAGGAGCGAGTTCTGGGCCATCTCTGCCCAGGGCACGAACGCTGCCCACTCCCCCGGCCGGTCCTGGGAATAGGACCTCAGAAACCTACCCACATCCTGGTTAACTCTCCACCTGCCCGTTACTATCGGGGTGAAAACCCGAGGTAAGGCTGATCGAGACCCCCAGACGTTCCATGAACGCCCTCCAGACCCTCGAAGTGAACTGGGGACCCCGATCAGACACTATATCCTCAGGCACCCCATAGCGCCGGAAGACGTGCGTAAACAAGGCATCCACAGTCCGTAGGGCCGTAGGGAGACCGAGCAGAGGAAGGAGACGGCAGGACTTAGAGAAACGATCCACAACAACCAGGATCGTAGTGTTTCCCTGTGATGGGGGCAGATCGGTCAGGAAATCGATTGACAAGTGTGACCATGGCCGTGGTGGAACGGGTAAGGGGTTTAGCTTACCTTTGGGCAGGTGCCTAGGAGCCTTACACTGGGCGCACACCGCGCAGGAGGAAACAAACCCTCACATCCTTAGCCAAAGTGGGCCACCAGTACTTCCCAGTCAGACAGCGCACCGTCCGACCGATGCCTGGATGACGTGTGAGCCCAATAGATCAACCGGTCACGAATAGCAGACGGGACGTACAGACACCCAGCTGGACATTGGACGGGAGAGGGCTCTGCACGTAACGCCTGCTCAATGTCTGCGTCCAGCTCCCACACTACCGGCGCCACCAGGCAGGGAGTATGGGAGTGGGATCCATGGGTCGCTCCTCTGTGTCATACAGCCGGGACAATGCATCTGCCTTCATGTTCTGGGAGCCTGGTCTGTAGGAAAGGGTGAACACAAAGCGGGTGAAAAAACATGGCCCACCTGGCCTGGTGAGGGTTCAGTCTCCTCGCTGCCCAGATGTACTCCAGATTGCGGTGGTCAGTTCAGATGAGAAAAGGGTGTTTAGCCCCCTTAAGCCAAATGTCTCCACGCCTTGACAACGGCCAACAGCTCCCGGTCCCCCACATCATAGTTTCGCTCCACCGGGCTGAGCTTCTTCGAGAAGAAGGCACAGGGGCGGAGCTTCGGTGGCGTACCCGAGCGCTGAGAGAGCACAGCTCCTATCCCAGCCTCGGACGCGTCCACCTCCACTATGAACGCCAAAGAGAGTCCAGATGGGCCATTACGGAAGCCGAGGTAAACAAAGCCCTCAGGTGACCAAAAGCCCTGTCCGCCTCAGCCCACCACTGCAAACGTACCGGGCCCCCCTTCAGCAGTGAGGTAATGGAAGCCGCTACCTGACCAAAACCCCAGATAAACCTCCGGTAGCAGTTGGCAAACCCTAAGAACCGCTGCACCCACTTTACCGTGGTGGGAGTTGGCCAATTACGCATGGCTGAAATGCGGTCACTCTCCATCTCCACCCCTGAGGTGGAAATGCAGTACCCTAGGACGGAGACAGACTGCTGGAAGAACAGGCATTTCTCAGCCTTGACGTACAGGTCATGCTCCAACAGGCGACCAAGCACCCTGTGCACCAGGGACACATGCTCGGTGCGTGTAGCAGAGTATATCAGAATGTCATCAATATACCCCACTACACCCTGCCTGTGCAAGTCCCTGAAAATCTTGTCTACAAAGGTTTGGAAGACTGATGGCGCATTCATCAACCCGTACGGCATGACAAAGTACTCATAGTGCCCTGAGGTGGTACTGAAAGCCGTCTTCCACTCTTCTCCCTCCCGGATACGCACCAGGTTGTAAGCGCTCCTGAGATCTAGTTTGGTGAAGAAGCGCGCCCCATGCATTGACTCAACCGCTGTGGCTATGACCAGTAGCGGGTAACTATACCTCACAGTGATCTGGTTCAGACCTCGATAGTCAATACACCGGCGCAGACCTCCCTCCTTCACAAAAAATAAACTCGAGGAGGCGGGTGAAGTGGAGGACCGAATGTACCCCTGACGCAGGGATTCAGAGACATACGTTTCCATAGCCTCCGTCTCCACCTGTGAGAGGGGATACACGTGACTCCTGGGAAGTGCAGCGTCTACCAGGAGATTTATCGCACAATCGCCCCGTCGATGGGGTGGTAAATGAGTCGCCTTCTTTTTGGAGAAGGCGAGAGCCAAATCGGTATGTTCAGGGGGAATGCGCATGGTGGAGAGCTGGTCTGGACTTTCTACCATAGTAGCATCAACAGAAACCCCTAAACACCTCCCCCAATGCACTCTCGCGACCACCCCTTGAGCCCTCTGTTGCCAAGAAACAGTGGGGTCATGACAGGCTAACCAGGGTAGGCCTAGCACCACGGGAAACGCAGGAGAGTCAATAAGGAAGAGACTAATTCTCTCCTTGTGACCCCCCCCCCCCCCCCCCCCTGCGTCACCATGCCCAGAGAAGCGGTGGCCTCCCTAATCAACCCTGACCCTAATGGTCGACTATCTAAGGCGTGAACGGGGAAGGGCACAGCGGGGATCCCTAAACTATGAGCGAACGATCTACCTATAAAATTCCCAGCCGTGCATGATTTGACGAGCACCTTATGCTGGGAATGTGGGGAAAAACTCAAAAACATATGTGTAACAGAAGGCTCTGGATGAGAATGGTGCCGGCTCACCTGGGGTGACGGCAGAGCGCTCTGCCTGCTGCCTCGATACCCAGAGGAACCAACCCGGCACCGACCGGCAGTGTGACCTCTGTGGCCACAGATGGTGCACGAGCTGGAACCACCTCCGGTCTCCCTGCGCACCGCCCCTCCCAGCTCCATGGGTATTGGAGAGGGGATGCAGGGGGATGGAACCAACAGACCCCAATCTGAACGTCCACGGGTAGCCAGCAGGTTGTCCACCAGCTGGTCGAATGTGAGAGTGGTGTTTGCAGGCCAACTCCTGACGGACGTCCTCACGCAGACTGCAGCGATAATGGTCAATCAGGACCCTGTCGCTCCAACCCGCGCCGGCAGCCAGGGTCCGAAACTCCAGGGCGAACTCCTGGGCGCTCCTCGTCCCCTGCCTCAGATGGAAGACCAGTTTGAACTCCTCAAACTGGTCCAACGCCGCATCTCTCCCTCTCCACACGGCGTTGGCCCACTCCAGGGCTTTCCCGGTGAGGCACGAGACGAGGGCGGACACCCTCTCACGGCCCGAAGGAGCCGGGTGGATGGTTGCCAGGTATAGGTCTAGCTGCAACAGGAACCCCTGGTAGTTCGCAGCCATCCAATCGCATTCCTGGGGAAGGGAGAGACGAATCCCACTGGGACTAGGAGAAGGAGGGGCGCGTAATGGAGACCCCGGTTGTGCTGGTGGAGGCGCTGGTAGAACTCCCTGTCTCTCCCAGCAGTCCATGGCGGTGCCAAGATGGTGGAGCATTGCTGCGTGCTCCCGGACGCACTCCTCCACCCCTATACCCGGGGTACCTGCTCCTGCTGACTCCATATAATTGGTCCGGAATTCTGTAAAGTGTGTGTACTGGCGGCAGAGAAGTCAGGCGCAGGAGAGAAAAAAAATATATAAAAAAATAAATAAATGTTCCAACGGAGCAGTTTAATAATAAAAATCCCCATAAAATAGAACAATAAATGGGTAACAAAACCCGTCACACACCAGAATACGTGCACAAGCACTTACAATTCCGGACAAGGACATGGGGGGAACAGAGGGTTAAATACACAACATGTAATGATGGAATTGAAACCAGGTGTGTGGGAAGACAAGACAAAACAAATGGAAAATGAAAAGTAGATCGATGATGGCTAGAAGACCGGCGACGCCGACCACCGCCCGAACAAGGAGAGGCATCAACTTCGCTGGAAGTCGTGACAACATGTGACCCCCAAATAGAACAGTATGACCATAATACAACTGTAATGAATTGCATAATAATAAGCTACTTAAGCACAAGCAAACACATTTCCTATCATTAATGATTTATTATTTTTGTTAGTATTATTGTTAATAGCCTACTATTAAAATTATGAATGTATTAATAGTATTATTAATATTAGAAACAGCATTAGAAGCTGAGGCTTATGTCTTGAAGGGTCAGAAAACGATTGCTACAGTGTTCATTAGCCATGCAACTGAGCCAGGTATCACTGCCATACAGAAACCAAATCCAAAAATATTACAGTATAGGCTCCCATTGTTGGGAGAAATGTCCATTCAAAGAATGAGGGAAATTATATATGGTACTTTTGATTAAACGAGTGCACAGAGCTGGAGACAAATGATTGAATAAAGAACAACTATTCCCCATCCCAACTCCTGGCTTTAACCACACACAAAAAAATAAAAATAATCACTTGTGAGGGGGGGGGGGGTTGGGGGGGGCATTGGTATTTCACTCAAACCTCCACAAAAAATGTTTTCGATAATAAATCCAAGTTAGGAGATGAAGGCGTGATTGGAGTAGGCTAGGTCTAAACCATTGACTCTGTCATGTATAGTTCAGCAAAGACCCTGAGGTTGTATTAGGCTAACTTCAAATAACAAAGGAACATTTCCCATTCTCACTTCTGCTCTTTGACCTTCGGGCTACTACTAGCACAGCACATCGGCACATCGTCCAATAATCTTTAACCCCATTCTACTTGCCACATCTTTATTTTAGACTGCACTGCATCCCACCTTATCCAAATCATCTGCCTTTAAGTTTGTCTAGAAATATGGCAATATCTTTTGCATTATCCACATTTTGGCTATAATTTTTTATAATATCTCATGTCAGGAAAGAAGGCTGTATACATAATAAATCTGAGGTAAATCTGGTGATTGAGGTTATCCGTTGGATAATCTAACCTATTGTCTATGGATAATCTAACAGTCAACAGTAGGCAACCGTCTACTTTTCATTGGGTTTCCAAACCAAATTTAATTTAATGCAACAAAAAAAGATAAACCAGAAAACAATGCATTACAGAAATGGTCATGCTATGCAGTTGAACGCTGCTATTCATTCTCAACCAACACTAATTCGGTTTAGACTATAGGAGCAACAGTTCATGGTCACATCGTTTGAGTCACTGGTGATAACAATACATCGATTAGTTTAAAAACAGAGGTTGATGACTGTTTAATTACAATTCATAGCCAAATCAATGCGTCTATAGGCCCAAAAATAAACATTTCTAACGTGTAGACCTACAGACATCAATACACCTGGGTTTGGTGACCATGTAATAGCCTTCAACAACTAAGCACATCTTTAAACATCACTGTGGAATAAATTACTACGATTTGCATATTTGCCATATGAAATAGGTTTCACTTAATGATGTAAGGATGACAGCATTCAGTTCTCTTTTCTTAAAAAAAAAATATATATAGGCTAATCCCGAGTTTGTGACTTCACTTGGGGTATTCCATGGTGAACTTCTACCCTATTTTAAACCCCGTTTGAGGATTATGGGTGAGCCTATCTAGCACGTAATTATATTGCAGTCTCGTGTTTAAAATCAGAAACACTATCATAAGTGAGAACAGGACTTGCATAGGGGTGGATCGGAGTATGAGGAGCGCAATAAGCACAATTCAGGGATGCTCTTGTAATTGGTAATCACTTTCCCCAGTTTGGTGCTCATGGAGAATGTACTGTGAATTAGAATGTCCCCGCAAATGTGCGTCAGATTGTTTAATCTGCGTCTTTATATTTACCACGTCCACTTCTAATAATAACACGTTTGGCAGACAACCAGGGTTAAATCCGGCAACACAGGGTCGAATAGCCGGAAGAGATTAAGCCATGTCTCGTTTTTTGAATTAAGGCCAGTCTCGTAAATTGACAGCCGTTGGTTGCCAAAGAGGTCACAGATGTTAGAAGAGACAATGTTTGACATCAAAATGCGCACTTGCTGGAAGAAAACACTGCCGTCGTTCACATTTGGCATGCTGAAATAGTCTTTGGTATGAAGGAAATAATTGCATTAGGGTAACGTATAGAAAATGAATATATGACTGTAGAGTTGAACATATTTTCCTTCCTCTTTAAATGAAACAGTTACAGAAAATGCATACTGTTCCACAGTCATATTCTTTTTTTGTAAACATATTTACATCTTGGCGAAACCTTTATTCGAGTTAGGCTGTATTTGGCCAAAATGTATGTTCAATAGGCTACAAACACCTACATAGTAGCCTACAAGTTGGGTTGAGGTGGTTTAATATCTGACATTATAATTTACATATATTATTTCCATGTTTTAGTCAGGCCTGTTTTATAAATCTTTAAAGCGCATCAATACAACGTAAATCGTCGGTGGAAGAAATAAAAATAATAGCCTACATGGAAAATATAGGCTAGTAGTGCGTCATGTGGGAATGTGTGTGTGTGTGTAAAATCAGCGCATCTGCTAAAACATCTGTGTGTTCATTATTTCGACGTTGAAACAAACAAGTAACGCTGCTTAGAATGTGGCTCTACTTAAAAACTATGCAGCAAACTCTTCACCCCTATCTCTACCCAAATGTATACTGTGGCCTACACTTAGCAATCCTGAAACCGCATTGAATGAACAGCCACACCGGCCAAGAGGCTGGTGTATCAGCTCAAGCCTGTGATCAGGGTTCACTCAAAAGGGCAGTTTGCTCCAGGAGGAAATCAACGAGGGCACCAGCGTCGGCGACATCACGGAATCGAGCGCATTCATTAGCTGGTATCCAGGTTGTGGCTGGGTGTGCAGATGCCACTGACACAAATCATATCTGACACAAAAAAAGACAAGCTCATCTCCATCACATTCACATAGTAGAGCATGTGTATTGGGTTGTTTTATATAATGAAAGCCCAAATTATTTATCTAACAAAGTCATTTTCCCTGATGTGAGTCCAGTGAAACAGGACTAGTTCTAGAGTTGAGTTGACTATATCTGGTGACTAATTAACCTACTAGTCAATAATGATCCATCACTGTTCTCAAGATAAGACAAACCCGTTTAGTCCCTTTCCTTCAGAAATTAATGTAATTCATTTGAGAAAATGTCTTATTTGGATAACCGGCAGTGATTACAATATTGGTCCAAAACCAAGTAGTCAATGCAATAAATTGTTATGCACATTTATACATGTGTATTGTTAATTATATATGCATGATTATTAGGTCATGTGGAGATTCATACAAATAGTATGATTGCTTGTTACTGCCACCATTAACTGGACATAGCTGAAGAAATCACATTACAGCCTTATGGTTTCAATATTCAGAAACACTCAAAATTATATTCCACCCTCCATGTGTCATCATCACTCTAAAAATGAAAGCTTCCTGGCTGATACGAGCATTTCGCTACACCTGCTAAACACGTGTATGTGACAATACATTTGAATTTGATCCTTAAGATCATTTAAGGTTAAAAAAGGAAACTTAAGGTTATTTCATGAACCTGTAGGTTAATTGAACAACCCATACTCTGCCATCAGATTGTTCTTTAAACTTTGCAGATGTGACGGGTGGTTTGAGAAACCCTTTTCAAAAAAGGGTTCATTTTGGAACCAGTAGGATGCTTGTGCATATAATTCTAATTTGGTCAAAGAAACACTAGGGAAGTGCGGATGGTTGGAGATGACCGACGTGTTTAATTTGCTTCTAGCAGAACTTGGCTAGGCAAAGCAACATCTGTGCCTTGCATAGTCCCTTAAAATACCTTAGCTTGAAAAATGAGAAAAAAACAGCAGCAATATTACTGTTTGTCCCTCTTGAGATGCAGTAGCAACAACATAGCCAGTATCAAAGATTATGGCTATACTGACAAGATACAGTACTTGTCTCTCCTCCCTAACAATGGGAGTCCTCGTCCACAAAGCGGCATGGCAGTCTAGCTCTTGCCTATCCTTTCTTTGGATTGGTGGATACATTTCATTATTTTAATACTTGTTTGAATATTTGAGAGTTGTTGATGTCAACTGCCTGTATTCAATGGAGAGAGATGCTATGCCACTAGCCTCTTGCCATCAATATGAATAGCCATCTGTTTTTTTCTCAATTTCAGGGATGTCACTTGTCCTACTTATATCAGTACACTCTTAACACCCTAAGCATTACACAACTTCTATTCAATCAAATAAACCTCATGTAGCAAATAAGGCATACATTTTTTGTTGTTGACCAAATTCGACACTCATTGACCTCCACTTGCTTGGTGGGTAGAAAAACAAAACAAAAAAAATGGAGGGAGACAGCTTTTCTGCCGAGTTGGGCCTCTCTTTACACTTCCTCAAAACAGTCTGAATTAATCTAAAACAGGAGTCTCCAACACAGTTCCTGGATAGCTACCCTCCTGTAGGTTTTCGCTCTAACCCCAGTTGTAACCAGCTAATTATTAGAATCAGGTGTGCTAGAATAAGGTTGATGTGTGAACCTACAGGACGATATCTCTCCAGGAACAGGGTTGGAGAGCCTTGATCCAAGATAAATGAATAAATATGAAATTAATTGTAACGTTTTTGACAAGGAGGTCTTAGTCATGCAATTTTACACTTAACTAAGATGTCTGGTGCAGTATTTCTCAAGTGAAGAAATTTGAATGGAAAGTAGTTGCCTCTTTAAATGACAACAAACACTTAATTGAAGAATCCCATCCATAGTTTACACTCCTACTAGGAGTAGGACTGTTGACCAATCACAGATGAAGGGGCATAGACTTCCGCTATCGAACTTTGACTTGCCTCAAGAAAAAAAATTATATGCTCGAACTGTTTCAACTGGGAAGCATGCGACAGGTTTAACCAGAGCCATATCTTTAAATAGGCTACATGGCTCTGGGGTAAATGTTAGCTATTAGCTAGCTAAGATAATTAAACTACTATGAAAAAACAATACATAATGTTATGTAGGCTAATCTTTGTTTTTTCTTCAGCTAGCCAAACATAGCCTGTAATGTTAGCTGGTAATTGTTGGCTAACTAGTTTTTGCTAGCAAGCTATCTACTGTAGCTAATGTTAGCGAGCTAGATTCACCATTGAGAAATGTTAGTCCCTATTTAAACCCACAATACTCTTTCACCATTTTCCATCCTCCGTCCATTAGTCCCCGTCTTGCCCTGCCCCTGTCCACTTGTAGAAAGTTTGGGTGCTGTGAAAGACAAACTCAACCTCCACAAACAGGTAAGACAAAATACACACGACCCAAAGTATAGGTTGTGTTAAACTTGACAAAAAGAAATAAAACAGATTAGATATTAGATGCATTATCAAGGACTCATGTTTATGTAGTGTTTGTGTTAATGAGCAATTTATTATCTAGCAAAATTTGATTGGCAGCTCCGGTTTTAGATTGCACTGTTGGCTATTCCTGTCTCATATGTTTACTAAATATACTGAACAAAATATAAATGCAACATGCAACAATTTCAAAGCTTTTACTGAGTTAGTTCATAAGGAAATCAGTCAATTTAAATAAATAAATTAGGGCCTAATCCATGACTGGGAATAAAAGATATGCATATGTTTGTCACAGACACCTTTAAAAAAAAAGCCTCCCAAGTGGCGCAGCGGTCTAAGGCACTGCATCGCAGTGCTAGTGGCGTCATCGGCCGTGATCGGGAGTCCCATAAGCGCACAATTGGCCCAGCGTCATCCGGGTTAGGGGAGGGTTTTGTCAGGGGGCTTACTTGACTCATCGCGCTCTAGCAACTCCGTGTTGGGGTGAACATTGTTTCCTCTGACACATTGGTGCAGCTGGCTTCCAGGTTAAGCGGGCGGGTGTTAAGAAGCGTGGTTTGGCAGGACATGTTTCAGGGGACGCATGACTCGACCTTTGCCTCCCGAGCCCATTGGGGAGTTGCAGAGAGGAGACAAGATCAAAATTGGGGGGGGGGGGGGAATATATAATTACAAATAAGTGGGGGTGTGGGTCAGAAAACCATTCAGTATCTGGTGTGACCACCATTCCCCTCATGCAGCGCAACACATCTCCTTCGCATAGAGTTGATCAGGCTGTTGATTGTGGCCTGTGGAATGTTGTCCCACTCCTCTTCAATGGATGTGCGTAGTTGCTGGATATTGGCGGGAACTGGAACACGCTGTCGCACACATCGATCCAGAACATTCCAAACGCAATGGGTGACATGTCTGGTGAGTATGCAGGCCATGAAAGAACTGGGACATTCAGCTTCCAGGAATTGTGTACAAATCCTCGCGACATACGGCTTGTGCATTATCATGCTGAAACATGAGGTGAAGGCGGCGAATGAATGGCACATGAATGGGCCTCAGGATTTTGTTTACACAGTATCTCTTTGCATTCAAATTGCCATTGATAAAATGCAATTGTGTTCGGTGTCCATAGCTTATGCCTGCCCATACCATTACCCCACCGCCACCACAAGGCACTCTGTTCACAACGTTAATGTCGGAAAACCACTCGCCCACCCGATGCAATACAACATGGTCTGCGGTTGTGAGTCCAGTTGGACGTACTGCCAAATTCTCAAAAATGACATTGGAGGCGGCTTATGGCAGAGAAATTAACATTACATTATCTAGCAAACGTTCTGGTGGACGTTTAGTCAGTGTCATGATATGTCACACCTGTCATGAGAAATGCTCACTAACAGGGATGTAAACAAATGTGTGCACAACATTTGAGAGAAATAAGCTTTGTGTGTATGGAACATTTCTGTGATCTTTTATTTCAGCTCATGAAACATGGGACTAACACTTAACATGTTGTTTGTATTTTTGTTCAGTATCAGACTGAAGTACTCAGACAACTGAATGATCAGACGTTCTATAAGACACTCGGCACAAATCCCACAAAACAGCTGTTGGTATATATTAAACAAATTATCACTGAGGACAATTCACCCAAAGAGAACAGATTTCTGGTGAGCAAAAAGTGGTCCATGCGGGTAATCTACACAGTCCTTAAAATACAAAACATTTTTTTTTTTTTTAAACTGTCCCAGTCCCCGGACGACCAATAGTATCATGCAATAACTCCCCTTTGGAACCCCTGTCACAATTCGTAGACTACTACATTAAACCATATGTACAATGTTTTCCCTCATTATGTGAGAGACCCGTCTGACCTTATCCTTAAGTTACAACAGCTCTGCCCGATAAGCACAACATCACTTTGGTCATTTTTTCGGGAGCTTTTATTTCAGCTCATGAAACATGGGACCAACAATTTACATGTTGCGTTGATATTTTTGTTCATTGTACAACATTTGATCATTATATGTTAATAAATAGCCCTCATACTGTTTTCAGTTTGTCATGTTCATCTGCGAAAAATATCCACTTGTGTGCATGCTAATTGATTATCATGGTAATCAAAGTCCATGTTAAGTCAATGGGACAAATTGCCTTTGTTGGCTAACTAGCTAGACACAAAGAATATTAGCTAGCTAGCCATTTACAGTTAGGCCAACATTTTGTTTTTCATTTTAAATAGTTGTGTGTTTAACTAGCTGGCTAGAAGACACATACCATGTTTGTGGTGAGAGGGGAGGGTCGGGGGATTGTCGGTGAAAAATTAAACGTTGTTTCCTTTTCTATATTATACATTACATGACCAAAAGTATGTGGACACCTGCTCGTGGAACATCTTACTCCAAAATCATGGCCATTAATATGGAGTTTGTGGGAAGGCTTTTCATTAAATGTTGGAACATTGCTGCCGGGATTGCATCCCTTCAGCCAAAAATCGCATTAGTGAGGTCGGACACTGATATTGGGTGATTAGGCCTGGCTCGCAGTTGGCGTTCCAATTCATCCTAAAGGTGTTCGATGGGGTTGAGATTAGGGCTCTGTGCAGGCCAGTCAAGTTCTTCCGCACAGATCTCAACAACATTTCTGTATGGACCTCACTTTGTGCATGGGGGCATTGTCATGCTGAAACATGAAAGGGCCTTCCCCAAACTGTTGCCACAAAGTTGGAAGCACAGAATCGTCAAGAATGTCCTTGTATTCTGTAACATTAACATTTCCCTTCACTGGAACTAAGGGGCCTATCCTGAACCATGAAAAACAGCCTCAGACCATTATTCCTCCTCCACCAAACATTACAGTTGGCACTATGCACTTGGGCAGGTAGCGTTCTCCTTCAATCCGCCAAACCCAGATTTGTCCGTCGGACTGACAGATGGTGAAGTGTGATTCATCACTCCAGAGAACATGTTTCCAATGGTCCAAAGTCCAATGGCGGCGAGCTTTACACCACTCCAGGTCTGCGTTGCCAAGCGTTGGCTTGGCATTGTGCATGGTGATTTTAGGCTGCCATGGAAACCCATTTCATGAAGCTCCAGACTAACAATTATTGTGCTGACGTTGCTTCCAGAGGCAGTTTGGAACTCAGTAGTAACTGTTGCAACCAAGGACAGACAATTTTTACGAGCTAAGCTCTTCAACACTCGTCATCCCCCTCTTCAAAGGGGGGGACACTCTTGACCCAAACTGCTACAGACCTATATCTATCCTACCCTGCCTTTCTAAAGTCTTCGAAAGCTAAGTCAAACAGATTACTGACCAATTCGAATCCCACCGCACCTTCTCTGCTATTCAATCTGGTTTCAGAGCTGGTCATTGGTGCACCTCAGCCACGATCAAGGTCCTAAACGATGTCTTAACCGCCATCGATAAGAAACAATACTGTGCTGCCGTATTCATTGACCTGGCCAAGGCTTTCGACTCTGTCAATCACCACATCCTCATCGGCAGACTCAATAGCCTTGGTTTCTCAAATGGATTGCCTCACCTGGTTCACCAACTACTTCTCTGATAGAGTTCAGTGTGTCAAATCGGACGGCCTGTTGTCCTGGCCTCTGGCAGTCTATGGGGGTGCCACAGGGTTCAATTCTTGGGCCGACTCTTTTCTCTGTATACATCAATGATGTCGCTCTTGCTGCTGGTGAGTCTCTGATCCACCTCTACGCAGACGACACCATTCTGTATACTTCTGGCCCTTCTTTGGACACTGTTAACTACCCTCCAGATGAGCTTCAATGCCATTCAACTCTCCTTCCGTGGCCTCCAACTGCTTTTAAATACAAGTAAAACTAAATGCATGCTCTTCAAATCGATTTCTGCCTGCACCTGCCCGCCCATCCAGCATCACTACTCTGGACGGTTCTGACTTAGAATATGTGGACAACTACAAATACCTAAGTGTCTGGTTAGACTGTAAACTCTCCTTCCAGACTCACATCAAACATCTCCAATCCAAAGTTAAATCTAGAATTGGCTTCCTATTAGGCAACAAAGCATCTTTCACTCATGCTGCCAAACATACCCTCGTAAAACTAACCATCCTACCGATCCTCGACTTCAGCGATGTCATTTACAAAATAGCCTCCAATCGCCCTACTCAAATTGGATGCAGTCTATCACAGTGCCATCCGTTTTGTCACCAAAGCCCCATATACTACCCACCACTGCGACCTGTACGCTCTCGTTGGCTGGCCCTCGCTTCATACTCTTCGCAAAACCCACTGGCTCCAGGTCATTTACAAGACCCTGCTAGGTAAAGTTCCCCCTTGTCTCAGCTCGCTGGTCACCATAGCAGCACCCACCTGTAGCACGCGCTCCAGCAGGTATATCGTTTGGTCACACCCTCAAAGCCAATTACTCCTTCGGCCGCCTCTCCTTCCAGTTCTCTGCTGCCAATGACTGGAACGAACTACAAAAATCTCTAAAACTGGAAACCCTTATCTCCCTCACTAGCTTTAAGCACCAGCTGTCAGAGCAGCTCACAGATTACTGCACCTGTACATAGCCCATCTATAATTTAGCTCAAACAACTACCTCTTCCCTTACTGTATTAATTTATTTAGCTCCTTTGCACCCCATTATTTCTATTTCTACTTTTCACTTTCTTCCACTGCAAATCTACCATTCCAGTGTTTTACTTGCTATATTGTATTTACTTCACCACCATGGCCTTTTTTGCCTTTACCTCCCTTATCTCACCTCCTTTGCATATAGACTTATTTTTCTACTATATTATTGACTGTATGTTTGTTTTACTCCATGTGTAACTCTGTATTGTTGTATGTGTCAAACTGCTTGCTTTATCTTGGCCAGGATGCAATTGTAAATGAGAACTTGTTCTCAACTTGCCTACCTGGTTAAATAAAGGTGAAATAAAAAAATCAAATGTTTTATTTTTTTGTTAAAAAACACTCGCCAGTCCCGTTCTGTGAGCTTGTGTAGCCTACCACTTCGTGGTTGAGCCTTTGTTGCTCCTAGACTTTTCCACTTCACAACAACAGCACTTACAGTTGACCGGGGCAACTCTAGCAGGGCAGACATTTGATGAACTGACTTGTTGGAAAGGTGGCATCCTATGATGGTGCCACATTGAAAGTCACTGAGCTCTTCAGTAAGGCCATTCTACTTCCAATGTTTGTGTATGGAGATTGCAATGGCTGTGTGCTCGATTTTATACACCGGTCAGCAACGGGTGTGGCTGAAATTGCCGAATCGACTAATTTGAAGGGGTGTCCACATAGAGATGTACACTATAAATACAAAAATGCTTGTCAATTAGTGTCAAATATAATTCAACTGTATTGTTATGTTGCAAAATGAGACATCTACAATTGGGGGAAAGAAAGTTGTTTCTGAAGACTTCTAAATGCATCAGAGGCACAAATACAGTATGACCTCCCTATGATTGGTAATGGCTGGGAGCAAGAAGTTACATGTTCAATAAGATGCAGGCAGAGTGCACAAGACAAAATGAAGAGGACTTAGAGAACTTTTCATGAAATAACACAGCACCAACAAAGTGTAGTCCGTTTGTCAGCCATTGTAAGACAACAAAAAAAATCGAATAGAAATAAATGATTAAAAAAGCACAACTATGTAACGTAGCTGGCTACTCAATGGTCCCATGAAATCAAGTGCCACAACACGTATGAAATTCCTAATCTTCTATTCCAAACAAAAACGAATTCAATAAACAGGTTACAATAATGGGATGCCATTAAAATAAATAAAAACTTACAGATTGTGGATATCCCTTTGCTTGCTGCCTCCCTGTGAAAATAGCAATATACCTACCTGTGGGGGGGGGGGAAGAAAGAATAGTGGCATTTAAAACCAAGCATGTTCTGTTTGCTCAAATTGCTGACCATATTTTGTTATATAGGTAATGACAGCGCAACCAGTAACGGCATCACCTGAAATAGCCTTACTTGAGAAGCAGATAAAAAAAGTCTACATGTTTCAATTGCAGAAATCGACCAGTGAAGCAAAAAATATATATACTAGCTCCAAAAAAGACCAGCCCCGTCTGCCCAACCCCTCGAATTTGTGGCTGCATTTGGGGCCGGCGCAATTATTTTACTGAGGTGACCTGGTGGGGTGCCTATAGTCTTCTAAAAACCTACACCATTGCAACGTAGGCTCTAGGCTTTTGAAATAGACTTTTGCTTGTCTTTGAGGTGTATTTATTATGCAGTGCCCAATATTAATTTGGTGGCACACATAGGCCACTTGGTAAAAAAAATGAATCTGCCCTGTTTTTGGAATCGGTCAATATAGAGTACATTATGAATCCTTAAGAATTAAAAGCATTATAGGAAAGGCCTTTAAATATAGTTTGCAGATGGTGGCGCAAGCAAGAGTGTAATCTATAGTTATACAATGGTAGCCTATAAATCACCTGTTGCTGAGTTATACGCCACATTATTTCATAACAAATGCAATACCCGTCTGTGATTGTAAGGCCAACCCAAGATGGGGGGTTAATTTGCATTCACACGTTTTAATTGTTTAACTAATAATGTTAAACAGCTTACCAGGGGTGTTGGTGGGGTCACATGAAAAAGTGCAGTTTCTACCTAATTAGTGCGTTTTTGTCCCATGAGCCTTAAGCCGCCAAAATACACACCGGAGGAGAGCTTGTCTTCTTTAATTGGCCCTAACTGAAATACCCGCCTCGTCATGTTTTCAATCTTGAACAGGTGTTTGCTGAATGGGGTATTGATGGTCTTTTAAACATGTGTGTGTGTGTGTGTGTGTGTGTGTGTGTGTATATATATATATATATATATATATATATATATATATATATATATATATATATATATATATATATATATATATATATATATATATATATATATATATATAACTTAATATAGAACATGTTGTCTAGGGCCTACAAATGCTGCTAAACAAAATGTCCAATGTAGCACAAAGTGGATGGTTGCTTGTGAATATTGAATCAAATAATACAATATTTCAATTAAGTAAATAGGTTAATTCTTCAATCGAACTTGAAGAGAACATTTTAATAAGGGTACTTAAAAATGATTTGGCTGCATACATCATGCTAATGTGAGTTGTCAAAATGTTAATTGAATCCTTAAGACTCCATTAGCTGAACTTATTTTCTTTCCGTTGAACTCTGAAAATACAGGTAAAACTTCAATGACGAGGATGTGATATATTCAAGGACTGCATTTAAAGGAGTATTCCACTACAAAACTTTATTTTGGTATTTTTTTCCATTAGTCCACTGTTGATACAGCCATAAAATGTTTACACGTCAGCAATCAAGTTTTCAAGATATAGTACTTTCAAAAAGCTAATTGTAACTTGCCACATCATCATGATGATGCAAAATGCATCATATGATGTAAAAGGCATCATCATGATGATGTGGCAAGTTACACATTTATTTTTAAAAGTCCTGTATCTTGAAAACGTGATTGCTGACATGCAAAACATTTTGGGACTGTACCAACAGTGGACTAATGAAATAAATACCTACATAGTTTTTGAGTGGATTATTCCTTTAATAGGCCTTTAGCTGGTCTGTTACTGACTTGATATGCCATCACAAGGGATTTGTCACAAAATTAACAGAATCCTTCAACTGATCAAACCTTTTATAAAGGATGGTCCTTTAACTGAACAAAAATGTTTCTTGATCATTTTCAAAAGGTGAACTATTTCAAGTTCCTGAAAAATCCTCTGAACCCATTTACCTGAAACTCATATGTTTATAGGCTATCAAATGTTCAGTTAGGTCAAAAGGACCTAGATATGTATCATATGATATTCACCTGCTAATTCTCCTTGCCCCTTTCCCTATGCATTAAATTACGTTTGACAGCTATTTTGGTTCTATGGTGGAAAATGCATACTCATAAATTGTTGGCATTTTCGTTAGCTCCAGATGGTGACGAGGGAAGAAATGTACAAATAATTTCACATATAATCCTCAGGCGTGTTCAGGTACCCAAGCAGAGCAGTTTCTGTGTACCATGTCCCTTTTCATAATGCAAATAAATGGTCGACCTGTCTGTGAACTCTCTCAGCGGGTTTTGGAGAGTGAATTAAGCAAGATCTAGCTAGTGAATTTATTAAGCCAAGTCTTAAGAGTGTACTTTACACAAAACCACTAATCTCCCTGTTTTATACGTGCCAACAACAATTGTATTCTGAAATGGGCACTTGAATGCACCACCGAACGATGTTTCTAACAACCGTTTTGCGTATATGTAGACTGGCTATGTATCAGACAGCCTACACCCTCAAGAAAATATAACCTCTTTTTCTAAGAGTGTAGAGTAAACTGCGCACATCGATCACTTCCTACATGAGTAGATTACATTAAGAGAAAATACATGGGTATAGATATGGAGCACCATTAATAGAGGGCGTTGTATAAAACCAGGTGTCATAGCGCCCAAGGACAACTTTGTTAAGGCTTTAGGCTATGTCCATATTGCAATCTGTTGTTGAAAAGAATCAAACAACAGAAGGAATCGAGTTGCATATTGTATTACTTCTGATATCTCGTATAAGGATTTCAAATGGAATATAATTGTCTAAACATTATAGGACCAATACCTCTGTTAAAAAACGCAAGCTTAGAAAAAAGCATAGAAATCCCACATAGATTGTTTACTTGGAAAAATACATAATAGTTCCATAATATCCATTAATGAAATCTTTGTATAGCTATGTCAACACTTTAAACCTATCTGACTAATAGTCCATCGCACAGCAAACTGCAGAAATGTATAAATTTAAGCGTGCCTTATACAGCAAGTAGGCCTAAATGTACATTATTTGTACAACTTTTTGGCCAAATGTATAACTTTTCGAATATTGAGGTTTTTCATTTAGGCAATAGCATGCTTACTATTCTGAAAACATCACTTTGAAGAGCATTTAATTCCTCTTTTTGAAGAACGCATAATGAATTCCTCTTTTCAAACATATACTTCAATGATATTTCGAGAACATTCTCATCATGCCAGTCATATACAATAACACAAGATTTACGAGCATATATAAAGTAGTTCATGTGTACTAGCCTAATCAAAATATGTTGTGTTTATTAATTATGAATGGTTAAAGGTTGGCACACACATCAAATTGTACATAAGAAGAAATAATTGAAATAAAAAGTTAGCCTAAAAGGTTACTTATGCCCAAAGCTGTGTGCTGTGTGACAATGGTATAATGGACAGAGCCTGTTTGAATAATTGAACATGCACTGAAATAATCTTATTCATCATTTTTTGTTAATTCCTATAGCTAAGGTCTTGTCTCAAAACGGTAGCCTAATACAAGGCCTGTATATACAACAGAGAATGATTGTGAAGCAAACAACAAAACAATTCATCCAAACCTATTTTCTCTTGTGTTACATTTTATGTAGAATGATTGCGTTTGAAGCCTAGCCACTGAATGTAGATAACATTTCAAACATTTGAGTTGGTTTTGAAAAGGCAGGTTACAAATAACATGCACATCATTTTTTATTATACTTATATTAATGATTGGGGGGGGGGGGGGGGTATAGACTAGTAGCCGCGCTTGAGCCTGCAGGTTGAGCTTATCAGATCTTTCTAAATGAATGAATTAACTTTCACAGTAGGCCGGCAGGTAGCCTAGTGGTTAGAGCGTTGGACTAGTAACCGAAAGGTCGCAAGATCTTATCCCCGAGTTGAAAAGATCTATATCCCCTAGTTGAAAAGATCTATATCCCCGAGTTGAAAAGGTAAAAAAATGTCCTTCTGGCCCTGAACAAGGCAGTTAACCCACTGTTCCTAGGCCGTCGAAGTAAATAAGAATTTGTTCTTAACTGACTTGCCTAGTTTAATAAGTAATGCATTATGAGGTAGATAAGAAGACACCCCCATGTGAAGAATGAATGAAACGTAGGCTAATTCAGGCATTTATTAAATTATGCTTGTTAGAGAATGTGTTTCATGAATTTGTTGACGCTCCTGCAGGTGCTTCTCCCCTGAACACAGCGAGAGGGAGAGAGAGATGGTCGACTGGCACACACCTTGACCGTTTCTGCACCGACAGCCCCCTCTTGTGGATAGAGAAGTTCTGTTTTGGATTAGTGTATCATGACACAAGTTTGCTGTATGAAACTATAACTTTTATGGGTATTTTTTAGTTTCCATGTGCTTCTGCCCGGTACTTTCTTTTTTCCCATTGATGTTCTATTTTTTTCTTCATTTTAACCAAACAAAGTTTTTGTCAATGTTATGCAGGGTAGTCTAGTGGTTAGAGCGTTGGACTAGTAGCCGAAAGGTTGCAAGTTCGAATCCCCGAGCTGACACTAATCGGTAGAAATCTGTCGTTCTGCCCCCTGAACAAGGCAGTTAAGACCCCTGTTCCTGGGCCGTCACTGAAAAGAAGAAATTGTTCTTAACTGACTTGCCTAGTTAAATAAAGGTAAAAAATAAATGCATAATCACTATAACCTACTGTTGATGTTGTAAAGATCCAGCATACCTCTGAAATGCGTTTGTTGTTCATTTATCCGTTGGAAAAAGAGGGGTCCATCGTTGTCGCTTATTCACACAACACATAAATAGTGACAACACACTGGCCTTTACAGTTACAATTTCTAGTACATTAACCAATCCCAATTCAAGATTGTAATTGATTGACGTAAATGGAAACAAATAAGCAACCAACAAATCATGTCACCATGTCATTGGATTTAGGTTAGAAGTTGGGTGAAAAAAAATATGAAATTCCCTCATGTTGATGACTTCTTACAAATTCAATCAGTTTTCCACTTTGATTCAACATCATCACATCGTTTTTTGTTGTTGCAATGACGTGAAAACAACGTTGATTCAACCAGTTTTTGCCCAGTGGGAAGCGAATGGCAAAGAACAGGCATAAATGCGGTGCTTCTGCAATCCGAGAAACAGAATCTTTCTTCACAGTTGGATAATTCGTTTTGTGTGTTTACCATCCTTGAATATGCCTTGCACTCCAGGATTATGCGAGCATTTTCCAATTAGGCGGATATAAATTCATCATAATAATGCTGCATCATTAGTGGTGGAACATGAATCCAGCTATACTTAAAATGTTGCCTGATTCATCCAAGCCTTCATGCGCTTTGTGATAGGAGAGAAGGGTCCTTGTCCTCACAAGCAATATACATTTTTTTAAGGCACTTAAGCCCCATCACCATTTTTTCTCGTGTCCTAGCATCATTAATGGATGTTTTTTTCCTTTATTTTCCTTTAAAAAATATGATTACCAGGGTTTCAAAGATGCTCCACTGCACTTTATGGCCACTTGCACTGTTTGTGCACGCCAGACCTGGGTTGAAATAGGCATACTATTTATTGTATTCAATTACTTTCACACACGTCTTGAAGTAAGTTTTTGTTTCTTTGAAGATTGCATGTATTTGGAAATACACTTGGAAAGTGTTTTTTCAAATACAAGTAATGAAATACTCCATGCATTAAAATCCAGGTATGTTTGGTCCTAGGGGTATTTGAAATAATGTATTTGGAAACAAGTTTGTAAATAGTTTAAAAAAGTAGCCTATTGATAGGAAAATATTTCAAAATACTTTCAGATACTTCATATAGAAGTAGTTGATTCGACCACATTATTTGAAAATACTGAAATACACAGGAAATATGTATTTCAAATACAAAATATGCATGTATTTGACCCCAGGTCTGGTGCACGCACAATGTATAGCTTTCATTGGAAAAGAAATGCCAGACAAATAAAATCCAAACTTTTTGAAAAATCTTAAGCTATATTGGCTGTTTTGTGTTATAGTAATATACCATGAATTTTCAATGAATTTTCTGTTAGACTTATGGATAAATCTGGGTGTGTTATATGTGTTTATTATATTGTCATTTGAAAGCTTGAGAAAGAACCAATAGCGGATGTCTTGGCAATTTTTTATTTGAAGTTAATGAATGTATGGCAGGGAGTTGCCTTGCTGTGTATGAGGATGTCATATTGCTAAGTCTACCTTTAGAAATAATTAGTGATGATAAGTTATTATCAGTTAAAAATACATATTGACACAATGTGAGTAAACAGATGACTTCTGATGCATTAACTTGGGACTGTGGTATGGTGTGTGTACACTAAACCAGGCAGATATCTGAAGTAATATATTTTAATAAAAAAATGGTGAACTATACCACATTGTTCGCACTTACCCAATGTGCACTTATCAGTCCACTGAATCAACATGTAGTACTACCATAATTGACTACCATCATTGTTAGTTGACTGTGAGAAAGTCACATAGCAGAAGACCACTAGATGGGGTAAGGAGCTGGTCGTTTGTGCACCACGGGCTAGGATGCTGAAGTGACCTTGATAGGATATTTTCTCTTTTTTTCACCAGTTGCTACAGTAACTGAATATATTTGGATCCTCTCAATGAGACAATAGTGGAGGAAAATGTTTTCTATTTTTTTCTGGCTAGAGGGTAGTTCTTCATCTCTCAAATGACTCCATCTTTTCTGTTTGAAACGAGGTCGAGAGGAAGATTCCCCATTGTGAAGTATGTGCTGCTTTGGCTGTCTGGCTCTGCTCTGTCTGACTTTATTGGAAACTTCTTCTGCATGTGTAGCCTCACTTCTCAGTGTCGCTCTTTTCCTTCCCTGGAAGATGCCATCTACTCACTCTATCATGTGGGGGAAGTGAGTTGAGTGTTTGATACATGATGGTACTGCTATAGTAACACTCCACTGGAGGGCCGTGGCTACAGGAAAGAATGATGGATTCCATTTCATGTACTACACCCCACAATCCTCAAGCTAACCAATTTTTACAATATAAGCTTTAGGTCATGGGCGTGGGGAGGTGTGCCCATTGCTGTCCAATGAGGAAATTTATAGACACTATTTCTGTCCATTTCGGGGACCCTATTTTTTCAAGAGCACCCCCAGAGGCAAATTGTTGAGTATGTAACTTTAAAATTCCACACTGGCTACCGCAGGGTTGTTTCAAGAATATTTATATTACCCTTTAGCAAGGCAGAATGCCGGTTTCAAATATTGTTTTTACCAACTGCTTAAAATGTATTTTTCACCAACTGCTTGTTTACAGACTTTTTAATCAATTTATCTTGGCATTTTTTTATTCACTGATAGTTAGTTGTTTGTGTTGTGGTCAATGTTCATTGTTGTGTCAGTATTGGTTGGTGCAATCCAATTTCCCCTTTGGGAACAATAAAGTAGTCCTTACTAACTAGCAAGTGGGTGATTATTGGAGTGGTATTTGCGTCCCTCACCTTCGCAACCATGAAAAACACTTTAAAATGACAAACTTTAAAATGACAAATAGAAGCAGGTTTCCTCTGTGATTTTGCCTGTGCTTACCTCCATTCCATTTATTTTTTATCCTGAAAAACTCCTCAGTCCTTAACAATTAGAAGCATACCCATAACATGATGTAGCCACCTCCAAAATATGGAGTGGTAATGTGTTATATTGGATTTCCCCCAAAGACAGCACTTTGTATTCAGGACAAAAAGTGAATTGCTTAGCCACATTTTTTTTGAAGTATTACTTATTCTGTACAGGTTTTCTTCTTTTCACTCTGTGAATTAGGTTAGTATTGTGGAGTAACTACAATGTTGTTTATCCATCCTCAGTTTTCTCTTATCACAGCCAATAAACTGTGTAACTGTTTTAAAGTCACCATTGGCCTCAGGGTGAAATGTCCTTCCTCTCCGGCAACTGAGTTAGAAAGGACGCCTGTATCTTTGTAGAGACTCTGTGTATTGATACAGAATCCAAAGTATAATTAGTAACTTCACCATGCTCAAAGGGATATTCAATATGTGCTTTTTTTATTAATACCCATTTACTAATAGGTGCCCTTCTTTGCGAGGCATTGGAAAACCTCCCTGGTCTTTGTGGTTGAATCTGTGTTTGAAATTAACTGCTTGACTGGGGGACATTACAAATAATTGTATGTGTGGGGTACAGAGATGAGGTAGTCATTAATAAATCATGTTAAATACTATTATTTGGCACAGAGTGAGTCCATGCAACTTATTATGTGACTTGTTAAGCACATTTACTCCTGAACTTATTTAGGCTTGCCATAACAAGCCTTAACATACTTATTGACTCAAGACATTTCAGGTTTTAATTTATACAAATTTAGAGAGAAAAAAAATAATTCCACTTTGACACCATGGGGTATTGTGTGTAGGCCAGTGACAGAACATCTCAATTTAAACAATTTTACATTCAGGCTGTAACACAACAAAATGTGAAAAAAGTCCAGGGAGGTGAATACTTTTTAAAGGCACTGTAGGATATGTGTCTCTAATTTTTATGTAATTGGTGTTGCCGCCTTAAAAATCCCTCATTACAAATATATACAAGGACCTTGAGCATTCCCTCCAGTGGCAAACTGTTATGGGGGAGGGGTCTAGATTAAAGAAAATGATTAGCTAATCACACCCTTTTAGTATGTCATAAATTGGAGGGTTCCATTGATATTCGGTGTGACTAAATAAAAATAGTCATTGGAAAATTACAATGTGAGCAAAATGATTAATCATATCACTTTAGTAAATGTATTTTTAAAGAGTTAATAACCTTAGATTTAAGCATCTGTGGCCTCCATTTATGATAATTCTCAATTAACTGGTGCGCTGCACGAAATTAGTCCCTTTTGGATAGTGTGGTTTTTACCTATTTTTTCACGTTATGTCATGAAGAGCACATGCACAACTTAATAAAAAAACATGATGTTTTTCCATCTCAATAGTAAGTGCTGATTAAGTGCCAGATAAAGTATAAAGTAACGGGGTTGACCGTAACAGGTTAGAGAATTTCATCTTAAATCCCAATGTGACAGGGGGAACGGAAGCTTGTTGTGTGCAAAAGGAAGGGACAATTGCATGTAGCTTCCCCAAAAATATTTAATTGTTTAAACATTTCAATGTTTCTTTTAAAAATCTATATTTTAATAGGAATAGTTTGACCATATTAAAACAAGAGTTCAGTTCATGTAACAGGGTTGACCTTAAAATGAATGACATAATAATGTTTTGCAATGACAACAAAAAGCAACAAAAATAACTATGGCTTTACAATGATGGTGAAAACTTGGAGAAATTTTGGGGTTAAGTGCTGTTTAACTCTGACGCCCTCTTGTGGCACTTTCTAAGTAGGGCGGCAGATTGCCTAGTGGTTGCTGGATCAATCCCCGAGCTGACAAGGTAAACATCTGTCGTTCTGCCCCTGAAGAAGACATGTAACCCACTGTTCCACGGTAGGCCGTCATTGTAAATAAGGATTTGTTCTTAACTGACTTGCCTAGTTAAATAAAGGTTACGTTTTAAAAAAAACAAACATTTAAGTGACACATATTGTAAACTACCTTCATTCCATACATTTCGTTTTCAAAACAATAAGTCCTACAAACACATGCTTAGTATTGTTAGAAAGGTAAGAAAAACCGTGTAACTCTGACAACGTGCAACAACGCAACTATTACAGAGCCAGAGCAACAGCAGGCAAAGAAAATCTGAAAACAATTGTTTTATTTATTTGGTTTTGGTTTCCAAATTGTCCCCATTTTGGGAAATAAGAGAGTTGAAAGTCTGGGTTTGAAATTAAATATTTCACCAATTACCATTCCAAAATGATTTAGGCCTATTTGTAATATATATTATTTAAATGTCATATCTTTTACCTAATGGTGTCGCTAAACATGCGCAAATTCCCATAAACAGCCATTAACAAGCGTAAGACATCTCCCAGCCTGGTGGAAAGCAGACATGCCTCCGTTTTTAGTCTTACAATTAAATACATTTGAGAAGAAAGCTGAAGTCGTAACCTTTTCACTGAATTAATCAGTTCTCATGTCTGATTCCCAGTTCATCCACTAGATTGCAGTAGAATATCACATGATGTGACTTGGCCACTTGAAACTAGATGGGTCTAGTTTGATCAGTGTTGCCAATTTAGCGACTTTGTCGCTATATTTAGCAGGTTTTCTGACCCCTCTAGCGACTTTTATTGGTAAAAGATTCTAGCGACAAATCCAGCTAGTTTTTAGGCTGCCTTTGGGTAGTTTTGACCACCAGGTTTATATGGTTTTGATAGCATTTAGCGATTTTTTTCCCCCCCACTCAATTCTACCACAAACGACAGTGGGAGAAGCTGTCTGTGCAACAGAAGTCACAGCAAAGGTGCACACACAGGCAGAGATCCACAAGGGGAGGGCTGGTGCAGTGGAAGACGCTGCGTCGGGACCGCAGCTATGCCACAGCAAGGCAAATTGGGGCTGTGACGTCGTCACGGCAACGGCAAAACGTCATCTAGCGACATCTAGCGACAAATCAAAGAGCCAATAGCGGATCTCACTGAAAAATAGTAGACAACACTGCGTTTGATCTGGTTTGGGTAGTGATTCACTGTGCGAAAATGACAGAACGGAATTTCAAACCTGTCATCTTAAAGTGACACTGACAGGCGAGGAAACCTCGACCCCTTTTTCCCATTCATGTTTCCCATTAGAAATGAGTGAGATAGATCAACGGTCAATATGGAGGATGCTTTTCATGGTAATTACACATTCAATGTGTGGATGTAGAAAGAAATGCATTGTATTATGATAACCACACCCAAGGTGTACCCATTCCATGCATACAAAATTTTTTCACTTTTGGTGACTTGATCTAAATTGCTAACTCTATGAATATGAGGCATTCTAAGGCATTCTTACAACATCGCCAGTAGGAAGATTTAAGCTCGATTTCCAAAAAGACAAGTGCTGTGGCTTTCATGTAATATGTCACTTTCTATTTTCTGACCGAAATTGACGGAGTGGGTACCAATTCAAGAATGACCCAGAGTACATTAAACCGTTTTATACCGCAACATTGTTGAATACACATTTCTGATTGGTTGAAAGGGCATTCTAGAATGGCCATTAAAACTGGCTAATGGACAACTGGAAAAAATACCAGGACAATCATGATGCAATATGTGCCTACACATGCAGACCATACTTGCTAAAGTTAAAGAAAACCAAACCAAGAACCACACAAACCGAAATTGGATAGTTTGTAAACGCAGTACCAAAAAGGCAAAACTAAGCTAGCTAGCTGATTTGTTTTTGCAGAGACATATTGTTTTGGAGCGTCTGATGACCTAACGTGGTGAGTGATGAACAGGAATTTCTCAAGTCCCTACTGTTGCAGTCATGACGCATGTGGCGCTATGCAGTCAAATCCCCCCACATGTTTTTAGTTTGACCAGCTGTTTTCAGCAAATTATATGTTTTAATTTGGTTGTCATATTGGCAGGTTTTCTAGCAAAAAACTATTAAGCTAGCCTAATGTTTGATATGCAATGCAATCTTCTCGTAATGAACAGTGTCGAGTGTCCTGATAAGAAGGCAAACTTTTCTAGTTATGCCAGGCAAAATCAGGAATCATCAGCTAATTGTTGTGATGTATCCAAATGAATGTCTATAGAAAACAGCTTAAACAAATGCAAATGCAGCTACTTTGCTTTTATTCTGGCTGTGTCAGCTAGCTAGCAAGCAAGGGATAAGAACGTTGCCAGCGAGCATGGGAACGGAGCATATAGAATGAACAACTGGGTCATGTTCATAAATATATGAACACAAAATATAAACACAACATGCAACAATTTCAAAGATTTTACTGAGTTACAGTTCATATAAGGAAATCAATAAATTCAAATCAATTCATTAGGCCCTAATCTATGGATTTCACGTCTGAGAATACAGATATGCATCTGTTGGTCACATACCTTAAAAAAAAGATAGGGGCGTGGATCAGTAAACCAGTCAGTATCTGGTGTGACCACCATTTGCCTCATGCAGCGTGACACATGTCCTTAGAATAGAGTTGGTCAGGCTGTTGATTGTGGCCTGTAGAATTTTGTCCCACTCTTCTTCAATGGCTCTGCAAAGTTGCTGGATATTGGCGGGAACTGGAACATGCTGTCGTACACATAGATCCAGAGCATCCCAAACATGCTCAATGGGTAACATGTCTGGTGAGTATGCAGGCCATGGAAGAACTGGGACATTTTCAGCTTCCAGGAATTGTGTACAGATCCTTGTGACATGGGGCCGTTCATTATCATGCTGAAACATGTGTTGATGGTGGCAGATGAACGGCACGACAATGGGCCTCAGGATTTCATCACGGTATTTCTGTGCATTCAAATTTCCATCAATAAAATGTAATCGTTTTCATTGTTCGTAGGCTCTGCCTGCCCATACCATAATCCCACTGCCACCATGGGGCTCTCTGTTCACAAAGTTGACATCAGCAAAACGCTCACCCACATGACGCCATACACGCCATCTGTCCGGTAAAGTAGAAATGGTACAGTTGAAACCGGGATTCATCTGTTAAGAGCACACTGTTCCAGTGTGCCGGTGGCTATCGAAGGTGAGCATTTGCCCATTGAAGTCGGTTACGACGCCAAACTGTAGTCAGGTCAAGACCCTGGTGAGGACAATGAACACACAGATGAGCTTCCCTGAAACAGTTTCTGACAGTTTGTGCAGAAATTTTTTAGTTGTGCAAACCCAACATTTTATCAGCTGTCCGGGTGGCTGGTCTCAGACGATCCCGCAGGTGAAGAAACCAGATGTAGAGATCCTGGGCTGGCGTGGTTACACATGGTCTGCGGTTGTGAGGCTGGTTGGATGTACTGCCAGATTCTCTAAAACGACATTGGAGGTGGCTTATAGTAGAGAAATTAACATTCAATTCTCTAGCAACAGCTCTGGTGTATATTGAATGTTAATTTCTCTACCATAAGCCGCCTCCAACATCCCAATATTGTTCACATTTCATGTAAATGTTGAAACTACATAACAATACTAAATAAACAATTGATCTAGGAAATCTTTAAGGAAATATCCACTCAAAACCACTCATTCCTTTAATTTACAGTGTGAAATTACACTAATATGTGAGAACAATAGTTTTGGTGAACAAATGTTTCATTTTGGCATTATAATAAGATTGGTAGCAACATGGAAAATTGTTGTGGGAATCTGTTGCAGCTCCAGTCAACTACAAAATCTGCAATGCTCTCTCAATGGGCTAGCTGGCTAGCTAGGTAACAAATGTAGCTACACACAATAATACCAAAGCAAATATATGCATGTAAAATAGCTGGTTAGCTGTAAAATTGCCAAAACAAACTGCACTATCAATTTAGGAGCCTACAATCTCACCATGTTCAACCTGCAGATTGATGTGCCTCACAGACTGGAGTCTGACATTCACAATGGCAGATATAATTTTCAGGAGATGGGAAACGTTGCCCATCCTACGCCAATGGGCCGCGCGGTGCATTCTGGGCGACTCTGGGACGAGGAGCGCTCTCCTTCAAGGAGTGAATGGTAGTCTATTGGGCACTAGCTCAAAAACCCAACATTAGCACAAATTTCGTCAACAAGAAGTACAACATTACAAATATTTTCCGAGATGTAAGATAATTAGCTTGCTCTCTGTAATATCGTATAGCTTTGGAATCGTGACATTACGTACTTTCGAGGAAAATAGGCACGTTTCTTGACATATACACTGACTTTGAGAAGGGTATTGTATGACCATTAGCTTAGCAACCGCGTGAAGCCTCATGACAATGTGAGCGTGATTGGTCGACAGTTGGCTGGGTGGGGCATTATACGTTCATTCATTCGAGTCCTATCTCCTTTCTATAATATCTCTGGCAACGGCACCATGCAATGCACCCTGGACTAAAGAGGCAGACAAATAGGAAAAAGTGGTAGACCCTCCTTTATATTACAAAAATATTATCAATGGCTGATTCGAGAGAAGACGTTCTCCCGAGTTAGTACATCGGCCAGTATTGAAATCTGACATGTATGATTGACGTTTTTGCAATCTAAAAGTCAAACTCCTATTCACTTCCAGTGTAGTGAGAGCGATTCTATCACAGTGCTACGTCATACCGGCCGGATTTCTGCCTGCTTGAATGACAATAACTCAGATACACATGAAAACATGAAATTACCCAGGGAATCGATAGAACATCACTCAGAGATGCACAAAAACAATATAACATTCAAAATGGGTGAACCTTTCCTTTACGTCTTTGCTCTTTTCTTCATTAGCATGCTGATGATTTTGAGGCTGTTAATATTGTGGCACTTGGCATACTGTTTTCATTGTGAGATAGATAACAAAGTTGTGTTGGGTTTATTTTCATCTGCTAAGACATTGAATACATGTTGTTTTCTATATTTAGTCAATTGAGTATGTTTAGTTTGGTTTCTCTGTGGCTATATCAGTCCTCTAATACAAGACTATTAAAGGCCGAGTGCACTACTTTTGTGAAACTTTCTTCAAAAAAGTATATATTTGTATTAATATATATAGTTTTACTATTTTAAGCACCTCTACTTCCCGCAGGCTCACTAGCATGAAAGGCAAACACCCTATGCTTTGCACCAATAGGGTTAACCAACTTGATGGGAATTGTAATGTGGCTCATATAGCAAAAAAAACCGTTACAATATGTTTTTTTTTTAACATATACCTGATTGCTAGAGAGCCCAGCCTTGACTCTCTAGTCATGTATTGAACTCAGTGTTCATCATCAAGTGTCATGGTGAATGTACAACAAACCCAGAAGCATAGTGCATTTTACCATTCCTAAAATTGTTATGCAATATTGCAGTACAAGTGTATTGATGTAGGCCTAATAGTCAAAATGCAAAACATGACAGGTAACCTGAAAACCATTGTACAGATTTTTTTTTGTGGTGCGGGGGGTTCTTATTTGCATAGGAGATGACTAATGAAAATGTGCCAGTGCAGGAAAGCTAAGACCCTGATGATGTAAACGTAGTGCTGCGTCCTAGAAGCCCTTACTGTAGACATTTAGGTCTGGATTTGGAGACATTCCTTGTCAGAACAGCCGTGCGAGCTGACGGGAGGGGCGGGACAGAGGGCTACCTAACAATCGGAAAGTAGCAGCCTGAGGTACAACCAGACTTCCTTGCTTTGGAGGTGTAGATCGGCCAAACTCGACTACAAGCGTTTAGTCGAATGGGTCAACCCCACTGTGCATCCTTTAAATGTTCTTTTTAGCGCGCCATCCATAGCAAATCCTATTTTCCAGTTAAATCTAATGCTTCAGGCTGGCAAGTAAACAAGGACAAACTGAATGTGTAACTGTTTAGGGGAGACTCAAGGAAAGATAAAACAGCGGGACATGATGACTGAGAAAGAATCGGCAACAGACAAGATAATAGCAGGTAAACGCTTTTGATTCTTGAGGCTATCCTTCAAAGGGCCCTCTCTCTACCTATTATTTCAGTCTCAAATCTACACAGTAGGTGCGCTCATTATATCCGTGGCGGTGCGCATTAGAGCCTTTGAGATCTCGCCAGGAGACTCCTTTTCCGTTTTCACGTTTGATTTTGGTTATAGTCGTCCAGGTAATATTCGCTCCTTTTAAATGTATTTAGCTATACAATGTTTTGTAATGAAGCTATTATTGTAAAGCGTATAGGCTACAGTCGTGGCCATGCAGCCTCAAAATAGCTCTGCCGCAACATGGAGGAAATATGATAATCCACCTGGACAGAAACACATTTCATTATTAGAATCATTATTTTACTCTGAAGAATATTTCCCCTGCAGCCCCAGAAAATCGCCAGCGGTCGCGTTTAGACGCCCCTTTTCCTTGGGCAGAAAAGGTATGGTCGAGCAGTAGAGTTTGGTCCTCCATAACCGTGCAGAGTATGGTCACATGGTCAGTCCCACGGGAGGCTTGACTCAATGCAGCAAAAGTATGCTTGCCCAACTACCATCCCAGGTATCGCAGCAATGTGGTTAAAACGTCGGATTAGAAGTAGGAAAATAATCGCTATATAATCTGAATTGATTAAAAACAGCGATTCCTCTATTATGGGACAAATTATATTATTACATCTCAACCAGTGCTCTTATTTTCATGTTGTTTTACTTATTTGACGTTTTCTTCTAGGTTTTCATGTCCAACACAATAACAACGTTGTTTAGGAATAGGCATATTTACTTTTATTTCCATCACCCACAAACTTCACAGAGGTGTCATATCTGCTCCACAGCAGGACAGTAAATCATGTGACACCTCTCCTATGATGTAATATGAAGGTGTAGATGAATCGTGTACTGTACAGTAGGCCCTACAGTGCATTCATAAAGTATTCAGACCCTTTCCCTTTTTTGATGACTTCCCAAAAATGCTAAAAAGGCCTAAATAGTATCATTGATGATATATGACTTTAGAGTATGGTTACATTTCATCTGCTCTGTTAAACCTTTTAGAGATAGTTTTTTCCCACTGTGTTATGAATTTACTATGTATTATTTTATGGTGTTCATTGTTGATCCAGACAATATATCAACAAACATGCCAGTATTTGATTGGGAATCATTTACTGGGTTGTGACAGGGTGCTTCAAAAGTTTTAAACAGACCATGCATTTTACAAGCACGACACTATTTGGGCAATGCTGCCAATCCTAGGGACAGCTATCTCAGCATCACTGATATAGAGGTTGCCAGCACAGTCACGGTGGAATCGATCAATATGTATATTTGAGCTTTGCAGCAGAACGATTGCCTGGTTACCCAAACTCCTTGCTCCGGCCAAATGCTACGCCACGCCCACGGACATTAGTTTGAACTCCGCAATGATTCTGGATCTGAGAATCTCCCCGACGATTTCTAGAATGCAAACACATTCTAACTATTCTGATTGGTCCCAGAAACCGATTGGTTTGGCCAGAGCCAGAACATACGTAGGTAAATCGTCATTTTTAAAAAATGCGTCATTGGCTTTGATACTCTGATTAGTTATAGATGATCCCATCACTGATGACTTTGTTTTGTACAACACCCCTCATTCTGACGCCACCACAAATTACTTCAACGATGGCAGTCTCAGACTGAGGTATGTAGCGAATATAGAGGAGCGGAATAGTTGAATTTGAGTCGTCAGGCAAGCAGAACGGGACAATGGAGTCCCCATACTATTCAGGGTGTGGTCACAGTCAGTGGAGCAGCACATGCTTGTATAGTAATGTTGAACCTTTTCAGATTATTGATTTGCAGTGTTTGGCTAATATTAGGCACTGTAATTGTGTGCAGTAAAACGTGTGAATGTGACAAATGGACATAAATTGATATTGCACTCAGCTGATTACCTGAGCTACAAGGACAATTTCTCATCATGAGAGCTGTGCTCAAGTACCTATTAGTGTGCAGATACATATCCCAGAGATGACAAATAGCATCTAAACCCTCTGATACTGCTTGTAGACACAACCCAAACCGCAATGATCTGTTTCAAATGATCATTACTTCTAATTGCCGATGTCACCATCATAACTTGCTAAGCACATTTTCTGTTGTCCGCTTTTGCTCAAGTAATTTCTTTTAAAAGAGCAAAATCCCAAACTATTTTGGACTGGCTTTAGCCAAGTGAGAACACCCAGTGACCACACTAACAGAGAGCTTTGTGTTCCCTTAGGGATTGCCACACATGTTCAACAGATTTAAGGTAGAGAGAGAAAGGGAGAGCTCAGAGAGGGGTGGGGGACTCATACTCAGACATTTATTTGGTTGGACCGTGATATTAATGTGATCACAGATTCCAAAATGCACAGATTCATCTTGTGTTGCCTTTGTAGATAGCGTTGGTGACAGCTTGATGCAACGAGGCGTGACCCTAAAAGGTGACAAATACAAAAGCCATCTATAACAAACTAGTTCATTAAACAGTCAGTCATACATTCTTGTCTAATCAATGCTCTAAACATCTGAAAGCGTTTCAATCAGCCCCAGTGCTTTTCTGTGGGTGGATTCTCCAGATTGACTTGTACTGTGATCTAGGAATTCAATCAGCTTCACTGTGATCGCTAACTTTAAGCCCAGTCGTAAGCCCAGTTTTCCTCTGGTCTGCTGAGCTGCACAAAGTGGACCTCATCACTGGGTTATTTTCTGTGTGCTCTGTCCAGCTGCTCTACAGAGTATCCAAGTACTTACGGACACTCCCACACATGTGGCTCCGGCCAACCAATGTGTGATGCCTCCTCATCAATTTCACTGAGAGGAGAGAACCGTTGTAGAGTATTTTTCAAGACTAGAGTCAGCGTTGCACATTCCATGCATTCAAGGAACCAGTCTTGAGTATCAATTAACAAAAGAGTGTAAATGTGATGACGTCAGGTCAGACGACATTTCAGAGAAGACATTGAAATGCATTGAGTTATGGGAGACCTTTTACCATAAGATGGCATTGTATGAATCGCTACAAGGTCATTCAGGTCATAAATCAGCTGGTGAACAGCAACAAGCATTGAAAAGGACTATACAATATAATACCTCAATGTGGCTCAGCACATCATGAGCAGTCAAAAACAAATTGATCCACAGGTGTGCTGTCGGCGTTGCACTCACAAATTCTGTAAACGAAAGATGGTGCTGCAGTGGATAGTAGCTGTCTTGTGTTTTTTGTTTTTTTTAAACTGATCTTAACTTTTTTTGTACATAATGTCTCAGCCATCATTTCCTATGACCTCGTACCCCTGCACATCGACTCGGTACTGGTACTCCCTGTATATAACCATGTTATTTTGACTCGTTATTGTTATTCGATATTCACTGTGTATTTATACCTCATGTCACTAGTTCTATTTTATTTGTATCTTTAACTCTGCATTGTTGGAAAAGAACCCGTCAGTAAGCATTTCACCGTTAGTCTACACCTGTTGTCTACGAAGCATGTGACAAATAACATTTGATTTGATTTAGTGACACACAGCGTTTTAAGTTCCCATAGCAACCAACACATTATTGTCTTCTTGCGGGAGTAAGTGAGGCATTCATACAGCACAACACAAGTAGTGTTACAACTCAAGTGTAGCTGCATGCTACGGCAGTGATGAAGCTGTTATCATTTTAAACATGTACAGCCTCTGTACGAGACCTTTGAGCTCTAGTATACAATTGCCCTTTTTCACTTGAAGCCATTGTTGGCATCCATTTGTGAAATGCACGGGGGCTTTGGGGGTTGGTTCCTGGGCAAGGGGTTCAGGCCAGGGGAGGGGGTTAGGATGCAGTCAGAGGTGGTTTAAGGCCTCAGGCATTAGCGTCTCTGTCTGAGGTCAATCCAATGACTTGGAGTCCCTGAGACAAGAGTGGGAGGGGGGCTGAATCTGATAGGCCAGGGCCAGACAGGAAGTTGTCTGTCAGCGCCACAGAGGCCCTAAGGTCAAACGGATCCAATCGCTACTCCAAGACGAGACACACACCAGAGGGCCCACCACGACACAGGTGTGTTCTCTCAATCAAAGATATCTTTCGTGTTGTGACTAGGTGATAATGGGTGACATTAATCACATTACAGGATCACATTTTTCTTATAGGTATTCTGTGTGGGTAACAGTTCACATTAGTTGGTTTTATACCAATAATGCTGTTATTACTACAGTAATAACATGGTTGCTATATTTTATGGAGGTTGAAAATAATTACAATTGGAAGGCAAATAAACTGGGAAGGGACAAGAAGTCCCATGCTCGGCATTATGTCATGACTAAGATATTGGCTTTGTTTACCCTCAAGAGGAGGCACCCATTATGTTTTGGAGTAGGCGGCGCAGGGTGAGGGAGGCGCTTTTCACATGCCATTGGATTCTAGATGTGAAAATAAGACCAAAACAGCTGTTAGACATCAGCAGTCTGACATCTTTGCGATTACCCAAGAGGCCCTTCATGAAAATACTGTAATCTCCATCTGTATGTGTCTCTCTCTCCTCCATCAGTGCACTCCACAGAAAGCTGTACTCTCTGTACTCTCACCACTGTACTCTTTGTACTCTCTCCAGTTCAATGTTAGAAACCAAAAGCCTACTGAAGCGCAAGCCTGTTTGATGTCCAATGAAGCCTAATTGGTTGCATATGTTTCAGTGGAATTCCAAGAATGTAAACACTGAATGTGTTACTGTTTCTTCACATCTCTCACTCCCATCAAGATGCTGTGAGACACAAGCTCTTCCTCATACCACAGCAATGTTTACATCCCATTGCAATGTCTTCTGTACATCCACCTTTCAAAGTGTTTGGGACCTGTGTTCCCTTTGACAGATTTACATAAGAACCTTTACTGAATGAATCTGTTGCTCTTAACTACCTCAGTTCAAACGCAAAAAGCAGCAACAATTCAGGACAACTTAAAAACTCACAAAAGTTGAATATATGGTGTGCTGTTTGATGACTAGTTTAGACTTGATGGAATTACTTTAATAGGGTTGTTCCACCAATTCGGTGTCTTTTGAGAAGCATAAGTTGGTAAAAAAAAATATATATATATTGGATTTCACCTAATTTTAACATTTTGTGATAAAGAGCACATGTTCAACTTCATAAAAAAACATGATTTCTCATCTCAAGAGGTTAAATTAAAAAAATACTATAGTAAGTGCCTATTAAGTGCTAATTAAAATAACAGGGTTGATGTCATCTTAGTCAGCCATAAATCATCTTGTGATAGGGGTAATGGATGCTTGTTGTGTTCAACAGGGAATGGTAATTGAATGCAAGCTACACCCCACCAAAAAAATATCTAGTTTGTCTATTTACGGGTTGACCTGTTACGCTCGACCCGTTCAGTTTTTCACCACAAAACACCAGAAAATGGCAAAAATAGTAGAACCAGCTCACCTGCTTTAATACTATGATTTGACTATGTTTCATTTCAAGTAAGAGTTCAGTTCACTTAGTTTGACCTTAAAATGAGGGACAGATGTACAGTTCAAGTCGGAAGTTTACATACACTTAGGTTGGCGTCATTAAAACTCGTTTTTCAACCACTCCACAAATTTCTTGTTAACAAACTTGTGCATGACACAAGTAATTTTCCTAACAATTGTTTACAGACAGATCATTTCAATTAAAATTCACTGTATCACAATTCCAGTGGGTTAGAAGTTTACATACACTAAGTTTACATTACAAATGATGTCATGGCTTTAGAAGCTTCTGGTAGACTAATTGACATCATTTGAGTCAATTGGAGGTGTACCTGTGGATGTATTTCAAGGCCTACTTTCAAACTCAGTGCCTCTTCGCTTGACATCATGGCAACATCAAAAGAAATCAGCCAAGACCTCAGAAAGAAAATTGCAGACCTCCACAAGTCTGGTTCATCCTTGGGAGCAATTTCCAAACGCCTGAAGGTACCACGTTCATCTGTCCAAACAATAGTACACAAGTATAAACACCATGGGACCACGCAGCCGTCATACCGCTCAGGAAGGAGACGTGTTCTGTCTCCTAGAGGTGAACGTACAAAAGTATCTATATCCACAGTAAAACGAGTCCTATATCAACATAACCTGAAAGGCCGCTCAGCAAGGAAGCAGCCACTGCTCCAAAACTGCCATAAAAAGCCAGACTACGGTTTGTAACTGCACATGGGGACAAAGATCGTACTTTTTGGAGAAATGTCCTCTGGTCTCATGAAACAAAATTATAACTGTTTGGCCATAATGACCATCGTTATGTTTGGAGGAAAAAGGGGGACGCTCGCAAGCCGAAGAACACCATCCCAACTGTGAAGCACGGGGGTGGCAGCATCATGTTGTGGCAGTGCTTTGCTGCAGGAGGGACTGGTGCACTTCACAAAATTGATTGCATCATGATTAAGGAAAATTAGGTGGATATATTGAAGCAACATCTCAAGACATCAGTCAGGAAATTAAAGCTTGGTCACAAATGGGTCTTCCAAATGGACAATGACCCCAAGCATACTTCCAAAGTTGTGGCAAAATGGCTTAAGGACAACAAAGTCAAGTTATTGGAGTGGCCATCACAAAGCTCTGACCTTAATCCCATAGAAAATGTGTGGGCAGAACTGAAAAGGCGTGTGCGAGCAAGGAAGCCTACAAACCTGACTCGGTTACACCAGCTCTGTCAGGAGGAATGTGCCAAAATTCACCCAACTTATTGTGGGAAGCTTGTGGAAGGCTACCCGAAACGTTTGACCCAAGTTAAACAACATAAAGGCAATGCTACCAAATACTAATTGAGTGTATGTAAACTTCTGACCCACTGGGAATGTGATGAAAGAAATAAAAGCTGAAAGAAGTCATTCTCTCTACTATTATTCTGACATTTCACATTCTTAAAATAAAGTGGTGATCCTAACTGACCTAAGACAGGGAATTTTTACTAGGATTAAATGTCAGGAATTGTGAAAAACGGAGTTTAAATTTATTTGGCTAAGGTGTATGTAAACTTCCGACTTCAACTGTAAATGATTCACTTATCACATTAAATAAATAATACTCTTCAGAAATGACTTTGTCAAAGCAACAAAATAACTAGGACTTTACAGTGATGGTGAAAACTTGGAGAAAGGTTGGGGTTAAGTGGGTTAAAATCTTCCTAGAAAGGTTTACAGAGGGACATGTCAAAATGCAGAATTGTGGCACTTAGGAAGTTTGTATTCATATAAAAAATGTTTTATTGAATTGTTGATGTGGTCTATATTCAAGGGCTCTTCATTTAATATAACAGGGTTTTTTATTGAATATTGATGCACAATTAATACTTATATATCAAAGGGACGCAAAAGGCACTCTTCTCGTGGAAAGACCCAATTAACAACCGGGAAGCTTCTCAGACAATTAAACTCAAAGCACCATCGCTATGCGTAACCCATGTGTTTAGTTTAACATTGAAATGGATGATAGCACGAAAGCACTGATAACAAGGTTCATTGCCAAGCAGATGTTGCTGTTAGAGGATGCTTTTGAACGTGCAGTGTTAACGTGTCTGCAATACGTAAACAATGGGCAGCTATTTTTATCTGTTGTGTAGCAAATTTAATTGTCTTATTATTAGACATTGTCTTATTATTTCGCCGTGGCTTTGTTGTTATCCGGGTTTCCAACGTAGAGAGAGGAAGGAAGCAAGGCCATTGTTCTTTGGAGAGGTTTTATCAATTTCCTCAGTATGACCTAAACGCTGTGCCCTTGTAGGAAACTAGGCTCACTCCTTTCTTTCAAATTCCTCTTACCATTGTTCCAAATTCTTTGTGTGGTAGTAAGGACACACACTATGGACTTTTACACTATTCTCATGTTTGATCTCAGTTATCTATCCAATGTGTGCTGTTGAAGCTTGGCTTACATGTAATTTTGAAGTGCTTACATGAATTGGAAATTGGAATAATGGACTAAAAAGAGAACCAAGGGAGGCTATAGGGCAGGGGTACTCAAATGCTATTTGATAATGTCCGCTCACACAAATTTCCTAGGTGGCAAGGGTCCGGATAGATATTATAATTTGTCGGCATAGTAACACCCCCCCACCTCACAAACCATGCAACCCCAAACTGTTGACACCCCTCTTGTTGGCGGATATCCAATTGCGATCCAATTACTGTCTTGTCTCATCGCTGCAACTCCGCAACGGGCTCGGGAGAGGCGAAGGTCGAGTCATGCGTCCTCCGAAACATGTCCCGCCAAACTGCTATTCTTAAAACCCACCCGCTTAACCCGGAAGCCAGCTGCACCAATGTGTCGGAGGAAACACTGTTCAACTGACGACCAAAGTCAGCCTGTAGGCACCCGCCCCACGCTTGAGCGCATGAGCCAAGTAAAGCCCGCCCACGGCCAAACCCTCCCCTAACCCGGACGACGCTGGGCCAATTGTGGACCATCCTATGGGACTCCCGGTCACGGCCAGTTGTGACTCAGCCAGGGATCGAACCTAGGTCTGTAGTGACGCAATGCAGTGCCTTAGACCGCTGCACCACTCGTGAGGCCCCCTCATTTTGCAGTTTTAAAGCTAATTGCCTACAATTCTACTACACATTTTGCCATGACTTATGTGCATTCGTATGATACCTGAGTGACTCAACAAATCATTGCGGGCCCTCTGAGGGACGAGGGCCCCATCGGCACATTATCTGGCCATGATTACTACAAGATTTAGATAGCTGTTTGTCTAACTTAGACTACCTACCTACATATAATACCACTCCAACGTTTGGACACGCCTACTCATTCCAGAGTTTTTCATAATTTTTAGTATTTTCTACATTATAGAATAATAGTGAAGGCATCAAAACTATGAAATAACACATGGAATCATGTAGTAGCCAAAAAAGTGTTAAACAAATCAAAATATATTTTATATTTCAGATTCTTCAAAGTAGCTACCCTTTGTCTAGATGACTGCTTTACACGGTCTTGGCATTCTCTCAACCAGCGTTACCTGGAATGCTTTTCCAACAGTCTTGAAGGAGTTCCTACATATGCTGAGCACTTGTTGGCTGCTTTTCCTTCACTCTGCTGTCCATCTCATCCCAAACCATCTCAATTGGATTGGGTCGGGTGATTGTGGAGGCCAGGTCAGAAAATGTACATTGACATTGAGAGAGCCTTGACAAACTGACAAATCTGTGTATGTTTATTGTCGCACCATTTCCCAGCCACTCCCCTGCTCAGTGGGCCAGTCAAAAGCACAAGATATGTAGCCACTGAGCTGTGTACTTTGAGGCTCCTCAGGCAACTGATGTGCTGCTGTCAAAGTGTCACACTGATTTACCTCCAGACCGATCTAGAACAAGGACTTCTTTCTCTAAAAGGTCCGGCGGGGAGCCGCTAGCCGGACATGTTTATTTTACTATACAACAGTTAAGCAGATGTCCCTACCTCCCCGTCTCCTCCGCTCTGTTTGGAGGATACCTGAGAGGGCATTCATGGGTACTTTCTCAGAGAAACCATGTGGGATATTCAATGTAGCTCAGTTGGTAGAGCATGGCGCTTGCAACGCCAGGGTTGTGGGTTCGATTCCCACGGGGGGCCAGTATTTAAAAATGTATGCACTCTACTGTAAGTCACTCTGGATAAGAGCGTCTGCTAAATGACTAAAATGTAAAAATGTAATGGTTTCTGCGTTGCACCTTGACCATTGGAAACATACAATGGTTGGAAGTCCCTCAATTTCTCACCAGTTATATTAGCTAGTTTTTCACCCCTCTCATGCCATAGAGTTTATATTACTTGATATATAGGCCTACACCATTTTTTCTGCAGATAATGTAGGGGAAAGGTAGAGCTATGCATACAGTATCTACAGCTCCATAGCAGGTGAGGATATGCTGATCAAGTTAAACCTAGTTGTGTTCTATGGTAGTCTGTTTACGCTTCACTCAGTGGAGCGGAGGTTTATTTCTGTCTCATCTGCAGATTCTCCACTGCTGGGATACCGTTTGACCTTGAGCTGCAGTAGACGCAGATCTAAAGATTGATTTCTGAGTCCAAGGCAGTTTTATATCAGTGCCTTTCTCAGTGCTTCCTGCTACAGTAGAAGGAGGGAGACTCTTTAACGTTTCATAATATGCAGGACTTATCACACAGGGATTGCATTTGTATGTGGAAATATACTTATTAGTGTGTAAATTATGATGTGATTATTTTTTTTTCTAACAAGTTGCATTTTTCACTAAATAGGCTAAATAATATTGACATATTCTCTGAAGCATCATGCCAAATGACCATCCACCGTTTTCCTTACAATAGTGATTATCTGTAACTATTACACAATACATTTCACTCATCTGCGGAGGAGTATCTCAGTTTTATTTTAAACAGGCCTATAGTAGTCGTAGCAGGACACCTGAAAAGTAGGCCTGGAAACCGTTATGAGTGTGTGTATATGCGTGCGTGCGTGTGTGCGGACTATGAAGGGTGCTTGAAACTCTGTTAGCCACAGCTGTTGTCAGGCTGCTGCTTCTCTGCACTGTGTGTCTGGGCACTTGGCCAGCTGGATTCAGTTGATAAAGAGGGAGGGAGAATGAAGGCGGCCCCCTCTCTCTCTCTCTCTCTCTCTCTCTCTCTCTCTCTCTCTCTCTCTCTCTCTCTCTCTCTCTCAGCTTCCCTCTGACTGCTTCCCTCTGACTGCTTGCTGTGCTGCCGCATGGCATGAATGGGACCTCAGATGAGGGAAGAAGTAGGACATTCTCTCAAAAGGAGAGCTGCCCAATCTAATTTTCCCTTCATCCACATGAATGTAGCCTTTTGATAGAGATTTTTTGTGTGGCACTGAATGTTTGTGGCAGTGAATGTAATGGGGCGTTTCTTTGCCTTTGTAGGCGTTGTTGATTATGCCACAAATTGCGTCTGCTGTCCCAATCAGTGTCCACTTTCTGGAGAAACGGTTGATCTACACATTCTCTGATGTTTACAGTATCTATACATGCCAGTTGTACTATATAATACATAAAAGTACAGAATGTCTTGAATTGATTACATGCACAATACACATGCACTTGTCCTTTGTAGAATATCATTGTTGTCATTTAAGGCTGAAGTTATCCGTCTGTGTGCCTATGAGGCCTACAGTACCTTGTGAACTATTCTGGAACTGGTGCAACGGATTTCAAATAGATCTAATCAGACTTGCAAAGAGACAAGAATCTCACTTGTCTATTATTTTTAAATGAACCTTTGAATGGGCTGTGGACTGTGGTACGGTATTTAACATGCACTCGCTCGCCTGATGTTAGTTATTTAACAAAAATGTTGGGTTTATTTTTGCGCTAAACGTAAAGAATGTTTTAAAAAATGTGGTTTATTGCTCCAAGGACCTATTTCTATTAGCTTAACATGCTTGGCCAGTTTGGCAGATTCCAAATATAACGATCTGTAGATTAGGTCTATTGGACAAGACACACAGCTTAAATCTAACCTGAGCAAGACATGAGAAGGAGCATGTTGAAGTTAATCAGGCCTTGCACTATGAGATATTGAGTCCTCTGCTCCTGTCTTTAATGAAGGTAAAGTACAGTATATGCCTGCATATAGGTCATCCATTTTGGGGGAAAAGGATGGGTTTCAACACTGTCATTGCGTGGTAATGCACCGATCGTGAACTTGCTTCTTGATAAACTAGCAGATGATGAAGTCCTTACCCTGTTCCTTTTTAATCCATAATGAAAGACTAGCCTCTTTTTTTGGTAATTGCATGCGTCTCTGAACTACAACAGCAGTACAAGGAATGTGTTTTCTCATCGTGTTTACGCATATTTTGCCTTTTTCTCGCTCTCATCTTCCCGTACGAGCAGCAATGAAATTTACCGGTCCTTCAATCTTATAGTATGAAAATATGAGAAAATCAGAGACGACGTGAAGGACATTTTCGTGTGCGGCCATTTCCCTCACACTTGAAGCTGTATTGAAGAGGTGGTGTGAGCCTAGCTATCTGGTCAGAGATGACAAGAGGAAGCTCTGACATCATTTCTCAGGGGAGTGCCACAGGGCCAGAGGCTAAAAGCTTGGATTGGATTGACTTCTTTTTTCTTCATCACACAGGCACTCACTGAGAGTAGGCTATGATGATCACACGAGAAGAATCATCAATGTCATTCGAAAGACGAAGAGCTTGTCGATGTACCCAGGCTTCTAGCGGTAGAAATAACCCGTTTTTCACTGTCTATCCAAACCATTTGTGTCTTAAGGATTCAAATGAGTATTGTTTGACAACTTGTTAGTGAGGTATAGAGCCCTGCACAGGCATGAATTTTAAGCCTGAGTCCTACCCATGCCCTCGACGTTCAGGCCTTGCCCGAAACCTGAAATCAGAAATAAGTTCCTCCGTTAATAAAACCATTAGCTGCTCCTTTCTATGTGTCACTCGCTCCCTACGCACTGCTCGCTCTGCATGCGCACTGCTCATGGCGGCTCTGGGTCTGACAGTATCCATAGCAACGGCTCCGCTTGGGCTGCTCTGCTCAATGAAGAGACATGCGAGAGCAGTTAGCTGTTAGCTACTTTTTCATCACTCACAAGGAACATTATTACTTTCGGTGAAATAATCTCTCCCGTCTTATATTTGACGAGGTTGAAGCACTTCCGACACCGTGTTATGATCTTAGTCAGATATGACTGTACTGTGCTGCAGAGCACAAGCAAATGGCTCAGCTTACATTTTTTTACTGATCAATTGTGTGTTCCCCGAGCCCTGATTATACATCGGCCCAAACCCGATGTATAATGTCAGGGCTCGGGTCGGTTAGCAAAGCTCTAGTGTGGTCGATGTATCTGACATATCCTAACTCTGCCTTTGCCTATATAATACCAAATTTGCACACAGGAAAATGCAGTAGTAGCTTGCTACTTCCCACTTTGTTTTATTTCTACAAACTTGTAATTAACTTTGACACCAGTTTTACATTCCTGTTCTTGCTGCTCATTTGTGGTATCGGAAAAACCTCCATTGTGCAGTCATAGATTGGGGCCTAGTTCTCCTGTATAAACCGATTCTGAGATCTGTACTGAGGGCCCGAAAAATGCAAAGAGTTGTCTGGGGAAACAGAGGAATGTGACGAGAACAGGAAGTAAAAGCTCCTCCTGCAGAGAGGAGAAAAAAGTCCAGGCACAAAAATCGAGAGCCTCTCTGAAAAGGTTTTGAACTTTATAGATGCAGCACACATATCTGGCTGGAGGCCTGTCAGTCGCTTATGGAGGAGGAATGGCTCTGCTTCCTGTCAGAATGTGTGTAGAACATTCCAGGCAGCAGGACCACTCTGCTAGGATGTAGAAAGGGAGGGGAAACAGGATACTCTATCTATGGCTTCATCTAGCAGCTCTTTTTATTGTGGCTCAATGTTTATTTTTTCCCTCTGATGATTAGAAGAAAATGATGTCGTGCTGTTGGGACTTGATTGTATTTTGACTATTAGAATTCAGGATTGTAGGCTATTCTAGGGCTTCTCCACTTCACTATTCAATCAAATCTCTCTGAAGTGAGCTACCTTCATTGAAACATTGATTCTTTAGCACTCATTCTGAGGAAACTTTGTTGGCAGTTGATAGGTTGAGCAAGAGCATTGTTTGCTTATTTCGGATGAATTATAAGCACTTTTTCAGAGCCCGACATTAACAATAGTGGGGGATGTTGAAGAAAATCATTATATTGTTATATAACATTACAGTTATGTAAGTGTGAAGGCACCACACTATTCAATTAATAATGTATTTGCTGTTGCCAGTTATGTAAATTACTTACGTTTATATTGCCATCTCCACAATGTGATTGTCAGTGATTCATCGACTTCGACACCGCTTTCTAGTTTCTGGTTGACTTGTGTAAAGGATTTAATGGGTTATTCAATGAAATTGAAAATAAATAAATATAACATTCTCAACCAGATGCCCAAATCCACTTGCACTCAATAGTCTGAAAAAAGGTCTGCATTGATATTTTCAACCGCTTGTATGGAACTCAATACAAATTTTTATACAATTTCTCATTAAGAATTTTATGCTGCCAGGTAAACAAACTACACAAGCACACACACACACACACACACACACACACAAAAACTCAGACTCCTTGATTTGATTTTTATTGCTCTCTTTAAAGGGGAAATCTGCATTTCAAACAATAACCAAGTGCTCCCCACCACTGTTATAGGTAACAGCTGAGGGACACGGCTGGAGAAATTTAACCACTCTCAAATTCATAGACCGAGCTATGGATACAAGGACTGACCATCCATGATATCAAAATTACGTTTTAACCATGTTTTGAGGTGTTTGTTAACCAGTGTTTGTTTACAATTCTTATTTAATTTTTCTACAAAGAATGTTAAACAGGCTTATATTTTGGGTTCTGATGGGGTACGCAGCCTGGCCTCAAAAACTAGACGTAACATAGTAAATGTAAATCTGTGACACTCAAATTAGTATGATATGTTACGTTTCAGGCACGTGCACAGATAGGGCTCCCTTCCACTCTCCAAAGTGCCCTTTTAGGTGGTGGTATAATTTCCCCCAAAATTATTATTATTTGTATACATTTTTGTCATTGTTGTTCGGGACCCACTGCCCACAAGTCGTCGTCAGGTTTGCCACCCCCCCACCCTGGTCCGTTTGTTGCGCCTGTTGATCTGCTCTGTACGGAGCTTGTGGTTGCACCTTTTTCACAGTAGTCTGCCCTGTACAGAAATTGCACACGCCCGGTATCCAAACATGCATGGCTTGAGAGATGCGGTCACCAGTAGAGTGTGTGTAGCTAGCTAGTTTAAATATCAACAGTACTGCCACAGCAGCATAACATTTGATTAATACTTGATAACAATTGATTTAGCCCACATCATCATCAATATTCGGTCTGGTTGGCAGCAGAGAGAGGCAGAAAGACAGAGTGGTAAATCACAATCAGTAAAAGAAATCAAGCTAGCTAACAAGAAGATTTACAGCAATCATCAACATCAATGATCAGCTGATAGCCCAGCCTCTTTTCCCGATGCACTGTAAATAGCATGCTTACAATTTGTGATGATGAGTGAGTGTGTTGGTCCAGAAATAAATAGGCATATGCTCTAAAAATGTTACATTTTCACTACATGAATATGAATTTCGAGATATGAATTGTGTGTGGGGGGGGGGACCTGCCCCCTGAAAGGTCTGTGCATGGCCCTGTTACGTTCGGTATGGTTACTTAAACCCAAAGGTTGTGTGTTCGAATCACATCACGGACAACTTTAGCTAACTTTAGCAACTTTGCAACTACTTACTACTTTTTAGCTATTGCAGCTACTTAGCATGTTAGCTAATCCTTCCCCTAACCCTAACCTTATCCCTAATCATAACTCATAACCTTAACCCTAACTATAACCCCTAACCCCTAGACTAGCTAGTGTTCGCCACCTAGCCACCTAGCTAACATTAGCCACAACAAATCGTAATTCATAGCATACAGTATCATATGTATTGCAAATTTGTAACATATTGTACGAATTGCAATTTGTAACATTTCATAACATATCATACATGAAGGACATCCACAAATTAATAAATGTAACATATCATACTAAATGGAGGGTGACAGATTTACATTTACTATGTTACGTCTACATCCAGGTTGCAGCACAACAGTAAGATCTAAGCTCTTGGAGAACATCATTTAAGAGAAAACGGCTGATGCACCTGCCTCTCTTAAATGATGTTCTCCAAGAATCAATGTGTATCATTCATTGAAATTAAAAGGATGGATGTAGGAAATGCAGATTGCACTTTAAAGTAAGACTCAAGGTTATGATTTTAGGATGGGAGCATGGGGGAGGGGGTGGAGAAAGTGGAGTCTATCCACAGGTGGTCCATAATTCCATACAGTAATTACCAAGCAAAGTGCATTGTGGGGATTCGGACCACTCAGCCACTCTGTAAGGGCGAGAAAAGGATGTGCCATGTGGAAAACGGACAGATAACATGATGTCCCATTGAGAGACCATCCCCAGACACTTAAAACTGTAGAGGAAGCACTGTTATTGTGCATTGTCAAAGGGCCTTTTCATAAGTGCTGCAGTATTAAGTGAATCTAATGAAAGTGGTGGCAAATGGACAAATACAATCTTTAATTCTTTTCAAATGGCGTTTTGTTTAAAAGGCAGGTGCATCAGCCGTTTTCTCTTAAATGAAGAGTTCTTATATAGTTCGGAGTTTCAAATAAAATATTAGAATGGCAATATTCTTTGTAGTGTATTATCAGAGGATGACTGATCAATCATAACTAAGATCACAGCTGCACAATTTATATGAATGGTTGAGAAATAGTGACTGACAATATACTAATAGACATACAGTATGTACTAATTCTCATTATTTTGATTGAGCTACAGTGGCTTGCGAAAGTACTCACCCCCTTGGCATTTTTTCTATTTTGTTGCCTTGCAACCTGGAATTAAAATAGATTTTTGGGGGGTTGTATCATTTGATTTACGCAACATGCATACCACTTTGAAGATACAAAATATTTTTTATTGCGAAACAAACAAGAAATAAGACAAAAAAACAGAGAACTTGAGCGTGCATAATTATTCACCCCCCCAAAGTCAATACTTTGTAGAGTCACCTTTTGCAGCAATTACAGCTGTCTCTATAAGCTTGGCACATCTAGCCACTGGGATCTTTGCCCATTCTTCAAGGCAAAACTGCTCCAGCTCCTTCAAGTTGATGGGTTCCGCTGATGTACAGCAATTTAAGTCATACCACATATTCTCAATTGGATTGAGGTCTGGGCTTTGACTGGGCCATTCCAAGACATTTAAATGTTTCCCCTTAAACCACTCGGGTGTTGCTTTTGCAGTATGCTTAGGGTCATTGTCCTGCTAGAAGGTGAACCTCGGCCCCAGTCTCAAATCTGTGGTAGACTGAAACAGGTTTCCCTCAAGAATTTCCCTGTATTTAGCGCCATCCATCATTCCTTCAATTCTGACCAGTTTCCTAGTCCCTGCCGATGAAAAACATCCCCACGGCATGATTTACATTTACATTTTTACATTTTTAGTCATTTAGCAGACGCTCTTTTCCAGAGCGACTTACAGTAGTGAGTGCATACATTTCATGGGGGCTGCCACCCCCATGCTTCACTGTGGGGATGTTGTTCTCTGGGTGATGAGAGGTGTTGGGTTTGCGCCAGACATAGAATTTTCCTTGATGGCCATAAAGCTCAATGTTTGTCTCATCTGACCAGAGTACTTTCTTCCATATGTTTGGGGAGTCTCCCACATGCCTTTTTGCAGATTCTGGGGCCTTTCAGAACAGGTGTGTATATATACTGAGATCATGTGACAGATCATGTGACACTTAGATTACACACAGGTGGACTTTATTTAACTAATTATGTGACTTCTGAATGTAATTGGTTGCACCAGATCTTATTTAGGGGCTTCATAGTAAAGGGGGTGAATACATATGCACTTACCACTTTTTCGTTTACATTTATTTTAAATTTTTAAACAAGTTATTTTTTTCATTTCACTTCACCAATTTGGACTATTTTGTGTATGTCCATTACATGAAATCCAAATAAAAATCCATTTAAATTACAGGTTGTAATGCCACAAAATAGGAAAAACACCAAGTGGGATGAATACTTTTGCAAGGCACTGTATCTGTTGTTTGTTTTTACCACTCGTTGTATCTACTTCTCTCTGTCTCTTCAGATGCAATGGCAACTCCCTCTCCAGCAAAGAGCATGGGTGACCCTGGCATCACCCCACTGTCACCCTCCCACATTCAGGTAAGAAACATTCCATGGAATATTCTGCGTGGAGATGGATCCATAAGAGCCGAATGAAGTCAAACTCCATTACTTTGGTATGAGAGATTGGTAGGCGAGTTTGGTATGAGAGATTCACCACACAGTCTTTTTAATTCATCTGCTTTTCCATCCAGAATAAATCACACCTCTCCTTAAACGTTCTCCATTTGTTCACTCTGATTTTCTGTCCTCTCCACCTCAGCAAAATGACACGGACTCGAATGCCCACACGGGACCTTCGTTCATCGTGGTGGTTGCTATCGACTTTGGCACCACTTCCAGCGGCTATGCTTACGCCTTCACTAAGGAGCCAGAATGCATTCACACCATGAGGTGAGCCAAGCCAACGCTGCAATGCAGTCCCTGGTAGCAGGAGGAGAGAGAGAGAGATTGAAGGAGTCATAGGGAGGTGCACTCAGGTCAGGCTGTTCTTTTCCGTAGCAGTCTTATTAAATATTATCTGGCAGGTGATGCAGGAGAGAGTTCTACTTTCTGGTCTTAGCACTTGTCTAGGCGTAATCATACCAGAAGGGTTGCTGATAGCCAGGTTAAACGTATTCATCAAAGTATTGCTCCTCAAATTCATTGTCATCAAATGGAGATGTATAGGGCACAGAGGCCTCTAACTGGATTCCCAATGACTGTCTTTAGAAGTCAAATGAAACAGTGTTTGCTCCCTCTCTCACCACTTATATGCCTCATTGGCGGTCATCGTGGTCCCAGTCAGTGTAATGGTCATGTTAGCGCTGGGAGGAGGAGCTGGTTCACTGAGCTGAGGAACCAGCTGGACTACAGTCCTGAGATCCTCTGACCCATAAAACACACAGGTTAACTCTCTCCCCTGTGTGTGCCAGGCACCAGGGCCAACCTCCATACAGTGCATTGCAGTCCCTCACCAAACCGACAGGTGTTTATATGGTTTCATGCGCTAGTTTTAAGGGGCTCTATTGGAACTTTGAGTTCATGGCATATCTTAGAGCAGGGTTGGCCAATCTTATCTGTAAAAGGCCATTGTGGTTGCAGGTTTTTGTTGATTTTAATCATTTTTTAATTCATAGTTAAACTTGTTGACTTAACTGGCAATCACCAATAGTTCGAATGAGTTTTCCATAGAGAAAGCATGTCTGGGAACTCTATATACAACTTGTTACAGTTTTATGCATGACTCTCGATCAAAATCAGCACTTTCCCACTTCCAAAATATTAACAGACAACAGGTAACACTTTCTAGCATCTGTAGCAGTTTAAAAACTTTTGTTGGTTAGACTACTAGGAAGAACAGTATCACAAGCCCCTACACTAGATAAAATGGAGTATCGTTAATGTAACATCCCTAGGGTGATGAAACGCAAAGACGCACAGAGACCCAGACTGAGAGAAGCATCTATTGCGGAACCCTCTTCTGTCATTTACTCCAGACATCAGATAACAGTTGAGCAATATATTTTTACTAGTACTACTAGACCTTGCAGTGAAAACACCCAGAGCTCTAAGATTATTTAGGATGGATTGAACCATCTTCTCCAAATCCTTACATAAACAATGGCTTCACTGGATAAGCCCTAAGACTGGATCTGTAAAGTTTGCCCATACATTAAATGAACTATTTTGGGGTGCTGTAACATTTACATTTTCACATGATGGAGATTTCAGGGTAGAACTCCTCTTTGAATAGAGGAGGAATGCATTGGTGTATTGATAGTGAGCATCAGCTATTTGCGTCTCTATGACATAGACATTAGTATTCATCCCCTGTCCTCACTGTCGCTGGCCCTCACAATGGAACAGGAATCCAATTCAGTGGTGGAAAAAGTACCCAATTGTCATACTTGAGTAAAAGTAAAGATACCTTAATAGAAAATGGGCTCAAGTGAAAGTCACCTAGTAAAATACTACTTGAATAAAAGTCTAAAGTATTTGGTTTTGAATATACTTAAGTATCAAAGTAAATTTAATTGCTAAAATATACTTAAATTAAAACATTTAAAAATATATATATAATTTCTAATTCCTTATATTAAGCAAACCAGACGGCACCAATTTCTTGTTATTTTAATTTACGGATAGCCAGTGGCACACTCCAACACTCAGAAGTAATTTACAAATGAAGCATGTTTGATTAGTGAGTCCGCCAGATCAGAGGCTGTAGGATGACCAGGGGTGTTCTCTTGATACGTGTGTGAATTGGCATTCAAAATTTAACGAGTACTTTTGGGTGTCAGGGAAAATGTATGCTGTAAAAAGTACATTATTTTCTTTAGGGATGTCGTGAAGTAAAAGTTGTGAAAAATAGAAAAAGTAAAGATATCCCGAAAACGACTTAAGTACTTTACACCACTGATCCAATTGCACAGCTAAACACTCAAACCAATAGAAAACCAGCCTGAGACAAAAACAGCTATTCCAAAATGGCTGCCAGCTCCTGAAGTTCCTCAAGAACTTCCCAACACTCTTATTACTCTTTCAACTGACAATATTTTTTGGTGTGTTAATTTTTTTAGATAGAATTTCTGCTCCTGCTAAGTTTTGCAGTAAGCCATCCTTTATTTAGTAATATGTACTGTACGTGTGCTAAGGCTTTTAGATTGTGATTATCAGAGGTCTGGCCTCCCACTGCTCTAAATCCCAGTCTTACATACTGTACACACAGTGAAAATAAATGCATAATTTAAAGACTCTCACTCCTTAATGCATTATTCAGTGAGCTGTTAATGCAGTAAGGCATATTCCAGGCCAGACTATCTAAGGTTATGTTATACAGAAGGCTATTCTTCACCTGTCATGTTCCTACATGTAGATCAGTTTAACTATACTGTGAAATGATTTGCATTCAGTGATAGTTTAAATCACAACCATGTTTTAATTTCTGTTACAATGACTAATACGCAGATGCAGTCACATTGAGGCTATGTTGTTGTTGCAATGTTGAATCATGTGACAGAATGAGTATTGAATAAAAAGGCTTCATGTCTGGATTATTGGATTGTATCAAATACCATTTTAAATTAGTAACCAAGCATAGATTAGAGCTTCATAGAGCATGATCATTAAACACTGATGTGATTTGGAGTGGAGCAGAATTCTCTGTCTTTTCAAAGAGGAACACGATTCCCATATGGCTGTGGACATACCATCTAGCATGATGATGAATATGGTCATGACGATGGCAATGATCATAATGATGAGGATGATGATGAAGAACATCTGAACTATCAATGATAAACTTGGATTGTGCGCAAAAGAGCCCAAGATAATCTCCATCATAATTTAGATTAGCAGTGAGCATCCAGTGGTTTCCCCCAAAATGTTCCAATTGAGTCCGTCACAGTAGGCTTCTCCCCCAGTGAGACAGACCCATAATCTCATCAGGGCACTTAGCAAACATACACTCATCTCCAAGGGAAGCAAACTAATTATAGTTAGTCTTGATTTGCCCAGAACTAGTATAGCTCAATTAGCGTGTAGGCCAGGTTCAGAAAGCCATTAGACTGACAACGAGGGACTGGTGAGGACACACTACTTGAATTTGTGTGATTGACCTTGGACGTGTCTTTAGTCTGCAGACATTTTAGTTCAGGTTGGAATGTTGACAGGATACATGAATGTTCCTATGCATTCCACCTTATTGAGCCATATTGAGCACTTTGACACAAATGGAGAAAATGCACTGCAGGGAACTGTCTGGGCCCTTAATAATTTACCAGTATCATTTGCAAGTAGGCCTACGTAGTTTTCAACCAGTTGTTTCAACAGATGAAAGATAGATTCCACTGGGCACACACTGGTTGAATCAATGTTGCTTCAACGTAATCTGTCAACGTATTGTAACGTGGAATAAATGTGGAAAATACATTGGATTTGAAAAAAAGTAACAACCAGTAATGTTGTCATCTCATTTGAACCTGCATTGTAAACATTGAAATTAGAGTAAAACTTCAACTGAACTACATTGACTTAACCAAGTTTCTCATTGGTTTAAATGTTTTGTGTTCATTCCCAGACGCTGGGAGGGCGGCGACCCCGGGGTGTCCAATCAGAAGACGCCTACCACCATCCTTCTGACCCCGGACAGGAAGTTCCATAGTTTTGGCTATGCAGCACGTGACTTCTACCACGACCTGGACCCTACCGAGTCCAAGCACTGGCTCTACCTGGAGAAGTTCAAAATGAAACTCCATACAACTGCGGTAAAGACACACACACTCGCGCAAACACACACTTCCCTTATTACTCTGTGTCTGCCCTTGTGCAGGTCTGGCAGCTTGGTAGCCCTTGATCAAGACTTTCAGTTCCATTACATTACACATAAGAGTCATTGGACGAAGGCGTCTTCTATATGGGGGAGTGTTGTTAAGAGCCCTGATGCTCGGTCTGTACATTAACACGCGCCGCTTGCGGTACAGTTTTGGAAGCATAAGGACCTTATCTTTCATATCAGCGAGAAATAATAAAAAAGACATAAAACGTTAAATTGAAACACAGGGTTAGTGTTAGTGTTCCCACACGGCCGAATCTCCATGTTAGTGTTTATGGAAAACAGACGGAAGATAGAGTCGACTACCTGTGCTAATTAGCTTTCTGCATCTCCTAACACCTGTGTGTGAACGCAAGACTGAAAAATACTGTCAGTTGCAACTGTGTTAAAGCCGGTAAAAACAGAGTACAGCAGTTCCTCAGAGGAGGAAGTGGAGGACCATCCCTCAGTACATTTCATAAAAATAAAAATTGTAAAACATTGGAAAAAGTTTTAGATTAAACTATACTAAATATATTCACGTCACCAAATAATTGATTAAAACACACTGTTTTTCAATGAAGGTCTACAGTAGCCTCAACAGCACTCTGTAGGGTATCACTATGGTGTAGCCGGAGGACAGATAGCTTCCGTCCTCCTCTTGGTACATTGACTTCAATACAAAACCTAGGAGGCTCTTGGTTCTCAACCCCTTCCATAGACTTACACAGTAATTATGACAACTTCCAGAGGACGTCCTCCAACCTATCAGAGCTCTTGCAGCATGAACTGACATGTCCACACAACCAAAGGATCAGAGAATGCATCTAGTACTGAAAGCATAAGCTAGCTAGCACTGCAGTGCATAAAATGTGGTGAGTAGTTGACTCAAAGAGAGAGAAAGACAATAGTTGAACAGTTTTCAACAAATTAATTTCTTCAAAAATGAAGGAGAGTTTCAGTTTCACTTATAGTTAGCTTACGCACTTTTGTACATCACGCAGTAACGTACAATTATTTTTGCGCACAAAAAACGTAATACTTCCACGTCAACTGTAATATGAATACAATTGTAAAGCACAATTTCTCCCCTTTCCAGCAAAATCAATGACGAGACCTTCATGATGCCCACCTTTGCATGACTGAAGAAGGCAATGAGCTCCATCTGGTCTTTTTAAAAATGACGGGTGGGGAAGCGAAACCTACTGCGTGATAGGGAAAGGGGGAGATAAGCCGTGTTGGGAAACAGCTTTTTTCACTGATCTGTCCAACTTATCACCTTTAAAATGTAAATAAAACACTATAAAGAGTTTATATAATGTTTCATTACATACCTATTTGAAGGTTTGTGTCGAATTTGAAATGGGTTTTTAGGGCGGTGTTAGTCATCTTCAGAAGTAAACAGCGGCTGTCGCGGCTTTTGAGAGCCATGTTGGCTTGCAGTAATGACGCAAAAAATGTATGCATTCAGTTGTACAATTGACTAGGTATCACCCCCTTACCCTGTCCCTGTCCCTTTCTTGTTTTTAATCTGCGAGAGAAGCGCTACACCTGGTGGAGAGAGGCTGTACGATACTGAATGAGTTGCATTATGCGTGCTGTACGTTACGTCATGGCACGTCACAATTTAACGTACAGCGTCAGGGGTTAGTCAACAGTACTTAGCTAGCAAATGCAGCTGGCTAGTTTAGTTACTCAAACACCCGGCTCAAACAGAGGGATGCTATGTTAGCTAGCTGGCTATGACTATCCAACACAACACTGGAACTCAAGTTAAGCTTTTGGTTTTATTCATTTATTGCCACTGGGGACTGCCGGTGTAACTGCTTAATGACTATATACTGTAACGTTACTGCATGATTGTAGCGGGATTACTAATGCATTAGTACTATTAGCTAACGTTACGTTGACTAGGACGTTACTTTAGCTAATATGGGGACAACGATGTAGGCTGTGTGTAGTGGTTATGACATGGTTTGGCTTGGAAAGGTTTTTTTGCCTGGTCACATACAGCTGATGTGTTGTTCATTGAAGTCCACAATGAAGAAAAAAGGTGAGCGGAGGAGAGTGCGTAGAGGATAGAAGGAATACGACGTGGCTGCTATGAAAGTGAACTGTGTTTATGCGGGATCAGGGGTGTATTCATTTACACCCTAGATAAGATGATGTAGGCAAGAGTGTGCAAGGTGGTGAATGTGTCACTGTCTGTCCATGTGTCACTGTCTGTCATCTCAAATATTTCTCTCAACTTGTGTGCACCTATGTTGTAAACTTTCATTCATAGGCTTGGTTGTAGCCACCTCATGATGGGTATAGGGACAATTTGAGTATCATGTAGTAGCCTAAACCTATCGATGTTACATTGAGCTGGGTAAATGGAATATGAATGAGGGTCATCCAACATGCTGTAATGGAAAGTCCATGCTCATGAAAAAAAATTGTCCTCCCTCATAAACAGCACTGACCGCCACTGTTGTACAGTAAGTGTATGTTTTGCATTTGTGAAATTATTTTGACGTGATATGAAAGCAAAGGGATTTATGTTTCCAGAACCGTACCGTAATTGAGAATCGATTCACGTTTATTTGGCTGTTTTGGCTTCCAGGGCCAATTCACCTCTAACAGAACATGTAAGGTCCTTGGACTGTCAGGAGTAAGGTTAGGCTCCTCTAGTCCATTATTGGGCTAGCAGCTTGGCTGCCCTGAGCTGACATTGCAGCAAGCTCTTGAAGTTCTGTGTTCTGTGCCAAGTAAGAGGTAACACCGCCAGTAACTGTTGGCTCAGGCTACTGTTATTGAACATATTTCACCATAGAGGTAAAGTGGACACGATTTGGATGAGGCTGAGTATGTTGACTGGGTCTATCTTAGTATTTATCAGTAGATGTCTGTAGGGTGTTTAAATGAAAAGATTACGATTAAGTGGAACTTTAGTTTTCTCTGTCGTCCCTTCTTTCCCCCAATCAGAATCTTTCCATCGACACAGAACTCCATGCAGCCAATGGGAAGAGAGTAAAAGCTATTGATATTTTTGCATATGCTCTGGCGTTCTTCAAGGAGCAAGCACTAAAGGTAAAGTATTACCAGATTCTACTGCATGATATATTACATGCAACAACAAAAAATACATTTGTTTCATATATTGAATACATGTATTATTAATTAAAAGTAGCATTTAATGCTCAGCGATAGTGCTGATGTTATGGTGGGTCAGGGAACATAGATGCCGTGCTTGATGTGATCCCGTGCAGGAGTTGAGTGACCAGGCGGGTGCAGAGTTTGACAACGCAGACATCAGATGGGTCATCACGGTGCCAGCCATCTGGAAAATGCCAGCCAAGCAGTTCATGAGGGAGGCAGCCTACAAGGTGGGTGGGCCCCTGTCAATGAACCCACATCCATGTGCACACGCATGCAGTCACACAGGGAGGCACATGCGCTCATGCATGCATATACACGCACATTGTAAGGTTGAATGTCAAATATTCCTCGTTTCAAACGACTGTCTGTCTGCTGTAGTCTGCTTTCAACAGCTCAAATGACAAGCTTTTGCCGCTCAAACCATCTATCTCCCTCAGAGTAAATGATGCATCGGTACAGTCTCGCCGTTAGCTCTCGTTTGGCAGAGGCACTGCAGGTACTTGGGAGAGAAAGTGATGACGGTGCATGATTAACTTTACCACCCTGGCTGCTGCTGTGATTTATTACCTATAGGAGAGAGGTTGGTTGCTGCTCTGGAGCTGCAGTGCCAGACAGTGACGACTACTCTCCTCCCCCTCTTTCTCTTGGTCTCTCTCCTGTGTGAGGGTAGAGCGAGAAAGACTGATCCACCACGACTGCAGTAGAGGAGAGGACAGAGAGGAGCGGGAGGGCAGCTGGAGGGAGCCACCAGGGAGAGGGATCATTTCATCACTACGAGTCGTCCCAAGAGAGAGAATTTGAGGATAGGACAGTGAGACAAGGGATAGCAGGGAGGGGGTGCATACTGAGGATGAGAACAGAGGAAGAGAATGAAGGGGATATTGTGATAATTCTCAATACGCTGTGAGGGAAAGGAAAATAAATAAGACAAACACCTTGGTTCGACAGATCCCTACAAGACAGTGTACTGTAACTCCAATGTATGATATTCCACAATACACACATGCCAGCTTACAGCATAGTAAGACAGGCAGGGTTGTTTGTTTTCCCCCAGAGGAGAACAGTGGTGGGAGGGAACTGCAGAGAGCTGTGCGATGGGCACATGGTAGTACGGTGTGGTACTCTGTGTAGAGGAATTTCAGGGGAGAGGGCTAGAGGAGGGGGTGTGTGGGGAGGGAGGGGTGTGTGGGGAGGGAGGGGTGTTTGGGGAGGGAGGGGTGGAGGAGTGGGTGTGTGAGGAGGGAGAGGTGGAAGAGTGGGTGTGTGAGGAGGGAGAGGTGGAAGAGTGGGTGTGTGAGGAGGGAGAGGTGGAAGAGTGGGTGTGTGAGGAGGGAGAGGTGGAAGAGTGGGTGTGTGAGGAGGGAGAGGTGGAAGAGTGGGTGTGTGAGGAGGGAGAGGTGGAAGAGTGGGTGTGTGAGGAGGGAGAGGTGGAAGAGTGGGTGTGTGAGGAGGGAGAGGTGGAAGAGTGGGTGTGTGAGGAGGGAGAGGTGGAAGAGTGGGTGTGTGAGGTGGGAGAGGTGGAAGAGTGGGTGTGTGAGGTGGGAGAGGTGGAAGAGTGGGTGTGTGAGGAGGGAGAGGTGGAAGAGTGGGTGTGTGAGGAGGGAGAGGTGGAAGAGTGGGTGTGTGAGGAGGGAGAGGTGAAAGAGTGGGTGTGTGAGGAGGGAGAGGTGGGTGTGTGAGGAGGGAGAGGTGGAAGAATGGGTGTGTGAGGAGGGAGAGGTGGAAGAGTGGGTGTGTGAGGAGGGAGAGGTGGAAGAGTGGGTGTGTGAGGAGGGAGAGGTGGAAGAGTGGGTGTGTGAGGAGGGAGAGGTGAAAGAGTGGGTGTGTGAGGAGGGAGAGGTGGGTGTGTGAGGAGGGAGAGGTGGAAGAATGGGTGTGTGAGGAGGGAGAGGTGGAAGAGTGGGTGTGTGAGGAGGGAGAGGTGGAAGAGTGGGTGTGTGAGGAGGGAGAGGTGGGTGTGTGAGGTGGGAGAGGTGGGTGTGTGAGGAGGGAGAGGTGGAAGAGTGGGTGTGTGAGGAGGGAGGGGTGGAAGAGTGGGTGTGTGAGGAGGGAGGGGTGGGTGTGTGAGGAGGGAGGGGTGGGTGTGTGAGGAGGGAGGGGTGGAGGAGTGGGTGTGTGAGGAGGGAGGGGTGGGTGTGTGAGGAGGGAGGGGTGGGTGGGTGTATGAGGAGGGAGGGGTGGGTGTGTGAGGAGGGAGAGGTGGAAGAGTGGGTGTGTGAGGAGGGAGAGGTGGAAGAGTGGGTGTGTGAGGAGGGAGAGGTGGGTGTGTGAGGAGGGAGTGGTGGAAGAGTGGGTGTGTGAGGAGGAGGAGGTGGAAGAGTGGGTGTGTGAGGAGGAGGAGGTGGAAGAGTGGGTGTGTGAGGAGGGAGAGGTGGAATAGTGGGTGTGTGAGGAGGGAGAGGTGGGTGTGTGAGGAGGGAGAGGTGGAAGAGTGGGTGTGTGAGGAGGGAGGGGTGGAAGAGTGGGTGTGTGAGGAGGGAGGGGTGGGTGTGTGAGGAGGGAGGGGTGGAGGAGTGGGTGTGTGAGGAGGGAGGGGTGGGTGTGTGAGGAGGGAGGGGTGGAGGAGTGGGTGTGTGAGGAGGGAGGGGTGGGTGTGTGAGGAGGGAGGGGTGGAGGAGTGGGTGTATGAGGAGGGAGGGGTGGGTGTGTGAGGAGGGAGAGGTGGAAGAGTGGGTGTGTGAGGAGGGAGAGGTGGGTGTGTGAGGAGGGAGAGGTGGAAGAGTGGGTGTGTGAGGAGGGAGAGGTGGAAGAGTGGGTGTGTGAGGAGGGAGAGGTGGAATAGTAGGTGTGTGAGGAGGGAGAGGTGGGTGTGTGAGGAGGGAGAGGTGGAAGAGTGGGTGTGTGAGGAGGGAGGGGTGGGTGTGTGAGGAGGGAGGGGTGGGTGTGTGAGGAGGGAGGGGTGGGTGTGTGAGGAGGGAGGGGTGGGTGTGTGAGGAGGGAGGTGCGGGTGTGTGAGGAGGGAGAGGTGGAAGAGTGGGTGTGTGAGGAGGCAGGGGTGGAGGAGTGGGTGTGTGAGGAGGGTGAGGTGGGTGTGTGAGGAGGGTGAGGTGGAGGAGTGGGTGTGTGAGGAGGTGGAGGAGTGGGTGTGTGAGGAGGGAGGGGTGGAGGAGTGGGTGTGTGAGGTGGAGGAGTGGGTGTGTGAGGAGGGTGAGGTGGAGGAGTGGGTGTGTGAGGAGGGTGAGGTGGGTGTGTGAGGTGGAGGAGTGGGTGTGTGAGGAGGGAGGGGTGGAGGTACAGTACATTAGTATGTGTGAGAGAGTGTCACATGGGTGTGGCAGTCTGTCTGCGGCTGCAGCCGCCGGATAGAGACACCACTCTCCCCTCTGCAGTGAACAAAGAGGATGGGCTGGAGAGAGAGGAGGAGGAGGAGAGCGGGGAGAGAGCAATAGGAGACAGGATAGGAGAGATATGAGAGGAGGAGAGACGAAGAGGAGAGAAGCTCTTTAGACAGCTTGATCACCTGATATCTGCAGTGGAGGTTGAGGCACAGTAAGAGGGGGAGGATGTTTGGTTTGGGGGAGGGTGAGTGGCTGCGTATCTGCAGTGACTCAGCATCCTCTGGCTGGATAATTTATTACTGGTACTGGGGGAAACGAAACACCCCTACCTTACCCACGTCTCCCTCTCCTCCTTTCCTCCTCACCCTCCTCGACCCCTTCATCGCAACATGCAGAATCTCACAACGCACAGGGATGTGATGCAATGTTCAGCTTTTATACTTTGCCTGTCTTTTTCTGTGTATATTGTGGACAGAAACACAAACCAGCCAGAACAGCATGTTGATTGATTGGCCTTCAACTTAAGCCGTTGTTCGAATGCTGCAAAAGCAGTGGTTGCGTGTGGATGTTTCGAGAAATGTAATAGCTTTTGGGAATTCCTTTTATGCTAGGATTGCATGATTTATCCCTGGAGTATTTTCCTATTCATATCTGTGGCCTGCCCATGAGCCCAATACTTTTCCAAAAGCCACCCCTCCCTCCTCACATGGAACAGGATTATGTTTTAGATTAATGATGATTGTGTTAAATTGTTCCATTTCAGCTGTATATGGTATAGTGTTTTATTACTGATGTAGACATTGTAACTTTGATGTTCCTAAAATAATTCAGTAAAAAGTTTGGTGCTGACAGCCATATTGTCTTACTTTCTATTTTGAGGTATCTTGAATCCTTAACATACACTGAATATTTACCAATGAGGGGATGTTTATAGTAACTTACTAGGACAGTTATTCACATTGCTGGTTTTATTGAGGTCATCTTTCTGAGACCTGTTAAGGAAAAAGCTGTTGTCCAGTATTTCCTGTTTGTGCTCTGCCGTCCTCTAGGCTGGTCTGGTTCCACGTGACATCCCAGAGCAGCTGATCATCGCCCTTGAGCCCGAGGCAGCCTCCATCTACTGCCGCAAGCTCCGCCTCCACCAGATGATTGACATTGGCACCAAGACCAACCAGAACGGTTTCAGCCCGACTGAGAATGTGGGGGCAGGGATGACCCAGGGTAATTCCCACCCCCCCCCCCCGTCACCCCACAGGCCAATTAGAATATGAGCATCACATTGAACGTCACAATAATGTACCGTGGTAACATTTTGCATCCCCCATGTAACGATTTCATATAGTATGTGCCTCTGAAACTAATCTTGGTCTATAGATTGGTTATTGGTCGACAAGCATGTTTATCATTCCAAAAAGAGTCAAATCTGTGTCTGTAGACTTCATTCTGGATAACTGTATTCACGATGGAGAGGTAGTGGTGGCCGGGGAAAACCGTCTTCCCACTCAAGTCAGGTCACAGGTTACTGCAGTGATATTGTACGTTTATGTAAAATGCTGCTAATAGAAAAAAAGAATCTTAAACATACAATTCCTCTCAACGGATAATGTGCATGGGACAATATCCTCAACCCTAACATAACTTTTATTTTCATATTCAGATACAAAAAAATGCATGGATAAATACAAATCATCACATTCTCCATGTCTATTTGCTTTTGTTTCTGTTTCCTAAAACGTGCACGAGCCCTTGAATACTATGGGAAAATGAGCCAACAACTATTCGTATTCAGGATGTAGCACGGAAAATGTACTGATATCTGAATGTATAAAAGGTCATTCAAATACTAAATAATGCCACCTTAGAACTGGTCCGTATTATCCAATGAAATCCAATCTCATATTTGACACCCACGTGAATCAGCAATAGCAAATGACCATAAACTCCCTCAAGCCTTTCCTCTCTCTCACTCATCGATCTTTTGTTTCGGGAAAAAGTTGTGGTTCTCCATAGATCATCTAAACAAGAGATTTAGAAGCTTAGTGCCCTTCAGTCCTATCTCGCTATGCTGTTGACTAGGGATAGGACTAAACCACACTCACACTAGCAATCACTTGCTTGAATGCATTTATTTTAGTTCAACAGCTTACCTTATACGTATAAAGGAGGTTGAACTTCTGTACAGAAGCTGAAGGCTATGTTATGGTTATATAGCAGTACTGTAGCTTTAGTTGGAATTCAATCTGGTTCACCCACACATACAGTAGAGGAAACCCTTTAGGACTACAGTAGATATGGTATACTGTCTTTAATAAGAACTGAGATGAGAGATGATGTACTGTACTGTATACGTTAGTATTGTTGATGCTTATTACTCACTGCAACAATATGAAAACAGAATTTGCTCTGTAACTAGACACTTGTTACCTTAAGGTTCTTGGATGAAGATAATTGATTTGATTTAATGTTCATTGCCTCCATCATGGTTTACAATGCTAACATCATGCTATTATAGAGCGGAAGTCTATTGGTGGCTCTTTGGAACAGATGTTTTTCTTTTAAAGACTCTCTAATGACCTGCTTTAAGCTGTGTCTGGTCGGCTTAGGTCCGGGGCTAAAGCTATGATTATGAGCACATACTGTAAGACTTGCAGAGTTTATACAGTACCAGTCAAAAGTTTGGATTCACCTACTCATTCAAGGGTTTTTCTTTATTTATACTATTTTCTACATTGTAGAATAATAGTGAAGACATCAAAACTATGAAATAACACATATAGAATCATGTAGTAACCAAAAAATGCCAAGAGTGTGCAAAGCTGTAATCAAGACAAAGGGGGGCTACTTTGAAGAATCTCAAATCTAAAATATATTTTGATTTGTTTAACACGTTTTTGGTTACTACATGATTCCATATGTGTTATTTCATAGTTTTGATGTCTTCACTATTATTTTACAATGTAGAAAATAGTAAAAATAAAGAAAAACCCTTGAATGAGTAGGTGTGTCCAAACATTTGACTGGTACTGTATTTCTCGTATATCTTTACATTCTTGTAAAATGCTGAGTTTGTTTTCCAAAATGGTGCTCATAGTATCCCAAGTCTATATACTGGATTTTAGAACCGGCGACGACAATGTAGCACCATCCAACGGAATTATCTTCTACTCTATCATCTGTCTTTCCATAATAATTATGGGAAATGTAGTTGGTTTGAAATTAACCCTTTGATAGATGGTCAGTTTGTTTGTGCATTACCTTCAGTAGCAATGCAGAGATCAGAGAGAGGTTGGACCAAAAGAAAGGGGCACAAGTCAATATCCCCTCCCTAATGATGGTGTTTCCAACAGGATGTTATAACTCTTTTCCTACTGAGGTGTTTTTATGTTGGAAGGAAGCCTACGGGAAGGGAAAGTGTACTCTCTGTCCAGCTGCTGCTGTTTCCTCCTTACATTAACTTTCCCATAATGACCGCTCCTCTGTTCGAGCAGCTTTCACCATAGCTAACTCATAATGTTCTCACAGCATTCCCGGAAAGTGATTTCTTCATTGTGTTTTGACACGATGACGGAAGAGTTAATGGTGACATAGATAGACCCCACTCTCACACCCTCCTGAGGACTAATGGGAGTAGGAAAGTCCTCATTTCCCTTCATATTGTTTCCGCTCTATTGGAGAACATGTCCTTCTGACATCTTGGTCGATGTGTTCATGCTACTGCCACTGCTGTCCTGTTTTCAACCAGTGATTACAAGGTCCATATGTAATTAATGTCACCATTAGCCTGTAAGTGCTGATCATAAGTGCATTCTCCAGTTCTGAACATTTAGAGTAGAATGTCCTTTCCTTGGCCAGCGTTCTCTCGTCCCTTTGCAGCTAATACATTTTTTTCCCCATAGGAAGAACATTTCATCAGCATACAGTTGAAGTCGGAAGTTTAAGTACACTTAGGTTGGAGTCATTAAAACTCGTTTTTCAACCACTCCACACGTTTCTTGTTAACCAACTATAGTTTTGGCAAGTCGGTTAGGACATCTACTTTGTGCATGACACAAGTAATTTTCCTAACAATTGTTTACAGACAGATCATTTCAATTAAAAGTCACTATATCACAATTCCAGTGGGTCAGAAGTTTACATACACTAAGTTTACTGTGCCTTTAAACAGCTTGGAAAATTCCATCATGTCTTCAGAAGCTTCTGATAGGCTAATTGACATAATTTGAGTTAATTGGAGGTGTACCTGTGGATGTATTTCAAGGCCTACCTTCAAACTCAGTGCCTCTTTGCTTGACATCATCGGAAACTCAAAAGAAATCAGCCAAGACCTCAGAAAAAAATTGCAGACCTCCACAAGTCTGGTTCATCCTTGGGAGCAATTTCCAAATGCCTGAAGGTACCACATTCATCTGTACAAACAGTAGTACACAAGTATAAACACCATGGGACCACGCAGCCGTCATACTGCTCAGGAAGGAGACATGTTCTGTCTCCTAGAGATGAACATACTTTGGTGCGAAAAGTGCAAATCAATCCCAGAACAACAGAAAAGGACCTTGTGAAGATGCTGGAGGAAACGGGTACAAAAGTATCTATATCCACAGTAAAACGAGTCCTATATTGACATAACCTGAAAGGCCGCTCAGCAAGGAAGAAGCCACTGCTCCAAAACCGCCATAAAAAAGCCAGACTGCGGTTTGCAGCTGGACAATGACCCCAAGCACTTTACAAAATAGATGGCATCATGAGGAAGGAAAATTATGTGGATATATTGAAGCAACATCTCAAGACATCAGTCAGGAAGTTAAAGCTTGGTTGCAAATGGGTCTTCCAAATGGACAATAACCCCAAGCATACTTCCAAAGTTGTGGCAAAATGGCTTAAGGACAACAAAGTCAAGGTATTGGAGTGGCCATCTCAAAGCCCTGACCTCAATCCTATAGAAAATGTGTGGGCAGAACTGAAAAAGTGTGTGCGAGCAAGTAGGCCTACAAACCTGACTCAGAAACACCAGCTCTGTCAGGAGTAATGGGCCAAAATTCAATAAACTTATTGTGGGAAGCTTGTGGAAGGCTACCCAAAACATTTGACCCAAGTTAAACAATTTAAAGGCAATGCTACCAAATACTAATTGAGTGGATGTAAACTTCTGGCCCACTGGGAATGTGATGAAAGAAATCAAAGCTGAAATAAATTATTCTCTCTACTGTTATTCTGGAATTTCACATTCTTAAAATAAAGTGGTGATCCTAACTAACCTAAGACAGGGAATTTTTACTAGGATTAAATGTCAGAAATTGTGAAAAACTGAGTTTAAACGTATTTGGCTAAGGTGTGTGTAAACTTCCGACTTCAACTGTATATGTTAATAAAATACAGTTTGAATATAAAAAACGGAAAATGAAACTCTAGATCCAAATAGTCTCACAATGGATTTTCTAATTCCTGCAAGTCAACACAGCTTCTGGGATGGGTACCTGCAGTTAGGCTATATGGACAGTTCTGCTGTTTTCACACATCCATCCTAGACATCATATAGCCCTATCATCCTGTCGCTTGACTTACATTGTATGACCCACACAGCTTCACCAAAGCGCTTCCACCCTTCTCACGCTCGGTCATTCTCTCTCTGTCAATAACCAGCCAAGGAGCATGTCCGGAGCAAACGGCAGAGCCGCACCTTTTTGGTGGAAAATGTCATAGGGGAGCTTTGGTCGGAGCTGGAAGAAGGTAGAGTCTCTTTCTCTCTTTTACGCTTATGTTTCTCTCTCCCTCCTCCCTCTATACAGTAATTGCTCCTGCTGTTTCTTATGCTACTGATCATGCATCGTGTTTGTTATTCGGTGCCCTGAAAAACAACAACCTTATGTTTATTGAGTGGGAGGATGTACCCTACTTACTATCTTTCTAGTTTTTGCTCATAACCTCATGCTTTTACAGTCTAATCGATTACATTTCTCTACTAATCAAATGCTTCCTGTAGGTTTGGCTGCATGTTGACATGTCAGTGATCGTATGGTTGATTACATGATCACATGGTGATTACTGACCACTGTGACAGTGTGGGCATGGTGATAGTAGGTTATCTACTGTATAAAAAGACTGAAATCCAGTATAGCAATTGGCTTATCCTCTATCCGATACACTGTATCTTGTTCTCTAATACACACTTGGGGTTTTAGGACGCGACGGCATCATGACTACTCATGTTGAACATCCGCTGAGTGTGTCCCAAAAACAGAAGCCGCTTTTAGAGGAAATTGTCAGAAGTCATGCTTCAGAGGCGCTATTGGCTACCGCTATAGTCTTCTGCTCCTTTGCCTCCAATGACGTTTCTCTCTCTCCGTGTCCCCAGGTGACCGCTATGTAGTGGTTGACTGTGGTGGCGGAACGGTTGACCTCACGGTCCATCAGATACGGCTCCCTGAGGGACATCTCAAGGAGCTCTATAAGGCCTCAGGTAAAGAGTGCTCAATGCTCAGATAGCAGCTTTCACTGAATACATGTTACACAGAGATGGATCTAGGCAGTATCCTCGATTCAAAATAAACACATTCTTCTGGCTGTTCTAACACATTCTGGGGTGGCTGCATGTGTAAAGGATGCCACACTGCTTGCTTAGCAAGTACCACTTCCTCCTAATTCATCCCATTCCTGGCACAAACTTGGGACCTCTGCCTTGCTAGCACGTGACCACCCTCCTGGAGTGTCTTACCAGTGTGCACCACACGGAAAGCTGGCTGCTCGCTGGCACAAGTGGGGAAACTTCAGGCTGAGGAGTAAATTTCACACATCCCCATGAGCTACACATGGACTCCTAGTCTCAAAAGGGTCCATGCATCCCCTCTGTTCTGTGGACTCGGTGTCATTTGAGCTCTTATTGACCGACACTCATTTTCACTTCCTCAGGCGGTCCTTATGGCTCCATTGGTATTGACTATGAGTTTGAGAAGCTCCTGTGTAAGATCTTCGGGCCCGACTTCATCGACCAGTTTAAGATCAAGCGGCCGGCTGCCTGGGTGGATCTGATGATCGCGTTTGAGTCCCGGAAACGGGCAGCGGCCCCGGACAGGACCAACCCCCTGAATATCAACCTGCCCTTCTCCTTCATCGACTACTACAAGAAGTTCAGAGGTCACAGCGTGGAGCACGCCCTGCGCAAGAGCAAGTGAGTGTGCGTGTGTGAGTGTGTGTATGATTGCAGAGGAGGGTTAGAGGATCGGTATAGGATACAGAATACACTGAAAGTCTAGAGCTCACCTCAACTCCCTATTGAGTGATTACCCGATTACCCAAGCATGTGTCTGAATAAGCATGTGCTAGCTGTCGGATGTAATATACCTTTACTTGGTGTATGTATCCAGGGAAATACACACACACACACGTCTCCTCTGCAACAGATCTCAATTCCATTACCCAAACGTTAAATGACCAACTTGCTACATATGACCATTACTATCCATTTGTTTGTGATACTGTGTGATAAATTAGATTAGATGCATTTTATTATCAGTGGATATTCATTTGGGTGCATGTGCTTAAAAACATAGGACATAATACCAAAACACACAATGCAATACGATACAGTAAAATGCATAGAAAATAGTGCAATACAAAATCTATTCAATGAGGATTACTTCTATCCATCTATCAGTTGTCCAGGCACTGGCAATGATTATCCATTATACAGTCTGAAACTGCCCAGTAAGCCAACCAGCGAATTCAGAATTCACCACCTTTCCCCCTCCACCACCTTACAGTCAGCTCATTAAGAGACGCGTCTATTGTACAATATAGTAGACTAGTGTCATTAGCTGACTAAGTATTCCCACTCTGGTTCATTCAGTTCAAATTACCTTAGATAAGTCTAAAATGCTTTCTTCCTGCTTATACACAGTAGTAAGTGCAGTAGTAGTGTTACACTAATAAATGTTTGGATCAGTATGTGCACTTGAATTCACTAAAGATGACTGAATAACTTGAAATAAACCTTGTCTCACTTTGATTCTATCCTGTAGTCTGGCTGTTAAAAGTACTGTCTTACATTACTATAGATTTTCATCCTGTATTAAACTCATGGGACCCTTAACGACATTCAGACGCCAGAAACCTGAGCCTCCAGAGGTCCTGCGGGTCCTCTGACTCATATCCTAAATGATTTACAGTTATGACTATCTCGCTGTGCCACAAAAGCCTTTCTGTGAAAGAGAGAGGTCACTGGCAAGCACACACTCACATCTAGGAGAATTCTCGAAAGATACCAGATGGATTCTATACACTCCTATAAGATCTGTTACAATACAAACACTGAGGAGGATGAGTATACAGTACATGTAGAAAAACAGTGGTCCCATGAGAGCTATTGCATGGAGGCAGACACTACTTATCTATTGTTCTCCTACAGACATACAGTACATGTATTCCACAGAGAGCTCACTGTGTTAAATCTCCATACAGATCATTTACCAAGAAGCACAATGGGTAAACATTTGTGAAAGATACAAGGATTTCATTCAGACTGTAAATCTTTTTTTTTTAAATGTCCTAAAGTCATTATAGGCCATCTACTGACGAAGGAGGAAGTCTGGTTCGGAGTGTATTGTGTCAGTGCTTATACGGTAGCCTACCAATCGACTGGTAATCAGAGCAGCGTCAATAATGGCATGCTTATCTGTCCTCTCTTCTCTCTGCAGTGTGGACTTTGTGAAGTGGTCCTCCCAGGGCATGCTGAGAATGAACCCTGATGCCATGAACGCCCTCTTCAAGCCCACCATAGACCACATCATTCAGCACCTCAGTAAGTAGCCACTATTACTAATAAAAAAAACAATTTTCCTGAAGGGACTTCTTAGTACGGACACACATATACAGTATACTGGTAGTATCTGAAAGATATTGCCTGTTGTCATTCTATATTAGGAAGCCAAACCTTAGGTGTAGCAATACTGCATCCTATATAATGTTCAGCTGTTGGCCCTGCTGCTGTCTTGACAAAGTGACATATCTCAACTGACCAAGATGAATAAAGCATCAAACAAGATTGGATTGTATGCATCACCATACTGTATGTGAGCACGCCCAGCCTGGTCTCAGACTAGACGTAACATAGTAAATTAGTATGATATGTTACATTTGGTATGGTTACATATAAAATAATTTTACTTAAGGGAAAAAATGGAAGTAGGGTGGTTGGTCGGGGTAGATGGGTTGACGTGTAATGCGAACATCTAGCAACCCTAAGGTTGCGTTTTTGAATCTCATCACGGACAACTTTAGCTAATTAGCAACTTTGCAACTACTTAGCATGTTAGCTAACCCTTCCCCTAACCTTAACCCTTTAACCAAACTCCTAACCTTAACCCCTAGACTAGCTAACGTTAGCCACAACAAATTTGAGTTTGTAACATCTAATATATTTTTCAAATTTGTAACATATCATACAAATTGCAATTCATAATATATTGTACAAATTCCAATTCATAATATCATACAATTTGTAATTCATAACATATACGAATTGTAATTCGTAACATATTATACAAAATGGATGATGGACATTCACAAATTAATACATACCATATGAAACATAACATATCATACTAATTGGAGTGTCCCTGTCTACCACTGAGTCCAGGTTGGCACTCCACCCAGGCTGAATTGAAAGCATTCCCATCCCATTCTCTTAAGGAGTTGAGATCCCAGAAGAGATATCTGGGGAGTGCACACTGCATCCCAAGGCTTCCTCTCACTGTACAGTGAGCAGTCTTCCCAGTACTCCCACCCAAAATAAACCAACCTACTTCAATTATGCATGCAGTGTTTTTTGACAGAGAGTAAGAAGTGGGTCACATTACTTTAGCATGGTCTGTTTGGAGTCTGATGAACTGTCTGATAACTTTGGGGCTCAAACAGGGAGGGTAGTTTGAGATAAATATTTCAGAAAATGTTGTCCTCTGGCATAACACATAGCCATATGCTATTGCCTGCAGAAAACTGAAATTGTATTAATGCTTCACATACTATAGAGTAGAACTCTAGTTGAATAACAACTCTTTCCCTCTCAGCCGATCTCTTTGAGAAGCCGGAGGTGTCTGACATCAAGTTCCTGTTCCTAGTGGGCGGTTTCGCTGAGTCGCCCCTGCTGCAGCAGGCGGTGCAGAACATGCTGCAAGGACGCAGCCGCATCATCATCCCCCACGACGTGGGCCTCACCATCCTCAAGGGGGCCGTTCTCTTCGGCCTGGACCCCAGCGTCATCAAGGTACGCCGCTCGCCCCTCACCTATGGTGTGGGCGTCCTTAACCGCTATGTGGAGGGCAAGCACCCGCCCGACAAGATGCTGGTGAAGGACGGCACGCGCTGGTGCACCGATGTCTTCGACACCTTCATCACTTGCGATCAGTCCGTGGCCCTGGGCGAGACGGTGAAACGCAGCTACACGCCCGCCAAGCCCAGCCAGCAGGTCATCGTCATCCACATCTACTGCTCGGAGAAGGAACGCGTGGGCTTCATCAGCGAGCCGGGTGTGAGGAAGTGCGGCACGCTGCGGCTGGATGTGACCGGTACGGAGAGCACCGTCGTGCGCCGTGAGATCCAGACGCTCATGCAGTTTGGGGACACGGAGATCCGGGCCATGGCGGTGGACGTAGCCACTTCGCGTACCGTCAAGGCTAGCATCGACTTCCTCAGTCAGTAAATAGGGTGAAATGGAGAAATAAGGTCAAAGGGTCATAGGAAGTGTAACCTCCAGCAGCACACACACAATGAGCCAGGGGACAGTGGCTAGAATGTAGCAGTATATTGATCTTTGGGCCTGTTCAGATTAGCATGAGTGCTAGTTTGTTTCTGCTTTAGCTGACTCCTTGGTCAGAAACAAACTAGCACTCAGGTTTTATCCCTGTGTACCATCTGTGTGTGTATCTAGTCTTAAGTGCAGGCTATATTGATGTGCTCTGCTCTAGAGATATTTAGATTGGAGTATGTACAGAGATGCAACACAGCTTTGTACTATAGGCATATATTGCTATTGATAAGTACAGCCTTGTTTCAGGTCCATTGTGTGTTATCTGTAGCTGTGTGCTGTAGCTGTGTTAGGTCATGGTAGGTGGATACTGTAGTACTCCTATCTTGCAGCTCTTACAGCTACAACACTATGCTATGACACAATGCTCCACAAACCTATGTCCTCTCCAACCCTCGCTCATGGGACCAAATTCTCATAACTGCTATGACCATTAGGCATTTAAAACCAAACTCCTGGGGTTTCCTTGAACAACAGTTAGAAACTATCATTCAGATGCTTATCCTACTCATCAGACCAGAGTTTTATTGAGTCGGGGTTGGAGAGCACCTGAGATGAGGGAAGGCAGTGGTTCTCCAACAAAAACACTCCACTTGATCAGTTAAACTTCACAGGATAGCTTTCAAATCTGTATTTGTCTCTACCGTCTCCTGTGGTCAGGCATGAGATGCCATAGAAAGGAGTTATATTACCTTATGAAAACAAACTTGGTGCATTAGCTTTTAAAATACATTTGAAGTCATGGAAACTCAGTTCATTTTTGGTCAAATGTAAGCAGACGGTCTCCTATCCTGTCAACAATATCTGTTTAAGGCAACGGTTGGCTTCTAAATGTGGCTTATTCAGCACTGCAATCTATGTAAATCTATGTGTTAGGAATATAGAGAGACTAACAACTAACTGTTTAGACGTCAGGCTTGATTGTCAAGACGTTCTATCATTTCTTACAAACAACGTAAAAATCCACCTCACTGTTTAACATGTTGCGCTGATCCACAACAAAATATAAATCCGAGAATGTGAAAAGTGGCAGAGTTGACAATGCTGCTAGCTGAACCGGCAAACTGATTTGAATATAGCCATTGCAATGTGCTTTGTGGTTGCCTTCATTTGTTATGCTTATGAGACGACGGAGGACACAAAGACACTGAATTTCCTTTTTTGAATATCTGAAATTCAGGAGATTGTGTAGGCCGTTGAAAAGGAAAGGTGAAATTGAAAATATGTTTATTTCTGTAAATACAGTATTTAAATATTGTACAGATTTTTAGCGTTATTATTTTAGCAGCTTTAGAACAGACACCTTTTTCCATTATTCTCACCATCCATAGCATGTGAGTCGAGGCAGAATTTGAATGCCGCATTCATCGACAATGAGTGAAAGTGAGCATCGAAAGAGATTGAATACCTTTGTCCTTAACATGAGTGGTTATTGTTATGGATCATGGAGTTTCTTTGGGTTGGGCAAATATTTGTTTGCTTTGTAACTGTCAATTTGTATTTAGTTCAAATGTTTACAATAAAATGACAATTGGCATTAGTCCCAATTGGCTTTTGAAAAAACCTGTATTAAAAATATCAGTAGCAAATATTTTTGGGGGTCTTTCTAACTACAGTAATTGGCAAACCATACTGACAGACACAAGGCCAACTGAAACTATACTTCAACCACCCTACAAATACTATAAAATTACAGTTCCAAATCTTTGTCTTTCTTCTCCAACAAATGTAATACAAGAGCAATAAAACCTTACAATTTCAAGGTATTGTTCCTTACCACAATTTAACAACCATTTACATTTCTGTGCTGTGCTTCCATTTTAAATTAGTTTCAAGGCTGCAGCTACCGGAAGCTGCTTTTGAAAGTATTATCCCCTAACTCAAGTATTGATGGAAGGAAACAACGCAATAAAAACAACTTCATATTTAAACATATAAATAGCTTTACACTGGAGAAGAAAACTAGTTTATGGCCCAACATACACTAATTTACCCAAATGAATGTCTAATATAAGATGAGATGTCAAAACTATTCAGCATATAGACACAATTCATGTCCCTAGTCTTGATTCAAGACAGAGGTAGTGTATTACTCACTAGTAACTGGGTTTGGATTTGAATTGATTTTGTTTCCTACAATAGCTGTTGTTTGCAGATGCACTCAATTTGAGTGGTTGGTAACAAGGTATAGCGCAGACGATGCATGATAACCTTAAAATAATGTTTATGGTCTTCCAGCAGTGTTCCTCTCTGAGAACCCTACACTGAGGATGTAAAACTAATGTAAGGTAGATTCTCACAGAAAAACTCTGTGAATTTAAGTTGGTCTCCGTTGACTTGAAAAAGTGCACAAGCTTTGATCCCTGATGCTGCCTTTGGCACTCTCCTGCAATGCACGTTTTGCATGATTAACTCTTTACGAATGATGAGAGAACATCATTTCTAACCACACTTTTTTAGGTTTGAGGGTTAGGTGAGGTGATAATGTTACACCACCATGTGTGGAGAAAAGTGTGGCCTTTTCAACTCTAGATGTAATGACAAATGAATAATTAACTGCGAAGGAAATGTTTTTACATGTACATGGCATGTCCCAATCAATCATCTCACACACTGTTATCACAGCAGATCTGCTCAGTCTCCATCCAAACAACTAATAACAGGTTAATCTATCAACCCTTTCCTCATCCTCATGGAGGTCAATGGATGACTATTGAGTTGAAGGAAAGAAAAAGACAGCATTTGTTTCTTTAATGTATTGCTACTTTGATAAACACCATGTATTTCGTGCCGCCTCCAGTATTATGTAATGCACAATATACTGTATGTAGCGGCTTTATATTCAAAGCTACGTCCGAATAGTATGAAGACATGTTTCGCTGAAGTTCGCATCATATTGAGTTTATAACGCAGCAGAATATGACAATTGGCACCCTAAAGAGGGTAAATATGTCAAATTCTATGAAGTGTCATTTATTAACCTGTAATTGAATGGGTGGGTGGAGACGGTTAAGGAGCATCAGTTTAGCTAGCTTCTGCATACTACGACAGAAAGTGCTTAACTCTTTATCTAGAACTTACAATATTACAGGACATGAATGTTCACTGCTACTTGATGATTCTATGCTTGCCGTAGAACAAATTTCTTCACTATTCAACCAAAATTGCCACTCTTAAATGTTTCACAAATCATACGTTTTTCAGTTTATCCTTGGGTTTACGCACATGTGATTTTTCTACTGTTGAGTTACAAGTTTCCTGCTCTTACCATTTTCACTAAAATGAGTTGTATTTCAATGCCAAGTATTCACAGCCAAACTGTCATCCAATAAAATGTCTATTTCAAAGAATATCTGACTACCTGTCGTTGTTCGTTGCTGGTGTCATGACATGCTACACATGCATCATCAAAAAGACTTCCCACATCAATAAAAGTAACAGGGGAAGAAGAAAACAGACTATATCACACTTCTTAATGAAATTATTTATGCTTTGCATGTTTATTTAGGCCAAGACGGCAAGGTGCCAGTGCAGTGGCTATAAACACTCACTGCTGTTTAATCACTAATATTGGAAACAACAGCTATTCCGCAATAAATCCAAAGTTTGGAAACCCAATTCAAGCTAATTCATATTTTTCTATGTGTTCTATTCAGTGTTAGCACAATTTGATGAGATATATCCAAAGCAGCCACAGATTTGTATATGGGTGTGACCAATTTGGGTCTGTACCCTCGGGCTGAGTAGGAGCCGAGAATAAGAATATCAGAAAAGCAACACTGCTCTCCAGTGGATATTCTGGTCACACTTTATTTGGTGTGACCAAAATGGATACAATGGATACTCCATCTTGTAGATGCTCTACAGATGGTCATAGTATCAACAAACTATCTGTTGATAAGCAACTGCATGAAAAGGTTATGGTTAGGGTTATGTTTAGAATAAGGGTTAGGGTAAAGGTTAAGTTCAGGGTTAGGATAAGGGTAAATGTTAGGGCTAGGGTTAAGGTTAATAGATGGAAAATTCAAATAAAGTGTTACCAACATTTTTTGAAACTACAGTACCTGAGACTACGTAATACAGCATTGAAATGATGGGATAACTAGTACAGCACTATGCAGTAGTGATACCCTGCTTCACCACCTGTGACTTGTTTTTGGTGTTTTCGCAACGGACGATTCCAACTCAGTGCACAGGAGGTTGGTGGCACCTTAATTGGGGAGAACGGGCTCGTGGTAATGACTGTAGCGGAATCAGTGGAATGGTTTCAAATACATCAAACACATGGTTTCCATGTGCCAGTCCATTTGCTCCTCTCTGGTCATTATTATGAGCCGTTCTCCCCTCAGCAGCCTCCACTAATTCAGTGGTCTATATCTCCATGATAATGACAGCTCGAAATTATTTCTAACTTTGCTGCTCATCTGTTTCTGATCTCTCCACCCAGGCCAGAACGTTGTATTAGGAGAAAGAACAGTAGATCCAAAATAAGCTCCAGCTGTTTTTTTGGCTGAAATTCAAGACTCATTTACTTTTGCTGTGTCGAGTTGTGACGTTTTGGAGACATGGGTCCATAACTGCCGGTATCTATTAGGCCTAATGGCTTTGGAGTGCCTTATGTACAGTAGTACTCATATAGTACAGCGATGATTTTTACCAAAAAAGATCCTGGGTTTAATAACAGAGGTTGCGAAATAAGCACATGCTTCAAACCAAACTCAATGTGCTATTCTCTACTCCAGGGGTTCTCAAAGTGGGGTCCGCAGAAGCACTGCATTTCATTTTTTTGTATGAATATTACTAACAACAGATTAAAGGGATTTTGGCCAATGGATCCATGGAATAAATTGAGGGTGTAATACAATACAATAAAATGTAATATTATTAATCTATAATTTATGTTCTTAACCCTGGGCAATATTGGCCTGGGAGGCTCACAGGGATATTGGTATCCACGTTACTCCAGCAATTACAAATGTTTCAACTTAATACTTCTTGTATATATTTTTTTACATAAATGCACTGTAATTAAAGCTTAAAACTGCAAAGTTCTCTCTGCCTTATGGCAAAATGTGTAGAAATGCAGGATATTAGCTTTAAAGCTGCAACAACAAAAAATCTCTGCCCCATTACAAAATGTGTAGAATTGCAGTAAATTTCCTGAAAACTGCTACATTTTCTCTCCAATGCCATGGGCCTTTAAAATGTTTCTTCCCAGGGCCCGAGACTTGGTTCGTCCGGCCATGCACTGCCAAAGTCATAGCAAAACTCCTTGTATGCTATTTTGTTGTGTTCTGATTATGTGAGATTCCCTGATGAATTTGCAATCACAAAAGGGGTCCCCAGACACAAAAAGTTTGGGAACCCTTGCTCTATTCAGCTTGCAATGGTGTGCCATTATTCATTTCACATATACATACTTTTGGATTAAAAAGTCCACTGCTAAATTGTAGTTAGCCTCAAGCGCCCTCGCTAATGATCCAACAAGCTGAATATGAAACTAAACACTTCTTATTCAACCACTGTGTGCATTTAGGAGTGAGTGTGTTATTCTAACAGGAGTGTTTGTGGAGAGGCTCTCAACCCCGCACAGGGCAAGGTTGTTTTTAGTTGTTGGATGTGTGCGAGGGGGATGGGTAGGGTGAAGGATAGGATAGGTGCACTGGTTGTCTCCGGAATGGCTGGAAAGTAGGGCAGTTGCTACGGCAATTTCAAGGGGAAACTCTCAAAGTAGGCCCTTGAATTGCTGGTGTGATCCCTCCCACACATTCACACACACTCATATATTCTGTCAGGAAAGCAGTGAGATTTGGAGCTGGGAGCTCAACATGTTTTCATTCCAGCGTGATGTTGCGGTCGATGTTCATGGCTGAAGTCTCACAGTTCTTCACACGTTTTCATTCCATTTGGAGCACGTTTGTGCTCTGCTGGGCCATTCCCCCCTCTGTCAGGTTACCTAGCCATCATTTGAGTTTATTAGTATTTGTTTGCTCAGCAGACACCCTTATCTATGAGATGAGTGTCACTGCATGTTGATGAGAGGTCTGTTTGGGTAACTTCCCTCCACACACACACATACCTGCACACCATAGGAGACTGCTGAGGAAGGCTCATAATAATGGTGGGAATGGAGTAAATGGAATGGTATGAAAACATATGTAAAGCATGTGTTTGATACCATCTCATTAATAATTCATTCCATCAATTAAATTTAGCCAGTCCTCCCCAATGAAGGTGCCACCAGCCACCTGTGCTACACACACACACACACACACACACACACACACACACACACACACATATACACAGGCACATACATACAAACAATTGTGTACATGATAGGAATGGCACTCCTTACTGTAACATATTCCAACAACAGAATCCAGTGTTGGAAAGAGTCAAGACAGTTTTATTGGACTGGATGGCTGACTGAACATGCGACTACACGTGTGTATTTTTTGAGTGCGGGTTTGATATAAATAACTGTTAGATATTCTAGTAAAGTCATGGCATGAAATCAGCATGAAATCAGACCAGCAACCCTTTGTTCCTAATGTGGGCACTCCAACTTCAGTTTGAGTAGGCCTTACCCACTATGGAGTAGTCCTAGTATGTTTAGGACAGGTATAGCTACAAAATGATTCTGGTGAGCTTTTTCCATTTGCCAGGAAACATCCTAATCCCTTTATCAGTCTATGATAATCTAGATAAACCACATCCCAACCATATGAAGGAAATACAAAAACAATCAGGTTTTTGCTAAGCAATGATTTTGAAGATTGGTATTCAAGGAGTCCAACAAAGCCATTATCTAGTCCAACCATTACCTAATTCAAAGTTACCAAAACCTCTCTCTGTCATTCATATAGTAGCATCCTTTTGTATACACATCCAATTATATAACTGCAGACACATTGAAAAATCTGTTCTCTGTCATCTGTCGTGTTTTCCACTGTTTTAAGTATACCTTGCTAATGCTTGACCTGTGTGTGCTTTGTTAGCTACAATGCCACCCCCAGAGCCCTGGGAGCACTGATCAAAATGAAACGCTGTCATCCACAAATTCCCTCAGGCAAACAGACATAATTACTGGAATTAGCTAGCTATTTTGTCATTAGCCTCTGCATTCAATGAGCCTATTAAAAAGAAATCGAAAAGAAAGACAGTGACGGATGTCTACGGCGGATTTGAAGACACAAGCATCCCCCACCCCTTAGCCCCATATTCAATGCTATGTTTAATACCATAATGTAGTCATTCTCGGGGCTGTGGCTCTGCGGATTGTTCTGATTGGTATTGTGTGAGTGCTGATGGCTCGAATCTGTTAAGTCACTGCATACAAATGCACTTTGTTAGCGTTCTGATGAAAATGGCAGCTTGCCTTTTAATGCTGTATTTTCCCTAGCCGTAATCACAGGGTGGGTATTCAAATAAATGAAGCCAAAACAATGAGACCCAATCAGGACTTCCTAAGCTGGTGAAAGGCCAGGGACACGTTAATGAGAGCTGTGAAGACACTAGGCCTCTTGGAAATACACGTATGACACATTAGGCAGGCTTTCTGGCTGGCTGCACTTTTTGTCTAAATGGGAAAAGGAGCGACATGATATTAACGTGTAATTTAGTGTAGATTTGTGTTTGCACAAATGCAGCCCCCAGTCTTTCAACATTTAGGCTAATAGAGACTCAGAACTTTCTTCCTGTATGCGTTATGCGAACACACAATTCAAATCAGGATTTAAACCGGATTCTGCATATTCTTGCATATGATAGCTTATACATTTTTTTGTTGCCATTCTAAGGATTACTTTGTCCTTGAACAGGTCGGGATATACCTCTGTCCTTTTTCTTCCACTCATGTTGCTGCAATGCTTCATTGTGTAGGTGTATTTGACTGCAGCTGCCGTACCCAATTGTAGAAACAATTAAAATGCTGTAACTTCATTCATATTGTGCTTCACTCAGGTTCGCATGGTTTAAGGGTCTGAAGCGCGATCTCACGCACCATCTCGTTTCCACAGAACAAAAAGCTGCAACAGAGATATGGTGAGCCAGTGGAACATGAATAGACGAATGTTTATCACAGATGACGGTCCTACACTGCCCTCTAGGGTTTTACAGAGCATCTTTCAGAGAGCTGCTTTTTTTTCTCAAAATTATGACTTGTTATATATTAGGAGGCTACAGTCCAGGTTAGCTGGTGTACAATAAATACATTACAAACAGCGTGTTATTTAATGTGTTCCTCCCGTCATAGGTTTACGCTCCAAACCAAATGAACACAAACGTCGGTAAAGTGGCGCATAGGCAGTAAATCCTATCGCAGTACTAGTTTTGTTAGGGCTGAGTCTGAAGCCTCAGGAACCCATATTTGGCACTAGGGGCATACGGCTAGCATTAATAACAGAACGCCCTCGTTTGTCCTGAGGGACATGCATACTGTCTGCACATGGTAAACACCTCCCATAAAAATAAATACCAATGACAGAATCAGGTGAAAACATTGATGTTAGACAGTGGATTTGATAGGGCCGAGGGACCCGAATATAGAATATGACCATATATGGCAAGGTATAGAAACAAGAATGTGTAGATTTGTTGTACTGGGAGACATTCAATTGAGGCATTTCAGTTTGAAAGTAAAGATTAAAGCTTAGTATTTATCCACAATTGCCATTTTTGGCCATTCACGAAAATGCAAAAGGACAGGCTAAAGTATTGGTTAGCTCGTTTTGCACGTTTGATAATGCATTATGAGTCAGTCCGCTACAGTTAATATTCTGCCCAAGGTGAAATGTTAAGGGATCTTGCATGTTATGACCCAGCGCTTTCCGCCTCTTTACGCCAAAGCAATTTGTGAGTACTCATCGTTTCTCACCCATGGCTTTGAGTACCCGAAATAGGGGGAACACACGCAAAGCTCCTCCCAACTTTTAATGAGTCATAGATCGCCACCCTATAAATATGTAGTTCAGGATGACACCAGTTTATAGTTGTGGGAATAGCTGAGTTTGGCTGTCAACAGGGCAAAGGAATAACACCCAAGGGCGTTTACGACGTGAACAACGAGGCGTCGGTCAGCATCTCTTGGGACATACTCATACAGTGCCTTCAGAAAGTATTCAGACTCCTTGACTTTTTCCACATTGTTACGTTACAGCCTTATTCGAAAATGGATTAAATTGTCCTCCCCCCATCAATCTGCACACAATACCCCATAATGACAAAGCAAAAACAGGTTTAGAAATGTTTGCACATTTATTAAAACAAAAACATCACATTTACAGGTATTAAGACCCTTTACTCAGTACTTTGTTGAAGCACCTTTGGCGGTGATTACAGCCTCGAGTCTTCTTGGGTATCAAATCAAATTTATTTAATATAGCCCTTCGTACATCAGCTGATATCTCAAAGTGCTGTACAGAAACCCAGCCTAAAACCCCAAACAGCAAGCAATGCATGTGAAAGAAGCACGGTGGCTAGGAAAAACTCCCTAGGAAAAACTCCCTAGAAAGGCCAAAAACCTAGGAAGAAACCTAGAGAGGAACCAGGCTATGAGGGGTGGCCAGTCCTCTTCTGGCTGTGCAGGGTGGATATTATAACAGAACATGGTCAAGATGTTAAAATATTCATAAATGACCAGCATGGTCAAATAATAATAATCATAGTAGTTGTCGAGGGTGCAACAAGCACGTCCGGTGAACAGGTCAGGGTTCCATAGCTGCAGGCAGAACAGTTGAAACTGGAGCAGCAGCACGGCCAGGTGGCCTGGGGACAGCAAGGAGTCATCATACCAGGTAGTCCTGAGGCATGGTCCTAGGGCTCAGGTCCTCCGAGAGAAAGACAGAAAGAGAGAAAGAGAGAATTAGAGAGAGCATATTTAAATTCACACAGGACACCGGATAAGACAAGAGAAATACTCCAGATGTAACAGACTGACCCTAGCCCCCCGACACATAAACTACTGCAGCATAAATACTGGAGGCTGAGACAGGAGGGATCAGAAGACACTGTGGCCCCATCCGATGATACCCCCAGACAGGGCCAAACAGACAGGATGATGCTACAAGCTTGGCACACCTGTATTTGGAGAGTTTCTCCCATTCTTCTCTGCAGATCCCTGCAAGCTCTGTCAGGTTGGATGGGGAGCGTCGCTGCACAACTATTTTCAAGTCTCTCCAGAGATGTTCGATCGGTTTCAAGTCCGGGCTCTGGCTAGGCCACTCAAGGAAATTCAGAGACTTGTCCCGAAACCAATCCTGCGTTGTCTTGGCTGTGTGCTTAGGGTAATTGTCCTGTTGGAAGGTGAACCTTCACCCCAGTCTGAGGTCCTGAGTGCTCTGGATCAGGTTTTCATCAAGGATCCATTTGTAGTACATCTTTCCCTCAATCCGGACTAGTCTCCCAGTCTCTGCCTATGAAAAACATCCCCAAAGCATGATGCTGCCATCACGCTTCATTGTAGGGATGGTGCCAGGTTTCCTCTTGGCATTCAGGGCAAAGAGTTCAATCTTGGTTTCATCAGACCATAGAATCTTGTTTCTCAAAGTCTGAGAGCCCATGAGGGCTGTCATGTGCCTTTTACTGAGGAGTGACTTCCGTCTGGCCACTCTACCATAAAAGCCTGATTGGTGAAGTGCTGCAGAGATGGTTGTCCTTCTGTACGGTTCTCCCATCTCCACAGAGGAACTCTGGAGCTCTGTCAGAGTGACCATCAGGTTCTTGGTCACCTCCCTGACCAAGGTCCTTCTCCCCCGATTGCTCAGTTTGGCCAGGCGGCCAGCTCTAGGAAGAGTCTTGGTGGTTCCAAACTTCTTCCATTTAAGAATGATGGAGGCCACTGTGTTCTTGGGGACCTTCAATGCAGCAGATCTGTGCCTGGACACAATCCTGTCTCGGAGCTCTACGGACAATTCCTTCGACCTCATGGCTTGGTTTTTGCTCTGACATGCACTGTCAACTGTGGGACCTTATATAGACAGGTGTGTGCCTTTCCAAATCATGTCCAATCAATTGAATTTACCAAAGTAGGACTCCAATCAAGTTGTAGAAACATCTCAAGGATGATAGATGGAAACAGGATCCACCTGAGCTCAATTTTGAGTCACATAGCAAAGGGTCTGAATACTTATGTAAATAAGGTAGTGTTTTTTATTTTTAATACATTTGTAAAAATGTCTAAAAACCTGTTTTGGAAAAGTCTTTATGGGGTATTGCGTAGCTTAATGAAAACAAAAATGTTTTTATCAATTTTAAAATAAGGCTGTAACGTAACAAAATGTGGAAAAAGTCAAGAGATCTGAATACTTTCCGAATGTATGAGGTCATGCACCATGCTCCCGGGGCTGTTTGATTGGGATGCGACCCAAAGCAGGGATAAACTGCCATTAACGTGGACAGCTGCATTCCCTCCCATAGAAATCATGGGGGACGCCCGTCTGCTACATGCTTCGCTGAACCCAATCCCGGCAAATCAACTTCTAAAACCATAGAAACCGTTCACAGCCATATCAATGTCATGTACAACAGGTGCGTGCGTGCCCCCCCAGGACAGTCTTTGCAGCCAGCGATGCGCCTCCCCATCCCATGTGATAGCCTAGAGTAGTTTGTTAATGGAGGACAGCCACCCAGCCTTGGCCCCCTAACAACTCAGCGCAACCCCAGTAATTTGGGGAAGACTTTCAAACCCAAATAAAGAAAACACTTACAGAGTCAAAACCTGTATCCCGTAAAGCCTTCAGGGTTTACGAGTCTGTCATTGTAGTACTTGTAGGATCAGAGATGGTTGCAGGCAAAAACATTGTGCGTGTCTGGCACAATAACAAAGGGGGCAAAGCAGAGAGAGGGATGGGTAAAGGTCATGGGCTATGTTGTAGTCTCCCAGCATAGGGCAAGCACCAGGCACTTCAAGATCAAAAGCTGTGGCGCCATCTTCCACTCTTATCTACAATCGAAAGTGGCAGATTCAGCTGTGCTGGACCCCAAGGCAGCAGCACATAACTGAAGGAGCCTGCCACCATTTTAGAAAATATTTGTCCAGACCGGTCCAATTGAAAAAAACTGGTGTTCTTTATGGTTTTACCATTGGTACCACTCCAATAATCCAGGGGATACATTTTAAGATGGCCAGACAAGAAAATGTGTGTGTCATTGTGACATGGAGTGCCTATGATGCTAGTTCTGACCTTGGTGGGTAATCTTACACTACATAGGAAGTTACATTACATCAACTTGTAACGGCTGGTTAATAGATCGGGGTCTCTATTCACTGACTGGCTTTGGCCATTCATACATCGATCAAGTGACACCATTCATTCCTATGTGAAGACTCAATAGCGCATTCAAGCCAAATTAAGTCTTAAGATAGTGTCACATGGAGGAATAACGTGAAGTTTGAGCTAATCCATGAAGTGATGTTGCTGGCTAACTCAGTGCTGCCACCTCTCATTGAGTAGCTCAAGTTGAAGGCCAACCTGGGGTACTGCAGGTTGCCATTAGCAACTCAATTATCCTTATAACTTATTCTGTGTGCAATTTTGAAGTTATCAGTTCAAGGACATACATCTGGTTTATTAGAAGCAATTATTTGTATCATTCTATTTCGTTTTTTTAAGAAGATTGTCATTTTTCCCATTCGCTGTAATGGGGGGATCCTGTTTTCCGCTAACAAAGCCTGCAGTACTGCAGTTGGCATTCAACTTCTGTAGCTTCAATGAGAGGGGGCAGTCGTTCTCCCCTGGCTCTATTCAATCCGTAACGCAGAAGTTCAGCATTAGTGTTATTGAAATTTAAAGGCAATGTTCCGGCATTAGAGGAGACTGCATTCACATTGCCGCTGCTGCATGTCAGCGCAAATCGGAAGTTACATTTACATTTCTATCACGCAATCGGGAGTTATTTTCCCTTGCGGTTGATCCTCATCTATCTTCCCCTTTTAAGCATTTTCCCCCAATTCTACAGATTTCAAGACACAGTACAAATATGCATCAGTTCTCCCCTTCCCAAAGGCAGTCAATGTCCACAATGGTAGAGACAATGTTCTTGTCACAGCCAGGCATGTGCTCTCCTCCGTTAGGGTAGAGGTCAATGTGGCCAACAGCCTGAGATATGCCCTTGCCTGAAATAAAAAGGATGATTTAGTCTTGTGCTGTATTCCGCTCATATGAACAGAAATATTTTGTGTAAGCCACAAATGTAAGCCAGGGTATTCGTCACACTCAAACAGTGCACTTTATTTTGATATTTAAAAAACATCCATTGTGTCCCATACCAACATAAGGGATGAAGGGCAGCGTGTCAGTGTGAATGACATCTACAAAACGTGGCATCAGAGGGGTCCAGGCGCACCGTTGCAATGAGGCCCTGGAAGCAGGGCTGTGCTGGGTCCAGCCCTGAGAGAGGAGGACACACAAACATACAACCTCTAACTCAGAATTTCAGCCAATCACTTTACATCTACACGTTTTCAACAAGGGTTATATGGCTCAGAATAGGAGTTGGGGCTTGGGACCTGGGTTTCATTGCATTACGTAGATCCATGATGATGTATACAGGTGCTTAGCTAAGATCTGACCTGTGATGCGTCCTAGCCTGCTGATCCTGCGGCCCACCTCCCCAGCAGCGTCTGCTCCCAGATTGTCCGATAACGTGGGCCATGCTAGCCTTCTGCCAATAGACGTCCTGTGACAGAAAATGTTAAGGTGGGCGTTGGAGTGATAATGCGGTCTTTCAACCTAGAATGCTCTGTTTGCTGTGTGTGACAATTCCCCTTTATTCTGCAGGTGTGCGTCCATGCTGCCGCAACAGAAAGAGATATGTTTAGGTTTAAACGTTCTTGAGCTGTGAAACATACGGCATGTGCATGCGTAGACAGTCAGGGTCAATTCCAATATAATTATAGAATTTAATTCACTTCTGAAGTAGAGAGTTTGTTGAATTCAATTAGAACTCCAACAATCTTAAAGTTATAGAATTAGACTACATTAGAATGGTGAAAAATGTCACTTCGGAATTGAAATTCTGTATTTTTCCATTTCCCAGATAAACTAATGCAAAGAAATATAAAGGAACTAATGCAATTATAGAAAATTTACTGCAGGATTTGAACGCCTAAAGTGGATTGACGCAGGCTTGTGTCAATCTAATTAAAATAATTACTTCCCCATCAAAATCCATCAGTTTAAGCTAGATATATCCGTTTTTGTATGGGCTGTGTCTCATTCCACCGTATCCGCCCATGTCAGCCTTCCACAGCTGCGATGGAAAGTGGGAGAGCTACAGCGCTGTTTGTCAGACCAGGAGACATCCCGAAAATCGGTCTCTCATGAAAACGTCTGTGGCATCCCGAAAGGTTTGACCTATAAACTAACATGACAACTATGGAAACATGACTCACGATGGTGTTCTCAGTTTTGTCACGGTACTCGTCTGAAGTTAACCCGGTACCAAAAAAATTATAGAAGTGGTTGTGCCCCCCACCCTTAAAGGGGTCAAATACATGTACATTTTTTTTTTATTATTCCTGAGCCATCTTATTTCTCCTAGATATAGGACTGAGACTTCAAAATCTTATGACTTCCTTTGATTGTCTTTTGCCATTTATGAATGTGTTATTCAATGCCTTTCAATGGGCTATAGCAGCAAAGGCCAAATTTTATATTTTATCAAATTGTAAATATATATCTACACAAGTGAATTTAAACAGCTAAAATATCCACGGTATGATCATCTTAAAACAAGTCCATACATTAGCTTAGTAGAATTTGAATTGAATAAAATGTAAAAGGGAAAAGGAATTGAATTTGTGGAATTAACACCAACCCTGTGTATACAGTACCTATGATCCAGAAGGTACTTACCCAGAAGACGTCAATCATGTGGGCCACCTGGGCACCAACGACTCAGATGTTATTGGCTGCCTGTGTGCAGAGGGTCAGCCCCCCCTTCTTCCAGTCCACACAGATGCAGTTGACCTCTTCCTCTGTCAGTATGGTCTGAAAACACAAACATGACATCAACCCCACAATGGGAACTGCTGTTCCCGGTGTTAACTATCGCTTACTTCCTTGGTGTTATCCAGAGAACCACCCTCTCACCCCAAAATAAAATATCAAGCATAGTACACAAGTCACATTGCGAGGGACTCAACGTGTAGTGCACTCAGACTAGAACTGACCGCTGCCTACTTTGCACATGTCAATAAGCCAGTTCTCGTCACCCTTGTCAAAAAAAATGAATAAGTAACCAGTACAATTAACGACAGACATTTGTGCTGAATCTGTTTGCTTTTTTTTTTATATACACTGATCTGGGCTACTCTTCTGTGTCTGGGAAACAGGCAGTTGGAGGTGTCTGATGTCACGTACTATTGTGTACATACTATAACATCAGTTCATATCAAGGCCAAAAGGTACACCATCTATATACAGTAGCATTATAACTGATCAGCACAGTACACAACATGAATCATTGTGGAAAATCTGGCATTCACTAACACTTAAAGACTTAAAACACTAGAAGTTGTTGTTTGTTTCCATCAGTCTCACGAAATCCCACAGTAAAAAAAAAGCTGAAATTCACAACTTTTCATCCATCTGCTTGCTCTGCATTCATATTTAGTCTCACATTGAAGTGTTTTACCATTGTCTTCTCAGGACAACCAGGGCCGCAAACAGAAAACAAAACAATGACAAACAACTGCATTCATGTTTTATTGCCAAATGTAAATAAAATAAAAAACGGATAAAAATGTATTTATACGAATCCTGTAAGTACAGAAATTCTTGGCTCAGTGGGAAATTATCCAACTAGTCAGTGACAACTGTGTGGAGTTTGAAGTTTGTGACAGCAACTATGTGAGCTTATTACAGTATTATAGACACTATGTCCTGGGGTTTCCTATGCTCTTCTATGTTCAGGGGTGGCAGGTAGCCTAGCGGTTAGAGCGTTGGGCCAGTAACCGAAAGGTTGCTAGATTGAATCCCTGAGCTGACAAGGTAAAAATCTGTCGTTCTGCCCCTGAACAAGGTAGTTAGTTAACCCACTGTTCCTAGACCGTCATTGTAAATAAGAATTTGTTCTTAACTGACTTGCCTAGTTAAATAAAGGTTAAATAAAAAATAAATATGTACAAGAACCGCTTACCTTCCAACGACTCTGGTCGTTAAACAGTATTTCCAGAACAAATTACAACCATAAAAAGACATCCCAATTAAATAGGTCACACCTATTTAAAATGTCAGGCTACCTAATTACCTAGTTGAAATCAGTTGTGTCAATTAAGCCTCCTTCATACCTGGTGCTAACATTGTTCCTGTGTCCTGAGCTAAACCACATTTTGATCGTGCCCACGTTGTTTGCTGTTTTTACCTATTGTTCTTTTGACCAATCAGATCAGATCTTTTGCCAATAAATGGTCTGGTTGTGTAAACGCAGCCATTGTAGCCCTTGCATCTACACATGGTAGTAAAATGTGTCTCTTATGCGTTCACTGTGTCCACATTGTGACCAAATATCCTGGTCCCTCCCTGTATGGAAATGTTTGACTGATATTCTTTCAAAATAATATGGATTTATTTATTTAAAGACGCATATTTATGCCAAGTCAATGGCGTCACCTGTCAGTGATGTTATAGGGTGGGATAATGATGATTTAAATGGTTTCACTGTTCAGATCCGTCTACACTTGTAAGATACAGTATATAGCCCCATTTATACCAATGCTAACATGGCTGTGTTTAACACAGACAGCCTAATTCTGATCTTATTGGTATTTTGACCAATCAGATCTTTTCCTCAGATCTGTCCTCAGCCCTTTGTCCTCAGATCTTTTCACACATTCTGATTGCGCCCATATTTTTAGACAGGTGTAGATGATTAAAAGACACATTGCGATCTGATTGTGATCAGATCTTCCAGACCACCTCCTGAGGAAGTCAGGGACTCGTTGTGTCCGGATATCAATCAAGTGTAAACAGATCTGGATGGTCAAACCATTTAAATCATCATTATACTGGCCTCTAAAATCATTGGCATCAGTAATTGTCTTAAAATAAATAAATTAATATTATCTTGAAAGAATATCTGTCAAATAATTTGCTGACAGGGAGGCACCAGCTGATCTGGTCACAATGCAGAAACAGTGGACGGATAAGAGACACATTTTAATACAATGCGTAGACACGAGTCAAAACAAACCTTAATCAGATAGTGATTGGATCATATTAATCAGATCACAAAATGCACATGTTAGCGCAAGGTGTAAACAAGGCTTCTGACTACCTCCAGAGGTGGTCGGGAAGATCTGATCACAATCAGACCACAAGGCGACTTTCAATCGTCTACACCTGTCCAAAATCTGGGCACAATCAAAATGTGGAAAAGATCAGAACAAGGTATGCATGTTACAACCAGGTATAAACGGGCTTTAGAAAGCAAGAAACAATTCATTGCTGTAGTGTAGCAGTTGAGATTGTGGAAAAGTATGCTAGAAACTGTTCAAGGTTTGTATGTGACTGAATGAATAAGTAAACATATACAAAACACAACTTAATCAATAAATCACTTTTGAATTATATGTTGAATGAATATGATCAAACTGAAATGTTTACTCCTTCCCAGTCATCTATTTCATGTGTATGTTACAGGTATACTATTGTGTCTTCTAGAAATTGGTTAGACCTGGTTCATTCTGTCAAGAATATGTTTTTGTCAGTAATGTATAGCGTTTATAAGTCATACGGTTTGTTATCACAAAACTGATATCACAGCCAGCTCAGACATGTACACTGTGTACGTACAGTATGTGTACACCATATACCATGTTGTACTGTACTGGTGATGGCACTGCTGTTCCTAAGGAGTGTAGGTGTGTATTCATGGGAAGTGGATAGCAGCCGGAAGACCCTAACCTAACTGCAAACTCTGAATTAACCCTAACCTTTAACTGTTAGATCACCCAGCTGAATATCCACTTCCTATTGTGTGTTGTTGCATGCTGTTACACCGATACTGAACAAGAGAGACAGTAAATTGGCTTGTAGGTTTCTTCTTCTTCTTTTTTACATGTAGATCAATTTTTGTATCATACCAATATACTATGCTTAAAAAGTAAATTATCCACTTGTACATTAAAACTTTGAATAAGTTAAATCTATCAGTACAATTTCAATTGCATGTTTTTCTCATTTAATTTTCTGTCAACTACTGTACATTTCCAAGAGATGGCACTGGAGAGTAAGCAGTGGCTGTTTCTCTTTCGCCTCAATAACTATCCTTTTTATACTGAACAAAACTATAAACGCAACATGCAACAATTTCATATAGTTTACAGTTTAAGGAATCAGTCAATTTAAATAAATTCATTAGGCCCTAATCTATGGATTTCACATGACTGGGCAGGTGTGTAGTAATGGGGAGCCAGGCCAACCCACTGTGGAGCCAGGCCCAACCAATCAGAACAATTTTTTCCCCACAAAACGGCTTTATTACAGACAGAAATACTCCTCTGCACCCTCCTCCCCTGATCCCACAGGTAAAGTAGCCGGATGTGGAGGTCCTGGGCTGTCGTGGTTACATGTGGCCTGCGTTTGTGAGGCCAATTGGACGTACTGCCAAATTCTCTAAAATGACGTTGGAGGCGGCTTATGGTAGAGAATTAACATACAATTCTCTGGCAACAGCTCTGGTGGACATTCCTGCAGTCAGCATGCCAATTGCACACAAAACTTGAGACATCTGTGGCATTGTGTTGTGTGACAAAACTGCACATTCTAGTGGCTTTTTATTGTCCCAGCCCAAGGTGCACCTTTGTAATGATCATGCTGTTTAATCAGCTTCTTGATATGCCACACCTGTCAGGTGGATGGATTATCTTAGCAAAGACTAACAGGGATGTAAACAAATGTGTGCACAATTGGCCCAGCGTCGTCCGGCTGTCATTGTAAATAAGAATTTGCTCTTAACTGACTTGCCTAGTTAAATAAAATGCACATTTAAAAAAGTTAGCTGGATGCCCTTTGGGTGGTGGACCATTCTTGATACACACAGGAAACTTTTGAGCATGAAAAACCCAGCAGCGAAGCAGTTCTTGACACAAACCGGTGCGCCTGGCATCGACTACCATATCCTGTTCAAAGGCACTTCAATCGTTTGTCTTGCCCATTCACCCTCTGAATGGCACACATACACAATCCATGTCTCAATTGTCTCATGGCTTAAAAATCGTTCTTTAACCTGTCTCCATCCCCTTCATCTACACTGATAGACATCAATAAGGGATCATAGCTTTCACCTGGTCAGCCTATGACATAGAAAGAGCAGGTGTTCTGAATGTTTTGTATGCTCAGTGTATATCCTAGTAGATATAGGAGATCCACCGATTGTATGTAACCAGGGGTTCGTATGTTTTATATGAAGGGCAGACAATGTATATTAGCAAGCCTCTTCAATAACCACCAAATTGAGACTAACAAAACATGAATGACACCGTGCGTATGTCCAAGGAAAATCAAATACTGAAATACAATATACAATTTCAGAATAATTGTTTGGTAATTTACCTATTTATGATATTCCTACCTTGCAATTCTATTATCATCAAAAGGAATATAGCAGACACCTGATCTATCCAAAGCTCTAGAAAAAAATTGAAATATTTTGCACAGAAATAGTAGAGAAATAGAAGAGAACTCGACAACATAATAAATGTGAAACAGGGAGGGAGGGGTAATCTTTGCCAGATGATCCTGTCAAAGCAGTTAGATGAGATGATCATTGTGGAGTTTCCACCCAGGAGGATAATCCCATGAGAAAACAGGCCTAAGGTGCTCTCTCTCCCCTGCGGCTCCTGGATAAATCATGTGGAATAGGAGGTGTCTGGGATTGGTTTAGTGAAGCACCCCGTGGGTCAAATACAGTATGTGTGTTTATCATTTTGATTATTTCAAGACCAATGTGTGTTTGTGGCTGTGTAGTCTTAGTTTACTTGCTGCATTTGTTTATTTGCTCAATTTGTCTTTGCTTTGGCTATTAGGTTTCCACAAACAAGTGGAGACATAACCAAAATTAAAACACAATGATTAAGAATACAGCAGTAACAAATCAGCCCCAGCTCTAAACATGTTTTTGTAAAAGTGCATGCACTCTGACCCGTCAATGTCATTGAATTGTCTTATTAATTTCCACATTTGTACAGTATAACATTTCACCACAAATCTTTCAAAACTAGCCCTACAACACATGTAGGTAACACTGGGAAAAGGAATATTGTTCGATTCGAGAGATAAACCTTTGATGCACCATTGCACTGTGACACGTTTGTGAGGTGGGCAAAGCAAGGCAGCAGAAGGGAAATTACGTGCAAGATGGAGCAGGCTGCAGGGCGGGGGAAAGAGGACAGAAAAGCCGGCAGGTTCGTCCGCGGGGCTTACCATTGGAATGTTAATCCTGCTAATGTATTACAGTTGGAGAGGAGAACCACAGTCTGGAGGAGGAAGAGGAAGAGGAAGGAAGAAGGAGGGAGGAGGAGGAGGGAGGCAGACACAGCAAGGCTCTAATTACTGGAGAATGACACACAGGACCAGGCTGAAGCATCCAGGGGCCGCAACAAACTAACACAGCATGTGGTTTCTGTTGTTTTGTGTGTGTGACTGAGAAAGCAGTTGGTTTAACTGGGGGTATAGTTAGACTAAATCCTTAAAATAGTGTTGAGCGGTACAGTAGGATAAAGTAGCACCCCAAAACCACCCCTTCAAGGCCTCAAGTATATCCTAAATTTGGCTCGCTGTTTTTGTGGCTTGCTAGTATGTTTGTTCCACAGATTCCCTGCTACCCCAGGGTACAGCTTGTCAGACATAACTCATATTGTTCCTATTGTGAGTATTCAGATAGAGCTGAGTCTCTCCTATTGAAAAGGAAGGGTTTAATCGGATTAAACACAAACAAGGCATGCTCTACGTCTTGTATACAGTGTCCTCCTTCATGAGGTTGGATGTTGCAGCAGACAAAACGTGCAGTCTCTCATGTAGTTGTATAATCAATGTATTGTGATGATTAGTTAAATGACAAAACTATAGCAATTTAAACATTTAAGGGCATGAATTTGGGCAGAACACCATCCCTAGCCAAATTATAAAAGATACACTGAACAAAAATATAAACACAACAAAGTGTTGGTCCCATGTTTCATGAGCTGAAATAACAATCCCAGAAATGTTCCATACGCACAAAAAGCTTTTTTCTCTCAAATTGTGTGCACACATTTGTTTACATCCATGTTAGTGAGCATTTCTCTTTTGCCAAGATAATCCAACCACCTGATAAGTGTGGCATATCAAGAAGCTGAACAGCATGCTCATTACATAGGTGCACCTTGTGCTGAGGACAATAAAAGGCCAATCTTAATGTGCAGTTGGCATGCTAACTTCAGGAATGTCCACCAGAGCTGTTGCCAGAGAATTGAATGTTCATTTCTCTACCATAAGCCTCCAATGTTGTTTTAGAGAATTTTGAAGTACGTCCAACCGGCCTCACAACCGCAAATCATGTTGAACTATTTCAGCCCAGGACCTCCACATCTGACTTCTTCACCTGCAGGATTGTCTGAGACCAGCCACCCGGACAGCTGATAAAATTGTCGGTTTGCACAACCGAAGAATTTCTGCACAAACTGTCAGAAATTGTGTCTGCATGCTTTTCATCTTCATCAGGGTCATGACCTGACTGCAGTTCGGCGTCATTACCGACTTCAGTGGGCAAATGATCACCTTCAATGGCCACTGGCACGTTGGAGCAGCGTGCTCTTCACAGATGAATCCCGGGTTCAACTGTACTGGGCAGATGCAAGACAGCATGTATGGCGTCGTGTGGGCAAGCTGGTGGCTAATGTCAACATTGTGGCAGTGGGGTTATGGTATGGGCAGGCATAAGCTACGGACAATGAAGACAATTGCATTTTAACGATGGGTAATTTTAATGCACAGAGATACCGTGACGAGATCCTGAGGCCCATTGTGGTGCCATTCATCCGCTGCCATCACCTCATGTTTCAGCATGACAATGCACAGCCCCATGTCACAAGGATCTGTACACAATTGCTGGATGCTGAACATTTCCCAGATCTTTCATGGCCTGCATACTCACCAGACACGTCACCCATTGAGAATGTTTGGAATGTTCTGGATCGACGTGTACGACAGCGTGTTCCAGTTCACGCCAATATCCAGCAACTTCGTACAGCCATTGAAGAGGAGCGGGACAACATTCCACAGGCCACAATCAACAGCCTGATCAATAATATGCCATTTAGCATATGCCATTAATCAACTCTATGCGAAGGAGATGTGTCACGCTGCATGAGGCAAATGGTGACATCAGATACTGACTGGTTTTCTGATCCACGCACCTACCTTTTTTTTAAGGTATCTGTGACCAACAGATGCATATTTGTATTCCCAGTCATGTGAAATCCATACTGATTTCCTTGCCTGAACTGTAACTCAGTAAAATCTTTGAAATTGTTGCATGTTGCTTTTATATTTTTGTTCAGTGTATATATACATCTTAATTCAAAACCTATTTCCAAAATAAACTTTCCACAATTAACTAACCTAAAACTTATTCAGTGTTATACAGGTTGAGCAAACAGCTCATAAAGGAGAATCATATTAAAACACCACCGGGAGCTTTCCTCCCATCTTCATCAATTTGTAATGTTAATAAGTTTGAAAAGCCATCTCAGCAGACTTTAATTTCCTTAATCCTCTTTAGGAACATAGTGTAAAAAGAGCTGAGATTCCTTCCTCATTCTGTTTGTATTTTTAACACTAATTACTATGATGGCACTTTCTGCTCAAGTCCAAATTACATTTATGATATTCTCCTTCTTAATTTAGTCAGTCTGCCCCATACCATTGATTCACCATATCATAGACAAAGGTGGAATAATGATATGTAATTAAACCACAGTTTAATTACGTATGCAATTAACAAATGAGTTAACAAAGGCAACCTGAATGGATCCTTATATTACCTTCTACTAGTCAGAGTATATGAGATGTAATAGCTGGCTTTTTAATAACAAGTTTCTCATTATTGTACTCTAATTACAGAAATGATGTGTGAGTGATGTTAAAAAGCAACGCCTCTCTATTTCATGAAAAAAGTATTTTGCAATACTTTTGGATATTTGACACAAGCCATAAGGTCACAGGTCACAGGTCTTAGAACAGATTGACGTCCGTAGGTCATCTAGAGCCCCCATTAGAGCTTATCATCATCATAGAATTTGATGATTGATTCTTCATCAGTAGTAAATGAAAATATTATTTCATCATCTTTAATATTCTTGCCACTACCACAGTGTTCCGAAAGGCGGCTGGCTGTAGCAGAGAGACTGTAAGGGGTAAAGGGAGATGTGGATGCTTGTCTTAATGCTAAGCTGTTGTTGACTGTAATTCTAGTGATATTGGTCCCAAGGAAGTTGAAGTGGCAGATAAATTATAATCTGCTGATGTTGCTTGACTTTTTGGCGCTGAAATGCATGCGTGAACTAAATGTTTTCATGATGTGCGGGACCTTCAAACATTTTTTTATGAACCATAGAACACTCTCAGAAAACTAAAGCAGCTATTCTATTCCTTCCCTCTGTATTCTCAAAGGTAATCGTTAACACTTCTAGAAGTATGGATTTTTCCAGACAAATGTTTTGGACCATTTTGAATGCGTTCTCCTTGTGCTGGGCAGTGTGAACAAAGTGGAATGGTGGGACGTTTCCCCTCCAGTGGAATATTGATTATATGTGTTGTGTGGAGGGGGAAACCAAACACTGTGACTGCTCTACCTCACTCCACAGACTACTGTGGTCCCATGGACAGGCTGTATGGACTGCTGGGAGAAGAGACTTCTCCACAGAGTTGTGTTGTTGAAAAAGTAGCATTTAATAAGACTACGTATTGTTAAAATAATTCTTTCTTCGTCTCCCTTGTTGTGCTAAAATGTGATAACTCAGATGCTTTATGCCTGCAACTGATGTCTCACATTGTAGATGTTAACTAGCATGTAATACACAGAAAGGCAAAAAGTAAACCGTAAAAATGTCATTGTAGTAAAAAAGGCTGTTCTGTTACAAGCTGGGCGGCCCAGGCTCAGCTGTCAGTCCGTTTGGTTGTACATGTAAGTCCGTAGGGACACCTACTGAAGGCTTATGTAATGTTGGCACCGGCCTCTGTGGCACAGCCCCAAGAATTCCTCCTGTTACGGGATAGCCTGGAGAGTGCGCTGTGGCTGTCGATTCAAAGAGTGTAGGTCAAACGTATCAGTGACCAGGCAGCAGGCACATCTTTATCTCGCCATCTCTCTCCAGTCCCCACGTCCCCCATTGCATTACGTTGCCATGGATGTTAGACAGCGTTTCCATGGCATTGACGCTTGTTCAAGGGGAACATTGTGTGTAGGACCTGTGTGTCAGTCACTCAGTCTAATGTCATAGAACATAGATGAAGACATGCTGTACCTGTAAGGGAAAAACCGGTGACTTTCTTTCAATGGCACTCACTTTTAGCCCATGTGTTGTTCATAAAAACACATCATTTTTATTATGTTAATGAGACAAAGCAGGCTACACCAGAAAAAAAGCTTGTTTTATAACTGCACTCTTACATACATTTTTACAGTCATGGACTCCATTTTTATAACACCACACAAACTTATATATTCAATGGCTTTTTTAGGTTTTTCTTTAAAAAGTTTTTGATATTGGTTCTCTGACAGATGTGTAAATTGTTGTTTTGTCTCCGCTCCCGGTTATTTTTACTCTCTGAGGCTACATTCTGCTAGCTCCTCTCTCGTTTCTGATTTGACCTTTGACACCTGACCTTCTGAGGTGAGTGGAATTCATAACAAAGATTAAAATTCCTAAAGGAGGTACTCATAGTACATCAATCTAGGGTCTGCTCTTGAAGAACATGCTTTTCTCATCTCCAAAGTTCTACGTTTCATAGATAGTTTTGTCACATACAAAACAAAACAAAACAAGTCCATTATATACATCCTCTATCCCATATTGCAACCACAGGTCCCTTTCCCGTGATGGTGGCAAGCGTCACAATGATTTCATGTTTGACCACCAGAGTGCAGTTGGAGCATCCAAATTTTCTTCATTTCAAATCCACTCTAGTCATGCAGTCCCAAAAAATGATCTCAGATTCAATTTAGAAATCCTTTTTAACAGTTGGTCGGTTCAGCAACAAAGTCTCACCGTATTTGAGAGAGTTCTTTGAGGCGTGGTGGTCCATCAGGGGATTTGTTCTAACTGTTGAAGATTATTCCTGTTGTGTACCATCAGTTAGACAAACAACATTTTGTTAACCAGTCCATGTACACTCTTAGAAAAAACATGGAACCTTAAAGGGTTCTTTGGTTGTCCCCATAGTAGAACCCTTTGAAAAAACCTTTTTGGTTCCAAGTAGAACCCTATTGGGTCCCATGTAAAACCCTTTCCACAGAGGGTTCTACATGGAACCCAAAAGGGTTCTACATGGAACAGAAAACGGTTCTCCTATGGGGACAGCCAAAGAACCATTTTGAAACCATTTTTCTAAGAGTGTAATGGTGATGTGTGCAGTTAACTCTGATTTACTGATGGAGCATGGCAGGGACCAGGAGGAAGAGGGGGGTCAGTGGGTCTGAGAGGGGGGGTTGGGGGGTACAGGGCAGGCTGGGTGGGTGGGTGTGGGTGTCATTCATACCGGCCGGTCCACTGCGTACTGGCAAGGGCTTAGGTTAGACACGGTGTTTTGCACGGTCGGGTAGGCAAAGTTGGCATGCTGCTTGGCCTTGAGCCGGAGGCTGGCCAGGCTGGAGTTGCAGGTGTCTCTGTACATGTAAGGGCTGGCGGTGGTGGCGTAGGGGCAGGTGCTGGCGGTCACTGCGACCGAGTTCAGCGTGGGGCTATTGAGATTGTTGAGGTTGCCCAGATTGTTGAGGCCCGAGCTGGCCACCCCGGCCACCGCCGAGGGCACCATGGAGGAGGCCATGTTCATGGAGGGGATGGAGCTGGAGGGGGAGAACATGGGCTGGGATGACAGGGGACTGACATTCATGGAGTTGAAGAAGGGGAAGCTCTTGGCTGACAGTGGGCTGCTGGCCAGACTCTTGGTGGCCCAGTTGTTGTAAGTGTAGCCAGAGTACATGTCGTCATAGGGCTGCATTAGTCCATTGAACTGGGCACCAAAGCCATTTTTACACAGCTCAGCCTGCTGATTCCTCTCCCTCTTCCTCCACTTGGCACGGCGATTTTTAAACCATACCTGAGAGAGAAGAACAGAGAAGGAGAAAAAGGCAAGTAAATATGGGCTTTTCTTTTCAACATAATGTGAGGTGATAAAAATTGCTCTGAAACACAATAAAATGTTGGTATGCAATGACTGAGAATGTATATCTTTCAAATAGTTTTGGCAAGATTCAGTATGTTGTTGCTCTGTAGACTTTTTGAAAGAAAGAACAATCCAGGAAACTAAGTTTATCATCAAACAGTCATATTAGCCATGGTTTATTAAAACGAACGATTCACTTATTTGAATTATAAGCTCCCAATGAAAGAAATGTCAAGCTAGAGCTGTCTTCACATTTTGTCATTTTAAGGTCCTATTTTTAGAGGTATCAAATGGATTAACGTTTTAATGGCAAATCTAAAATGAAGGTACTTAATTCAGTTCCCAATTGGGGAAGTATTCATTTCTCTCTGACAGTTCATTTTTGTGCTAGAACTTTCTCTTTATTCTCACAAACACAAGACTTCAAAACTCCTCACTGTGTGGCAATATACCTATTATAGGAATTAAATATAGAAATTACATAAATGGACTGTCATGTACAGTTCAAATCTAATTGTATTAATCAAATACATATTATTCCCATGTAAATTATTCTAATTTAAATGTAAAAAGGCCACCAACACTGCTGGGGCTAACTAATCTCCCTCCCTCCCTTCATCATCTAGAACCGCTGTGCCAGGCATACAGTATCTCACCAAATCCCCCAATCTGTGTATCTGCCAGCCAACAGCCCAGGCATCTGTTGTGATAGCAATAGAATGCTCTGGACTATTAAATGTGTGGGTACAGTGCACATAGCAGTGAGTTTTCCATGGTACCCATTGACAGTAGGGGAAACCCCACTATTGAGGAAGACTTCTTGCCTTTTAACATGACTCTTGGGCTATGTTGTTTAGGTATCATGGAAACATCTGAATGTCAAATGGTTAGTGAATGAGGTGTTTGTGGCAAACCTTACCTCACTTTCCTAAAACTGTCAAATGACTGATACAAGACACTCGCTGTGACCTAAAGTACCCACGTCCATTGCTCACGACTCCGTTTCTCTCTGAGCGTTCATTTTGTGCTGGAACTTTCTCTTTATTCTCATATAGACAAGACTTCAAACTCCTCATTAAATTGCATAAATCAAGACGACAGGAGTAGTATTCGGGATATGCAGGGGGCATCTGCGTCCATGTGGGATTAGCAGGGAACGAGTGAGGCTCAAAAGGCCACTGCTAGACATTAGGACGTGTGTGGTCTGTTGTTCTTTCAAAATAACAACCAAGACTGTGTGCTATGTGACCTTTTATCCGGCCAACGTGAATTTGATCCATTACTTGTCAGGCAGGCAGTGATTTTATTGTCATCCATTGGAATGTGAGCCCACCTGCTCCACACTGGGGGGTGACCAAACCACTGGGCTTGGGTCGTTTTAGGGTCAGGAGCAGTGCACACTTCTGACCTTTGTGTGACATGTGAAGCCTAGTTTTAGGTTGTTGTACCTAATCCCTGGTTAGGTACACTCTTTTACATTTGTACTTTCAATTGCCTTTTTACCTTCTGAATTACGTTGAAATAATATGCTTGACTCCCACAAACGTTTTGGTGAATGACATAGCTAGAGTACAAAACAACCCATGTTTCAAACACACTGACTATTAGGTAAACCAAGAGGTAAAAGTCAAAATGTTAAATCCTAAAGAAAGTGGGTTTGGATTGCATTCAGACTGATTGGCACCTTTTTCCAATGTTTTATGTAATGGGGAACGTAACGGCCGTCGAAGGGAGTAGACCAAGGCGCAGCGGATTGAATGCGCATTTTTTACTTTATTGAACACGAAAACAAAACAAGAAACGAACGACAGCTGAACAGTTCCGTCAGGTACAAAACACTAGATTGAAAACAACCACCCACAAACACAAGCTGAAAAACCTCTACTAAATAGGACCTCCAATCAGAGGCAACAAGAAACAGCTGCCTCCAATTGAAGGTCAAACAAAAACCCTAAACATAGAAATAGAAAAACATAGAACATATACCAAAACCCCGGAAACACATAAAACAAACACCCCCTGCCATGCCCTGACCAAACTACAATAACAAACAACCTCTTTTACTGGTCAGGACGTGACAGGGAAATACTAACAAATGGGGAAATAATAACGAAACTCAACCACTGGTTCAGTATTGGCTCAGTAGTGATTATGTGGGGGACTCACCCTAACCCGTGCCTCTGTGAGGTTGGTCCACACGGCAATCTCCTCCCGTGTGCTCATGTCGGGGTAGCGGTTCCTCTGAAAGGTGGCCTCCAGCTCCTGGAGCTGCTGGCTGGTGAAGTGGGTTCTCTGCCTGCGCTGCTTCTTCTTCAGAGAGCCGTCCTCTGTGTTCGACTCATCTGTCTGGTTCTGGTGGGACTTCTCTGTGTCTGGGAGGCAACAACAGGGATGGAGAGTTTTACAATCAGTAGAAAAAACAAGCCCAATACATTACATTTTCAACAAAGCTAAAATATGGAATTGTTTTAAGATGACCATACCAAGGATCTTAGGATCCCTTTAGGTGTAAAAAAAATATATTAACAAATGATTTAATGAAACATTGAATTTGGCCTTACTGCTATTACCCCATAGAAACGCATTGAATTACAGATTGATACATGTAGAAAACAGATAGTCAAAAAAATATATCAAAAGAAAGTTTGTTTTAAAGTGTCTGTCCTATATCTGAGAGATAGATATAAGATCAGGATTTTATTTCAAAAAATGATCCATGTTTAAAAAATAATTGGGGCACTAAACTACTTCCACATATACCTACAGTACAGACGAGTCTCGTGAGGTTTGTGGTCGTCCTAGAGCAAAACATGTATGTGTTTCAGATTGCAGGGTCCTTGGTGCACTATGAGCAGCCTAGAGAGGCTATATTATACATCAGCATTTGTGGGTATCTATGCATGTATTTCAAAGCGTGTGTGCATGCATTTGGATATATAGACACAGTATGCTGCTACATTGGTGCTTTTTCGGGCCTGTCCAAGGGGTCAAGCATATACATTCAGATTGAATTGCCAAACAACTAAGTCTGCTGTGTGGTTGGCACTCATAAATCCACCTCCAACAGGGCTTCAGACATTCTAGTTCGGACGCTACAGACAGAAGTTGGCAGATTGGCGGTACCAACTTCAGACGAGTCCCGTGACCTTTGTGGGGGCACTAGCAAAACGGAGAACACCATCGCGTTCGTGAGAGTCTCATCTTTCATAGAGTGGTCATATTAGTTTTGTAGGCCAAACCGTTCGTACGCACAGACGTTTTCGTGAGAAGACCGATTATCGCAATGTCTCATGGTCTGACAAACACCGCAGATGTTGAAGGCCACCGTTGGCGGTGGTGGGGATTGAGACGCAGCCCATGCAAGAAAAAAAAACACATACCTCTATCTTAAACAGACTCAGATTCTGATGGGGATTTTTTTATTACGCTAATTGTATTTCATGGTGTACTACATCGACTGTAGTGGGATAAATGATTAAAGCATGGGGAAAAAGTTGAGAAAGCACTTACAACTTTAACTCAATCTAAATGACAGGCATATTTCAATTCCCATTCAATTGTCAAGTATTTTTTGCACAAGAGCAGCAATCATCTCTTCAGAGTGAAGTGTCTTTCCATTGATCACACTTCTCACAGTTTTCGCCAAAGCATATTGGCAATAGTCTGTGACTAATTTAGACTGTCATGTTACCAGGTGTGCTCTTTTATTTGAACTGAATTAACTTAATGGATATACCCTCCCATGCTATTTGAACAAAAGTTTTTATTTATATTTTCTTCTAATGATATGGCAAATGGTTAACAGTTTCCACCTGAGACTTTTGCAGTTCTGTTTGGAATATTACAAGATTCATGGACTGCGTTTATGTATCCTCCTTTCAGAGTTGTCAAAAATGAATCAATAATTGAAATTGCCCGTGAAACCTGCTTGGCACTAACACCAGAACCAATCAGACATGTTATGTCTGCCCAAGATCCTTTCTCTCTTCATCTGAGTTCCGCAATTGGAGGACCCCACAGAAAGAGTGAAATTAGTTGGCTACCTAATCCCAGGGATCAGGCTTTTGTTACCGGGCAGGTTTCGGACTGTTTGGCAAGGGCTTAGCTCTCTGGGAGCAGTTAGAAATAGTCAGCAGGGTTTAAAAGACTCCACAGGGCCACTGGAAAAACCAATAGGACCAGGCCTTTGCTGTTATCTACCAGTAAACTGACACTGGTTTAGCCATCATTTGGCCAAAAACCATTTCCCCTCCAGTGTCACAATACAGAAAGGAGGGCAGACCTTTAAAACCTACTATAAAGCAATCTCAGTGATGAGAGTAAATAAAGTCCATTTATTTAGCTTTTTCTGATTACGGGCTACGTTGTTCTTGATCTCCAAATAGAATATACAGTCTCGTAGAAAATTGTTACTTTACTCACTGACATAACGCAAATACAATGAATATGAATAGCTGTTTTGTTTTTCATGTGTAATACATTGTCACGGGTATATCAGCCAATTGGCTACACTACACACACCTACAGTGCATGGGCTAATATATATTCATGGTGTACAAATGTATAGAAGAAGGCATATGTCTGGCAAGTACTGTACACCCTTGCAGCTTTTGTAACAGCAACTTATTTGGTCAAACTGCCAGTCAATCAGCCAGCCAGCAAACAAACAAACCAACCAAATAATAGTCAGCCCCCACCACCACTTGCACAACTGATGAGATTTCTGAGAGTCAGTTGGAGAAGCAATGTCCTGTATCCACTAACCACTGGAACAACATGTCAGTCGAACACTGACTCAATTTTAAAACGACCCTAAACCTGATGATGAAAATGAATAGAGTTTTAGAGCAACAAGATGATAAATGCATGGGTAAAGGGCTTTACAGTAAATGAGCATTATTGAGGAGCATATGTAGAAGCCCCCTTTCCACTCATCACATTGCTTTGAAAGTTGTTTCAGCCTGACAGGCTGAGATATTCTCAGCACTAGAATGTCTGAAGCCCTGTTGGAGGTGGATTTATGAGTGCCAACCACACAGCAGACTTAGTTGTTTGGCAATTCAATCTGAATGTATATGCTTGACCCCTTGGACAGGCCCGAAAAAGCACCAATGTAGCAGCATACTGTGTCTATATATCCAAATGCATGCACACACGCTTTGAAATACATGCATAGATACCCACAAATGCTGATGTATAATATAGCCTCTCTAGGCTGCTCATAGTGCACCAAGGACCCTGCAATCTGAAGCATGTTCTAATCACTAGGGGTGTCCCCATTTTGTGAAAGAAATGATACATTCCCAGGTTGTATATTATCAAACGTGGGCTGAATAAAAGAAGGCTACTGTAGCCAAACCTCTGTGTCTACACAGCGCGTTTGTCATTTATTGACGTTTCGCTCATTTTCAAACTTCAGAGATGCCACTTGAGCGTGCTATTGCCCATGTGACATTTGTCATTTAATAAGGCCTAATTCGGAGTATGTATAACATTTATGGGGTGGCAGGTAGCCTAGTGGTTAGAGCGTTGGGCCAGTAACAGAACGGTTTCTAGATTGAATCCCTGAGCTGACAAGGTAAAAAAATCTGTCATCTGCCTCTGAACAAGGCGGTTAACCCACTGTTCCCCTGCAGGCCGTCATTGTAAATAAGAAGTTGTTCTTAACTGACTAGTTAAATAAAGGTTAAATAATGAAATGAAGTGGATATCATATTTCAGAGGTAATGCCCAGGTGTCTCTCATCATGGGGATACAGTTTATTTAATAAATATATATACACTGAACAAATAACCATTTAAGTGGACATTGAAAAACAAACTAATTGGTTGACCTTTCTAACAATATCCAATATCACACGATATTGTTTATTTTTCTATATATAATTTCAACTAGCTAAACCTTTTTCTAGAATAAACATTCCGTAGTCAGTGAACAAAACAAGTAGGCTACATTGGAAATATTGCCACTTGATATTTTGGCCTCTATGCCTCATTATGTTGATGCTAGGTTATAGTCCTTAATCCATGGTTCACATTTAGGCGTTCTCCTAAATCCCTGCACTCACTCAGGACCGTCCGTTTCGGAGTAAGTTTACATTAGTCACACTTTATGGGGTCTGTTGCAGCCCCTGGATCCACAGAGATGTCATCTATTAGACCGCACCGGTATCACAAATATTTGCTTTTTCTCTGGCATCATTTGTTATAAAGTGCCATGCAGACCATTGAAATGCAGAGGCAGACATTTAGCTTTCAAGCCTGAGAAATAGTTGCTCAGGATATTCTTGTATGTCTATGACTTTAGGCTTATTTCCGTTCATTATGTGTTTTAGCTTTTAGGTTTTAATTGAGAGTGATTAAAATATCAGTGTGCAAAGACACGCACAATCCAAAATGGCCAAAAGCTGCTTCTCCGCCAAGGCGCAAGGGGTTCATGACAGATGTTTACAGTAGCTTCCATTAAAGTCTCGCAGTTAATAAGCCTTGCTTTATAAAAGACAAGCGTGAAGAATGAACTTGCAATTTGAGTTCATGAAGGAAAAGGACAAGTATCTAATGTGAATCATATAGGTTGCTATGCGCTGTACAAAATAACACATTTGGATTCGAATAATATCGGCATTCAAGTTAAGAAATAAAAAATGTGGCAACAGTAGCCTAAGAAGCAAGCCAATTAATACGATTAAATTGATATCCACATATAATTACGCACACTATTGGCTACAATAATAATAGGTATTGCAAGCTATAAACAACTTTAGAAAAGCATCGTGATGTTGCTTTTATGATTATGATTAATCTTATTAACCGTATTATTATTATTATATTAGCCTATTATTATTAGGCCTATTATTATACAATTGTTTGATTGGTCGGCCTACATGCATGAACATATAGCCTAAGCCTATTCACCCGCAATTTCAGTCTGAGGACATCGGTCAAACACTCCTTTAATGTATATGTATGGTATACGTGGAAACGAACCGCTGTTGTCTTGGCCTTTGGACCCCTGATCATGTTGCGGGGTCCCGGAGTCCGAGAGCGATAGCGCCGGGCTACGGGCTTCACTGTCCGTCAGAAGGTTAAAATCCATAACCACGGCCTCCCGGCTCTGCAACAGCAAGGCAATACATTTCAGCATAAATCAATAAGGTAACATAATACAAGCATCCTCACCTCAGTGTTGGCCTCCAACCTAATTGGCAATACAAAATAAACAACTACAAAAATAAACAACTAGAAAGAACAAGAAATGACAACAATAATTATGTTGATAATAATTTTTATAATAAGCCTGAATTGTAATATAACAAATGCTTGGACAGTTAAAATGTTCTAGGCCTACGCATGTTTTACAATTCAATAACAACATTGACTAGGGGATAACTATGAATATCACACTTCCTTTACGTGGTAAAATCTTGACAAACTGCTAGTGCTAATCATATATTCTCATATTAAGACATTCACGTTGCTGATTGACTTTATTCATGATACAAAACGGTCCATCTCTGAAATAGCCTACCTATTAGATTAAGGGTGTGTTCGTAAATTCACTCTGGAGTGCGTTCGGAATTGTCCGTTCGTAAATTCAGATCGTTTCACTATAGGAGAGTAGGGTTGATCCGAGCGTTCTGGCCTCACAACGGCAGTCAAGCACCCAAGCTAACTGGCTAAAGTTGGCTAGCTTGCTAGCGACTTCCAGACACAAATGAGAGAACACCTCACTCTGAACATTTTACTCGTCCTAACAGAGCTGGTTAGGCTGTTTTAATGTTATCTAGAGCGTTGGTGACTGTAACTGTGCTGCTGGCAACAGTTTAATTACGTTTTTTTTTTGGCGACGTTTACTGACATGGCTCAGATTCCACGGGTGTTGCCTGTTCGTAAATTGTCAGTTATTCTGCGCTCTCGCACAATCAGATGAGAATGCTCTGAAATCGGAGTAGATAGCCAGAGTGATTTTACGAACGCACGCTAAATGTAGGCCTATATTACGTTGTAATAACTACGAATGTGTTATGTTACTGTTAGTTCTATTTTTGTTCATTTGGAGTTATAGTGGTAAAATATATGACCCGAATAGCAACCTCGTGAGGGAGGCTGATACGCAATGAAGCCTAAAATAACAGGTCGTATATTTATACAAGCGCAGTTAACACCTTGAAGATATGGAGGACACAATCGCTCCCTCAAAGCTTCTTGATATTTATGATGTCGTGTTACGTTTAACGACGGGGGTAGGTTCCAATCCACTTAGCCGCCTCTCAACCCCTTTACAGGCGCTCTCAAAATGGGAGCTAATTGGTCTTTGCCTTGTACAAAAAATATTGTAGTAACACTGCCTCAACCATGTGCCATAAGTGACTGCGTATGTGTGTTTGTGTGTATTTGTACTGTGGTTCAGCAAAATGAAGGCAGTTATATACAGTACAATTAAAAACATTAAATTACATTTCACAACAGATTTCACAACACATTAAGCGTGTGCACTCAGGCCTCTACTCTACTACCACACATGACAACACAAAGTACATGTGTATTTGTATGTATAGTGCTTATGTTATCGTCTGTGTATGCGTGTGTCTGTGCCTGCGTGTGTGTCTCATCACAGTTCCCGCTGATACAGAAGGTGTATTTTTATCAATTTTTTTAATCCGATTTGACTGTTATGTGTGTGTGCATGTATTTAAATCAGCCTTCTTCATGCCGGTCTCTGTCACTCTATAAACCCCTCATTAGCTGTGCACCCTTTGACTCCTCTGGTGTGTCTCTGTGAACTATGATGTGAACGAATCACATGGTGGCCCATAGTGGCATAACATCAAACCTCACTCACTTGAGCTGGATACTCACTGGAGAAACATGCAGTTAAATATAAAACTTCAAGTGAGCTTCAAGTTCCTTGGCGTCCACATCACTAAGGACCTATCATGGTCCAAACACACCAAGACAGTCGTTAAGAGGGCACGACAACACCTATTCCCCCTCAGGAGGCTGAAAAGATTTGGCATGGGTCCTCAGATCTTCAAAAAGATCTCCAGCCTCCCAAGTCATAGACTGTTCTCTCTGCTACCGCACGGCAAGCGGTACCAGAGTGCCAAGTCTGGACCAAAATGCTCCTTAACAGCTTCTACCCCCAAGCTATAAGACTGCTGAACAATTATTCAAATGGATACCCAGACTATTTGCTTTGATCCCCTTATTATTTTATTTTTGTTGCACTGACTCACTTGCACAGGCTCGATGTACACTCACTGGGCTATAACCACACACTCACACATACTACACTGACACTCCCAACACACACACAGACACACGGACACACAGACAAAACACACACGCACATGCATATTGACGCCACACACACGCACACACACACGCACATACATTTGCATTCACATTCCTTCACACTCTTCACATACGCTGCTGCTACTCTCTGTTTATTATCTAAGCCTACAGTAGTCATGTTACACCTACCTACATGTACATATTACCACAATTACCTTGACTAACCCCTGCACAATGACTCAATACCGGTACCCTTTGTATAAAGCCTTGTTATTGTTATTTTATTTTGTTACTATCTTTCCTTTCATTTCCTTTAATAAAATGTTTCCTACCTACTTTTTTAAAACTCTGCATTTTTGGTTAAGGGCTCGTAAGTAAGCATTTCACAGTGCATGTGACAAATAACATTTGATTTGATAAGATTTGAACACACATTTCCCAGTCATTTTCATTCAAGTACGGTACTGAGTGGGGGCTCTGATCTGATCAACCAACTTGCTGACCATCAGAATTTGCAGACTAACTTGATGGTGTTCTCAGTTTGAATGGTAAACACAATAAATCCAAAAACTGATTAATCATATCAAGCAAATACTAGCTGTATTTCCGTTTCCCCGAATTCTTTCAATTTCTACAGAATATCCCTGACAGCAATCTGCTCCTCTGTGTGAGTGTCTCTGCTCTAGAGATCTTAGAATAAGCCCTACACTCAGAAAAACGTGCTATCTAGAACCTAAAAGGGTTCTTCTGCTGTTCCCATAGGAGAACCCTTTGAAGAACCCTTTTTGGTTCCACATAGGACCCTTTCCACAGAGGATTCTACATGGAACCCAAAAGGGTTCTACGTGAAACCAAAAAGGGTTCTCCCAGGAACCAAAAAGGGTTCTCCTGTGGGGACAGCCGAAGAACACCTTTGGAACCCTTTTTTTCTAAGAGTGCACATGATGAAGCCTCGTGCTGTGTTCTTTATGCACATCTCCATACATGTACGCCTATCAAAACATTTGTATTCCACTTCAAAGAGTTGAAGAACTGCAGGAATAAAACAAGTGTTTATGATATGTCATGTTGGTCAACACTTTAAGATTTGCGTTCACCATGACAGAAAAAGCAACAGAAGACAGAGTCCAACTAAAAATATACACTTATGTAAAAGCATTTTTTAAGTTTCATTGCGTCATGTTTTTAGCAGTTATAATTTAGTATCTCATTATGAAATATAAAACGTTATGCTGTTTGGTACAAGTAGAAAAATATCAATACATTCTTATGCCAATGTAGTTCTCTCCTCAATGTTTTACAATCCTTATTGTGTATTATAAATCACAGTACACCTATTGCACCGTCACATCATCCATGACTTATAAATGTAACAATCCATCAATGCTTTTGAAGAGTAAAGACCTTGTAAGCTCATATCCAATCACAACTGCATGGGAGACACAGGGGGCAGTGTTGTGATCATGTGCTTATTGCACTAATACAGGTTTAATTTGACATGTGAAAAGAACCATGCCAAAGCTATCCTTCACAAAATATAAAGCATTTTGGAATTATTCTATGGTGTTAGTTTCTTTCCCAAAGGCTTTGTTCTGGCCCATAGGTGAGAAGTGAGATTGAGGATAAGGTCAAATCTCACAGAGAGATTGCTTTACAAAATATACTTATTTTGTGTTGAGGCGATAGTACTAATAAGGTTCTGGTTTTGTGGGTTATAGTTGACTTGCTAGTCAAATCGTATTTCAGTTGATTGTTTCAACACTGATATAAAAGATTTATCTGAAGTCAATACAAAAGTGACATTGCTTATCATTAAGTACTTTTAAGTCATCAAATAGAATTACTGCTTAGGATTCTCTATTGTGTAAGCTTGTTTAAATTCAATGTAAGGTTGGTAAAATCAAAAATCTGGTATGTGCCATATAGGCTGAAAGACATATCCATTTTGTCTACAACCAAGACCTAAAGTGAAAAAGAACGCATCCAATCTCATTGCAAAGCAACCCACAGTAAAACTCAGAGGCTACTTGCCTGAAAGAGAGCAACAGCTGCTGTCCTTTGTGTATAGGCTATGCCACCAGAGAAGTCCAGTATTTTGGTCAGAAATATGAATATGACACTGTCAGATACATATCCTTTGACAGTGATGTATGGGACCGTGTCATAGCAGTGCTGAGAGAGGCCGGGCAGCTTGGCAGAAGGTGCGGGTGACGCACGCCCGCATTTAGTCTAGAACAAGGTGTCAGGGCCTCCTTCGGATGAAGTCCCTTCGCTAGAATTAGATAAGGCCAACAACCCATCATGGTGATGGGCCTAACAAAGACACATGGATATAACTGAAGAGAAGCTTTTATGAATTTCAAGAGACACTGTATGGGAGGTCCCCAGTTCACCAATAATGTTGTGTTATTTAGTTGCAAGTGCATACATTTTATAAAGGCGCTTTGGTTAATTATACCAATCATTTCCGTTCATATTTGACAACATCTGTCACAATATCAATGAATTACTTCACCTAACGTCTATATAAATATTACAATTTCACCATGGTGGCTCCTTTAATTTATTATAAGAATTTGTATAAATATGTAGGCCTAGAGTTGAGGACGACTGATTATTTTGTACTTTATTTCAACTTCATCCATAAGTTACTCGTAATTGAGACATACTGTACATAGCCTTGTTCACCCATTGAAATGAGTGAAGTCAATCCAGTACAGTAATATATTACAATTGGAATCCTTACAGCAAATGATGATACTATTCATAGTCAGATTACATCATTATGTTGTTGTTGTTCAATGGTCTACAAATCAAGTACAGTTGTAATGACATTTGACAATACTTGACATTTATAGCCCTACTATGTTGATAGAGCTGTAACAGATTCTTGATCATAACCTGATATGCTGAAATGTTACAGGCAAATTGCTCGTCTGACAAACATAACCCATAGCAATTCACTGAGTGACCTTGGTACTTTATTAGAATTACTCTGATATTTTCTAAGGGCTTGCGCTCGTGCTCGTGCACCATGCAATGTTCATTTTGGGATCACCACCACTTTTGCATCCAAATTCCCTCTCTGTGTTCCTCTGTTTTCTGTCTCAACGATGGCTTTAATACAGCGTAAAACATTGATGTGACCACAGATGGAAGTGTATGTTTACTCATAGTCTTATGAACTGAATGAAGTATACTCGTGTTCAACTGAGCAAATCAACATTAGTAGGAGTCGATGCGAGATGGGGTGTGTAGTTTGCATAAGTAGAGTGCTTTAAGCAGTACGACATCGGGCTCATTAAAATATATATCTAATAATAAAAAATAATGGAAGCAGAAATCCTCTCATTTTTCAGAAGATTGGTGGGTCCATCTGTTGGTAAGGCAGAGGCTCACTGCTTACATTTCCACGACTTGTGCATGCCTTGGAATTATTCATAAAAACGCGTTGAGAATTAATTCCCTGGATTAAGACTTGATTAAGATGTATGTCACTTTGCTGTCTGAGAATTTATTAAAGGCCTCCTCGAGGAGGCGGCAGATGGAATTTCGGCCCAATGTTTGTAGATGTTAATTTCTCCCCTCCTAACAAACATTTGCATATGACTGGGAGGGTCAAAGCGAAGTTTCTCTACATGCGCACAACAAACTCGGATTTCTCAATTTTATTTGACCTTTTCTCAATTACCGGATTTCTCAATCTCCAAGTTAGCCAATGGATAGTGATGCTATCGATGTTAATTCGATGTTATAAAGTCCATATAATAATAATAATGATACGTTTTATTATAAGCTATTATTATCATTAATATAAATGTTTTATTACAGATTATTTGCCAGTAATAAATGACATCTGATTGGGCTGATAGGCCTTTGTGAAAAACGTTATAGCTTTGCCTAGGCATTCATATTCACAATAAAACATTTTCAATTAAGAAACAGAAAGCAATCTGAAAGAGGAGCAATTCAAAATATCAGTTATAGCCTACTATATCTATCTCTCATAGAATCGAATAATAATGATATATATTTTGAGTGAAATGTATAGGCCCACTGCAAAATCAGGCCAATTCTTTTTTCATTTTTTAAAAATAGAATTTGTATTTCACCTTTATTTAACCAGGGAGGCCAGTTGAGAACAAGTTGTCATTTACAACTGCGACCTGGCCAAGATAAAGCAAAGCGGTGCGATCAAGTCAGTTAACAAGTAGTCTACTACGTAGGGACAATTCAACAATTTCAACAATGAATAGGCATATAAGAAACAACTTTTAGGCTAACTGTCACATGGCTGAGGCCCATAGCATGATCACATTTTACAAGTGAAAATTATAATGACCGAGAATAATAGGTTATTTGGAAGGCATGATTGCACTTGCACCCTATATTATAGGCCGATCCCTTGTCGCAGTGTAATTCAACAGTATTCCATGCTTTGTGGCTGAATTAACAGAATAGGCTACGCCAAACTGTTTCCTTCAAACAGCTCAGTGGTTTTCATTTCAAAACCGGATGATTCCGTAATACAAATGTATTATTTATAATACAGTCAAATGATCTCATCTGATATGTCCTTGATCTTTAACTTCACTTGTGAGGTGGTAGATGTCAGACTGAAAACCACAAAATAACATGCAATCAAAAAATTGCACGGCCTAAATAATACAATATTGGTGCCATATCACTTGTTAAATAAATGATAATGGTTGGCCATATGACCTTGTGTAAAATCGAATTAATGGGGTGACACTTGTTGCAGATGTGCAAATCAGTTCAACGTTGTCGGCTATTTTTTTCTTATTCCCACTCAATAAATATCTAAATAGCAATATATATAATGAATATTTGAATTTGAATAAATTGACCTGACAATTAAAATTAATTTAGCCCTTGCTAGCAACGTGTCTTAAACATCTTGGCCTAGATATGGGAGATCTATATACAGCAATATATATTTTTATGTATGGCATCTCTCTAAATAATATATGAATTATTGTAAACATAGTATAGTTAGAATGAAGTAGGCTAAATAAAGTTGAATTCGTCAGGTATATCCTCTTTAGACATAGGCTTATATGTTTTCCATTTTGTTACGCAGATAGGCAAATAGGCCACACACATGGATAGACCCAACAAAGGATTGTTAGCCTATATGAAACAATAGCAGTGCGTTCTTTATAGGCCTGTTTTCTTACTTTAATATAATGTTTAATTTGCTATAAGTTCGTCATAACAAAGTAAATAAACGGAATACGTTTATGTTCAGGGGAGAGTGAGTGCACGCATGTTTGTACGGAGAGAGTTCCGAGGCCTAGACCGGAGGGGGCAGAGGGTAGAAACTCTGTTTTTCTTTCTTGTGGATCGGGAGCACCTGCCACCTATCAATTTCGGATAGACCCTCAAATATTTTTGACCTAAGAAATATTCTCACAGAGAGCGCTCTCCCATGTAAGTCAAAACTTAACTATGTGTTTTTACATTGTGGTAATTTAGTGGTTAGAGCGTTGGGCCAGTAACCGAAAAGTTGCTGGATCGAATCCCTCAGCGGACAAGGTAAAAAGCTGTCGTTCTGCCCCTGAACAAGGCACTGTTCCCGATAGGCCGTCATTGTAAATAAGAATTTGTTATTGACTGACTTGTCTAGTTAAATTAAAAAACAGTTTACAGTAGCGAGCACATACATTTTCGTACGTATTTGTGCCGGTCCCCCGTGGGTATCGAACCCCCAACCATTGACGTTGCATGCACCATGACCTACTGCCCGAGCCCCACCGGAACAAATACATAGCATTTCGAAAGCACTTATAATTTGGACAAACAATGAGCAAAATGTGTTAGCCTGTATATTCCGATCAATGCTGATATAGGCCTATTAACTCTACATACAGGATATTTGTTCCAGAAAACTATTTTATTTAGATTTATAAGGATGGAAACGGTGACTTATATTTTAACTTAATTAAAGCAAATTAACATTTCACAAGAGGAGCAGATGCCAGGTTTAAAAAGTGTATCCCCTAAAATCTACTGAAGACATGAATCAATGCCAAAATTACACTCTACTGTTAGATAAATTGTGGTCTACATTTCCAGTTTTATTGTCAAAGTAAACAGGCTAGGCCTAATAGATGTTTGTTTCATTCAGCTAGGACATGCACATTTGGTTATAGTAACATAGAGCACTCTTCTCACACAACTTTGAGTTTGTAAGTGCTGGACAGATGTGATGTGACAGGTCATCATCATCTTCATCATCATGACTAATGAGCTAAAGTAAACTGTAAACATGATTCTGTTTATTTACCCTGCTCTGCTCAATACGTTTAACCACCTAAATCATGGTAAAGGTGTTGACGAGAAGCCTATACTTTTAGTCCATCGTATCAGAGTAACTTGCTGGTAAAGTTTGAGTTCGTGAGGTAGCCTGGCTATGTTTAAGACTAGCAACCCAATATGTGATGTAGCTATAGGCTTCGTTATGGATTTACATGACGGTTCAAACAATCTAGTCTAGTCTAGTCTAATTTGCTTGCCTAATGCACATGCTGACATAACATTCAGTCAGACACAACCATGACGTTTGAAGTTTACTGGGAGAATGAAACTATCATACGCGCACTTACATGAAATCCTGGTCTGGTCTGGTTAAATTAATCCCCCGAAAAGGCAAGCTTGATGTATAGGTTAATGATTGTCCGAATGAGATGCTGCTGACATGAAGAAAGTTCCTCCGGCTGTAAAGTAAAAAAGTGACAGTTTCCCTCTTTCAATGTTGTCAGACATGAAGGCAGTCGAAGAGTGAAAGCCTGAACCCCATACAGCGGGGGGACTGACTTTATGCTAAATATCTTGTGCGACAAGTCCACTACAGAAAGGACTGCCCACTTCACTTCACAGCTTTTACTTGTCCCCCACAACCCACACAGTGCACGCTCGTGCGCAAGGAACCCCCACGCACTAAAGCACGCACGCACGCACGCACACACACAAACTCTCTCTCTCGCGCGCTCTACATCGCCTTATCTTGCAGCCATGCACGCACTCTCACACGAATGCACCCTCTACCCAGCACTTTTCTCTGGAGCCTCGGCTTGCATTGCGTTTCGATTAGTCCAGCTGATATCCATCTGAGTCAAAGTAGCCAATTCACACTGGACACAAACGTCAATTCAACGTCCATTCCACGTTGGTTCAACGTCATTTCAGTGTGTCCAGGATATTTTTTTTTTGTATTTTATTTTTATCGTTACAAAAGACGCATGATCACACTAGAATATTTACGTTTTGTGTTTGGATGTGTCATCTTCGGAGCGGCAGGTAGCCTAGTAGTTAGAGCGTAAGGCCAGAAACCAAAAGGTTGCTGGATCGAATCCCCGCGCTGACAAGGTAAAAGTTTGTTGTTCTGCCCCTAAACAAGGCAGTTAACCCACTGTTCCCCGGTTGGCAGTCATTGTTAATAAGAATGTGTTCTTAACTCACTTGCGTAGTTAAACTAAATATATTGATACAGACCCCTTGATTTTTTCCCACATTTTGTGGAATTATAAAATTGATAAAAAATGTATATTTTTTTCCTCATCAATTTACACGAAAACAGGTTTTAGAAATTTTTGCAAATGTATTAAAATAAGAAACAGAAATAGCTTATTTACATAAGTATTCAGACCTTTTCCTATAAGACTCGAAATTGAGCTCAGGCAGATCCTGTTTCCATTGATCATCCATGCAATGTTTCTACAACTTGATTGGAGTCCACCTGTGGTAAATTCAATCGATTGGACATGATTTGGAAAGGCACACACCTGTCTATATAAGGTCCCACAGTTGACAGTGCATGTCAGAGCAAAAACCAAGCCATGAGGTCGAAGGAATTGTCCAGAGAGCTCCAGGACAGGATTGTGTTTAGGCACAGATCTGGGGAAAGGTACCAAAACATTTCTGCAGCATTGAAGGTCCACAAGAACACAGAGGCCTCTATCATTCTTAAATGGACGAAGTTTGGAACCACCAAGACTCTTCCTAGAGCTGGCCACCCCGGCAAACTCAGCAATCGGGGAGAAGGGCCTTGGTCAGGGAGGTGACCAAGATCTCGATGGTCACTCTGACAGAGCTCCAGAGTTCCTGTGGAGATGGGAGAACCTTCCAGAAGGACAACCGTCTCTGCAGCACTTTAACCCGATCGAACATCTCTGGAGAGACCTGAAAATAGCTATACCACGACGCTCCCCATCCAACCTGACAGAGCTTGAGAAGATCTGCAGAGAAGAATGGGAGAAATTCCCCAAATACAGGTGTGCCAAGCTTGTAGCACCATATTAAAGAAGCCTCGAGGCTGTAATCACTGCGAAAGGTGCTTCAACAAAGTACTGAGTAAAGGGTCTGAATACTAATGTAAATGTGATCTTTAATTTTTAATAAATGTGCAAACATTTTGAACAACCTGTTTTTGCTTTGTCATTAAGGAGTATTGTCTGTATATTGTGTAGATTTACTTTTAAAATAAGGCTGTAACAAAAAGTGAAGGGGTCTGAATACTTAATGAATGCACTGTATGTGTATAGCATGTAGCCTATAAAGTGACAGTTTTAGGTTTGGCTAATCAAGTATTGAGGGTTGTCAACAGGGCCGGCTTTAGCCTTTTGGGGGCCCTAAGCGAGATTTGGTTGTGGCCCATCTCCCACCTTGCGGACAAAACATTTGAGTGGCCCTCACTCTTGACAGCGTAGACAAATGTACTTTTGAATGCAAATTTCCTGCAATTCTACACATTTTGCCATGACTTACGCATTGTTAAGGAAATCTGAGGGAGAGCGACTAACAAAATCAATGGGGGCCCCTTGGAGGTTAGGGCCCCTCGGCACGTGCCCTGCGTGACAGGTCAGTATTCGGCCATGATTAACACAAGTTTGGATAGCTGGCTAGACTAATTTACCATTCTGACATGGCTAATTCAGTGACTGTAAGTGACTGACATAACAACAGAACTTGTTGATGCACAACCCAATTTTGAACTTGCACATTGTGTATTCTATTATTCTAACTGTCAACAATAAGTTGAGACCCTGACTGAGTTCCAAAAAATAAAGAAATATTTATAAACTCAGCAAAAAAAGAACCGTCCCTGTTTCAGGACCCTGTCTTTCAAAGATAATTCGTAAAAATCAAAATAACTTCACAGATATTCATTGTAAAGGGTTTAAACACTGTTTCCCATTCTTGTGAACCATAAACAATTAATGAACATGCACCTGGGGAACGGTCGTTGAGACACTAACAGTTTACAGATGGTAGGCAATTAAGGTCACAGTTATGAAAACTTAGGACACTAAAGAGGTGTTTCTACTGACTCTGAAAAACACCAAAAGAAAGATGCCCAGGGTCCCTGCTTATCTGCGTGAACGTGCCTTAGGCATGCTGCAAGGAGGCATGAGGACTGCACATGTGGCCAGGGCAGTAAATTGCAATGTCTGTACTGTGAGATGGCTAAGACAGCGCTACAGGGAGACAGGACAGACAGCTGATCGTCCTCGCAGTGGCAGACCACGTGTAACAACACCTGCACAGGATCGGTACATCCGAACATCACACCTGCGGGACAGGCACAGGATGGCAACAACAACTGCCCGAGTTACACCAGGAACGCACAATCCCTCCATCAATGCTCAGACTGTCCGCAAGAGGCTGAGAGAGGCTGGACAGAGGGCTTGTAGGCCTGTTGTAAGGCAGGTCCTCACCAGACATCACCGGCAACAACGTCGCCTATGGGCACAAACCAACCGTCGCTGGACCAGACAGGACTGGCAAAAAGTGCTCTTCGCTGACGAGTCACGGTTTTGTCTCACCATGGGTGATGGTCGGATTCGGGTTATTGTGGAAGGAATGAGCGTTACACTGAGGCCTGTAATCTGGAGCAGGATCGATTTGGAGGTGGAGGGTCCGTCATGGTCTGGGGTGGTGTGTTACAGCATCATCGGACTGAGCTTGTTGTCATTGCAAGCAATCTCAACGCTGTGCGTTACAGGGAAGACATCCTCCTCCCTCATGTGGTACCCTTCCTGCAGGCTCATTCTGACATGATCCTCGAGCATGACAATGCCACCAGCCATACTGCTCATTCTGTGTGTGATTTCCTACAAGACAGGAATGTCAGTGTTCTGCCATGGCCAGCGAAGAGCCCGGATCTCAATCCCATTGAGCACGTCTGGGACCTGTTGGATCGGAGGCTGAGGGCTAGGGCCATTTTTTGCTGAATATATATATATATATATATATAAACTTAACAAAAATATAAACGCGACATGTAAAGTGTTTCATGAGCTGAAATATTTCTCTCAAGTTTTGTGCACACATTTGTTTACATCCCTGAGAATGAGCATTTCTCCTTTGCCAAGATAATTCACCAACCGGACAGGTGATGACGGCATGATCATTACACAGGTGCACCTTGTACTGGGGACAAAAGGCCACAGTAAAATGTGCAGTTTTGTCACACAACACTATGCCACAGATGTCTCCAGTTGAGGGAGCATGCAATTGGCATGCTGACTGCAGGAATGTCCACCAGAGCTGTTGCCAGAGAATTGAATGTTCATTTCTCTACCATAAGCCGCCTCCAATGTTGTTTTAGAGAATTTGGTAGTACGTCCAACCAGCCTCACAAACGCAGACCAGGTGTAACCATGCTAGCTCAGGACCTCCACATCCGTCTTCTTCACCTGCGGGATCGTCTGGGACCAGCCACCCAGACAGCTGATGAAACAGGAGTATTTCTGTCTGTAAGAAAGACCTTTTGTGGGGAAAAACCCATTCTGTTTGGCTAGGCCTGGCTCCCAAGTGGGTGGACCTATGCCCTCCCAGGCCAACACATGGCTGCACCCCTGTACCGTGATATGAAATCCACAGATTAAGGTTCTAATGAATTTATTTCAATTGACTGATTTCCTTATTTATATGAACTGTAACTCAATAAAATCGTTGAAATTGTTGCATGTTGTGTTTATATATTTTTTCAGTATATTATAATTTTTTGGAGGGTTGGGGCCCCTTAGCGGCCTGGGGCCCTAAACGACCGCTTATGTCACTTATGCCTGGTGCTGGCCCTGGTTGTAAACCTTCACACAGAGGGAGTGTGTATAAGGACGCTGCGTGCCAGAGGGAGGGGAGAGAAAATGGACTAAGAGTATTTGGTACCCCTGTGCATTATAGGCCTATCAGCTACTCTTATTTAATTCCACAAAATCCAGATGGGAAACTTTCCCGAATGTGTCTGTGATTAAGTCATTGATTGATGATGCAAATGTTAAAGTTTGCCAATGCATTTTATACAAAATGCAGGATATTTGTTCCAGAATAAGATGATCAGCTTAACAACAACCATGCTCTCACTGTTGCTAAACAGAATAAAGATAACATAGGCTAACCCAAATGGGCTTATACATGATGGGGACTGGGGAACAGAAACATCACGTTGCAGACGAAACGGCCTCCAACAGGTAGATCGCGAGCTACAGTACCAGTAGCTTGCAGCCCACCTATGAGTAGCTAGCCAAGCAACTCTGAAAGTACCTGCATTTATTTCATGTGTTCCATCGCAAACTGTCATAAACATAAAGCTCCCGGCTAATATCCAATCAAAGCCACATTGCATTTATCCCACTCCTGGTTAGCCACTATTGGCAAAAAAGTCAAACGTAACACAATATCTGCCAATTATTTCCAGCAATATTGCCCGTCTGTCTGTTTGGTGCACACATTTGTCCATCACTCCGTATGTAGTCAGTTAGTGATGCTAATGTAACCGTCTTGTGGGTAAACAGAAAGACTTTCCCCAAAACCTTCTCAATTAAATGTTAACTGCAAAGTAGGCTTACCTGACAAAGATGTCATGATTATTTGTACCAAATGTGTGACCATTGTTTTGCAAACTCTGCCATGACATTTTAACTGGCCCTTACAAAAAACTCCTACTGGAATCCTGCACAAAAAATTCACACAGGATTTTCAGGGCCACTTTCCTCTAGGACAATTCCTAAAGGGATTCTGCAGATAGTCCACCAATAACATTTCATGTAGGACAATCCACATTCTTACTCAGAAAAAAGATTCTGCAAACACAACACAGACAAAAATAACTATGCTACCCTATAACATGTTCATATTTGTTGTAGTTTTAGTATGTTTCTCTGACTCCTTACCTGTAAAAAAAATTAAATACTTAATATTAGCAGTACTTTAACTATCTAAACTGTCTTCCAGCCATCCTGCAGGATTTTTATTTGATTTCTGCAGGAATGTACTAGGTCATGCAGGAATTGCCATATCCTGCAGGAATATCAAAATCCTGCAGGTTTCGGTCCTGCAGGACCAATTCCAGCACGAATCCTGCAGGATTTTGATATTCATCGGGCCATAATTCTGCAGATTTCGGTCCTGCAGGATTCCTGGTCGTACAGGAATTGCCATATCTTGCAGGAAAATCCTGTAGTAATATCCTGCAGAAATTGTCATATTTGTGGAGTATTTTTATAATTTCTGTCAAACTTCTGCAGGTGTCCTGCAGGAGCATCAGGGACTTTTTCTGCAGGAGTTTGTCAATCCTACAGGATTCGTGCAGGACACCTGCACAATTCCTTCACAAAGGTTTGAATTCCTGCAGGATTACTGTATAACTTTTTTGTAAGGAGCAGCAGTAAGCCTAACAGCAAAAACATCGCTAGACCAACACATTCCTCTCTCGCTTAATGCACAATTAAAGGGGAATTACACTTAAATATAAATTATTTCGTTTTTTTCCAGAACTCAAAATTGTTCTTTTGATGTGATTTAAGCATGACATGGACTCAGAACATCCATTTTCGTTGTTTCTCTATGAATCATTCTAATATTGAGAGTAAAACTGTCACGTCCTGACCAGTAATAGGGGTTATTTGTTATTGTAGTTTGGTCAGGACGTGGCAGAGGGTATTTGTTTTATGTGGTTCGGGGTGGTGGTTTGTTTAGTAGGGTATTTGATTTCTGTATTCCAGGGGTTTTGGGGAACTGCTCTATGTTAGTGTATTTCTATGTTCTGTCTAGTCTTTTGTATTTCTATGTTTTGTTAATTGGGGTTGGACTCTCAATTGGAGGCAGGTGTTTTCTAGTTGCCTCTGATTGAGAGTCCTATATATAGGTATGTGTTTGTTGAGTACTTTGTGGGAGATTGTTCTGTGTATAGCCTTGTGCCTTACCAGTCGTTGGGTTTGTTTTGGTTCTCCTTCTTGTCTGCTTATAATAAAGAAGATGAGTGCACATTTCCCTGCTGCATTTTGGTCTATATCTGACGACAACCGTTACAAAAACCACTGAAACCAGGAAAAATAAAACAGAGAAAACAGAATTCCTGAAAATACAAAAGCTAATTTTATGGGGCCCCCTTAGTTGTTTATTAACCATTATTTTACTAGGTATATGTACAGAAAACACATCTCTTGTACACCAAGGACCCAGGGAAGAGTTGCAAGGTAGAGGACAAGAGAAGAATGTGCCTATCTGAAATCTAAATTGTAGCTTGCGATATGTTAATTCTTTTAACCCAAACTGCTGAACAATTATTCCTGTGTACTTTATCATTTTTTCAATGGCATTCAAAACTATATAGAAGGCCTATGTACCTTGTACATATTGATCATTTTAGGTAAATTTGCCAACATTCATGAATCAATGCATCTCATCATATAGGATTTACCCGCTGCCGAAACCCACTGGGCATAGATGTAATTTCAATGTCTAGTTTTGATTTACATTTGGTTGAGTTGTCAACTAACGTGAAATCAACAAAAAATGTCACTCTGTTATTGGATTTAGGTTAAACAAGACCAAATTCCCTTACGTTGATGACTTTTTGCAAATCCAATAAGTTTTCCACTTTGATTCAACGTCATCACATAGATTTTTTGTTGTTGAAATGACGTGGAAATATCGTTGATTCAATAATTGATTTGAAGGTCTGTCATCATTTTACTTTCAATTAGTATTTTTTCCAGATGATCAAAAATCCAAATGTGTCTAAAGCTTGTAGCCACAAATGCCTTGATAATAGCCTAAGCTATCTATCTTATTACAACACTAATCATAGCCGTGGGAAGTATGGGTGCTGAGGGTGCTGCAGCACCCCCTGAAATATCTGAATTTAGAAAAATAATCTTCTCACAAAAGTAGTGCACTGGGCCTTTACTAGTCTTGCATTAAGGACTGATTTAGCCTTCTGTAGCGCATGCACCCCAAACAATTCTGCCACTAACTGAAAACTGAAAACTAGTTGTATTTGGCAGAGATTTGGAGCTCTCTTTCTTATTGCTCTATTAACCAATTTACCACCTGTTGATGTCACCAGGCAGGCCAAAACTTTTAGCCCACCAAAACATTCTGAAATTTCAAGCAGTCTTTTCAAGAAGCTCATACACTAAAAGGGAATTATCATAATTTTCACAATTTTACAGTATTATTCCAACCACCTAGTGTGGAAATATTTATAAAATACAGGTATATCACGTTTTTGAATGCACTAGGCCTTTAAACCTGATTTTGTCTAATTTCTTACAACTGCCTGGCAAACTATGTTACTGTATGCTGAACTCCATGAAATTATGGCACAAGCACACCAGTGCCTTGAAATTAAGACGTATTAATGAATTAGATTCAATTGCCCAAGAAATATGACATCAAAGGAATTCTTATAACCAACTCTACAATGGGAAACATCCTAAAGGTTTCATTGCCAACTGATTCCAAAATCTGGCATCAGTTTTATCAGTCTGTAATAGGGTAACTATGAATAAATATTATAGTTACTTCACAGATATCTTGAGTAAATATTTTCAGTTTTGATGAAGTCAAATAAAATAAAAATGTATTTGTCACGTGTGCCGAATACAACAGGTGTAGATACTTACTTACAAGCCCTTAACCAACAATGCAGGTCAAGAAATAGTTAATAAAATATTTACTAAAGTAAAAAAAGTAATAAAAAGTAACACAATAAAAGAACAATAACGAGGCTATATACAAGGGGTACTGGTACTGAGTCAATGTGCGTGGGTACAGGTTAGTCGAGGTAATTTGTACATGTAGGTAGGGGTAAAGTGACTATACATAGATAATAAATAGCGAGTAGCAGCAGTGTAAAAACAAAGAAGGGGGGGAGTGTCAATCTAGGTAGTCCAGTTGCCCATTTGATTAATTGTTCAGCAGTATTATGGCTTGAGGGTAGAAGCTGTTAAGGAGCCTTTTGGACCTAGACTTTGTGCTCTGGTACCACTTGCTGTGCGGTAGCAGAGAGAACAGTATGACTTTGACAATAATTTGGATCTTCCTCTGACACCGCCTAGTATATACAGAATAGAGGTCGACCGATTAATCGGAATGGCCGATTAATTAGGGCCGATTTCAAGTTTCCATAACAATCGGAAATCGGTATTTTTGGGGCGCCGATTTGGCCGATGTAATAAAAAAAAAATATATATTATTATTATTTTTTAGACCTTTATTTAACTAGGCAAGTCAGTTAAGAACACATTCTCATTTTCAATGACGGCCTAGGAACGGTGGGTTAACTGCCTTGTTCAGGGGCAGAACGACAGATTTTTACCTTGTCAGCTCAGGGATTCAATCTTGCAACCTTACGGTTAACTAGTCCAACGCTCTACCCACCTGCTTTACATTGCACTCCACGAGGTTACGCAAATGCAGTAAGAAGCTAAGGTAAGTTGCTAGCTAGCATTAAACTTATCTTATAAAAAACAATCAGTCAATCATAATCACTAGTTAACTACACATGGTTGATGATATTACTAGTTTATCTAGCCTGTCCTGCGTTGCATATAATCGCTTAGGTACACGTTGCTCCAATCATAAACATCAATGCCTTTCTTAAAATCGCTGCGAACTGTGAAGACTATTTCTTCCTAACAAAGACAGCCGACTTCGCCAAACGGGGATGATTTAACAAAAGCGCATTTGCGAAAAAAGCACAATCGTTGCACGACTGTACCTAACCATAAACATTAATGCCTTTCTTAAAATCAATACACAGAAGTATATATTTTTAAACCTGCATATTTAGCTAAATGAAATCCAGGTTAGCAGGCAATATTAACCAGGTGAAATTGTGTCATTTTGCGTTCATTGCAAGCAGTCAGGGTATATGCAACACTTTGGGTAATTTGTCAGAATTTTACACAATTATGACATAACACTGAAGGTTGTGCAATGTAACAGGAATAACGTTATGTTTTCGAGATGATAGTTTCTGGATTCGACCATATTAATGACCTAAGGCTCGTGTTTCTGTGTGTTATTATGTTATAATTAAGTCTATGATTTGATAGAGCAGTCTGACTGAGCGATGGTAGGCAGCAGCAGGCTCGTAAGCATTCATTCAAAATACCACTTTCGTGCGTTTTGCCAGCAGCCCTTCGCAATGCATTGCGCTGTTTATGACTTCAAGCCTATCAACTCCCAAGATTAGGCTGTTGTAACCGATGTGAAATGGCTAGCTAGTTAGCCGGGTGCACGCTAATAGCGTTTCAAACGTCACTCGCTCTGAGACTTGGAGTAGTTTTTTCCCTTCCTCTGCATGGGTAACGCTGCTTCAAGGGTGGCTGTTGTCGATGTGTTCCTGGTTCGAGCCCAGGTAGGAGCGAGGAGAGGGACGGAAGTTATACTGTTACACTGGCAATACTAAAGTGCCTATAAGAACATCCAATAGTCAAAGGTGTATGAAATACAAATCGTATAGAGAGAAATAGTCCTATAATTCCTATAATAACTACAACCTAAAACTTCTTACCTGGGAATATTGAAGACTCATGTTAAAAGGAACCACCAGCTTTCATATGTTCTCATGTTCTGAGCAAGGAACTTAAACGTTAGCTTTTTTACATGGCACATATTGCACTTTTATTTTCTTCTCCAACACTTTGTTTTTGCATTATTTAAACCAAATTGAACATGTTTCCTTATTTATTTGAGGCTAAATTGATTTTATTGATGTATTATATTAAGTTAAAATAAGTGTTCATTCAGTATTGTTGTAATTGTCATTATTACATATAAATAAAAAAAATAAAAAATTGTCCGATTAATCGGTATCGGCTTTTTTTGGCCCTCCAATAATCGGTATCGGGATCGGCGCTGGAAAAAAAAATCATAATCGGTCGACCTCTAATACAGAACCAGTCAAAAGTTTAGACACATACTCATTTCAGGGTTTTTCTTTATTTTTACTATACTTTGTAAGTCCTGGATGGCAGGAAGGTTGGCCCCAGTGATGTACTGGACCATACTCACTACCCTCTGTAGCGCGTTACGGTTGGATGCCGAGCAGTTGCCATACCAGACGGTGATGCAACTGATCAAGATGCTCTCGATAGTGCAGCTGTAGAACTTTTTGAGAATCTGGGGACCCATGACAAATCTTTTCAGTCTGCTGAGGGGGAAAAGGTGTTGTCGTGACCTCTTCACGACTGTCTTGAAGTGTTTAGACCATGATAGTTTGTTGGTGATGTGTACACCAAGGAACATAAAACTCTCAACTCCCACTACAGCCCCGTTGATTTGAATGGGGGCATGTTCGGTCCTCCTTTTCCTGTAGTCCACGATCAGCTCCTTTGTCTTGCTCACGTGGAGGGAGAGTATTGTCCTGGCACCACACTGCCAGGTCTCTGACCTCCTCCTTCTAGGCAGTCTCATCATTGTCGGTGATCAGGCCTACCACTGTTGTGTCGTCAGCAAACTTAATGATGGTGTTGGAGTCGTGCATGGCCACGCAGTCGTGGGTGAACAGCGAGTAACAGGAGGGGACTAATCACACACCCCTGAGGGGCCCCCGTATTGAGGATCAGCGTGGCAGATGTGTTGTAGCTTGAGAGCTTACCACCTGGGGGCGGCCCGTCAGGAAGTCCAGGATCCAGTTGCAGAGGGATGTCATGTCCTGACCAGTATAAGGGTTATTTGTTATTGTAGTTTGGTCAGGACGTGGCAGAGGGTATTTGTTTTATGTGGTTCGGGGTGGTGTTTTTTGTAGAAGGGTATTTGATTTATGTATTCCGGGGTTTTTGGGCACTGTTCCTTGTTTATGTATTTCTATGTTTAGTCTAGTTAGTTGTATCTCTATGTTTAGGTTAATGGGGGGTTGGACTCTCAATTGGAGGCAGGTGCTTTCTCGTTGCCTCTGATTGAGAGTCCTATATATGGGTATGTGTTTGGTTTAGTGTTTGTGGGAGATTGTTTCTTGTTTTGCGTGTGTGAGCCTTACAAGACTGTTTTGTTGTTTGTGCGTTTTTCCGTGTTTATTATTTTGGTGTTCACTTTATTTTATAAATAAATCAAGATGAGCATCCACATTCCTGCTGCGTTTTGGTCCTCCATTCCAGGCGACAATCGTGACAAGGGAGGTGTTTAGTCCCAGCGTCCTTAGCTTAGTGATGAGCTTTGTGAGCACTATAGTGTTGAACGCTGAGCTGTAGTCAATGAACAGCATTCTCACATAGGCGTTCCTTTTCTCCAGGTGGGAAAGGGCAGTGTGGAGTGCGATTGAGATTGCGTCAGCTGTGGATCTGTTGGGACGGTATGCGAATTGAGTTGGTCTAGGCTTTCCGGGATGCTGGTATTGATGTGAGCCATGACCAGCCTTTCAAAGCACTTCATGGCTACTGATGTGAGTGCTACAGGGCAGTAGTCATTTAGGCAGGTTAACTTTGCTTTCTTGGGCACAGGGACTATGGTGGTCTGCTTGAAACATGTAGGTATTACAGACTCGGTCAGGGAGAGATTGAAAATGTCAGTGATGACACTAGCCAGTTGGTCCACGCATGCTCTGAGTACACAGCCTTGTGAATGTTAACCTGTTTAAAGGTCTTGCTCACATTGGCTACGGAGAGCGTGATCACACAGTTGTCCAGAACAGCTGGCGCTCTCATGCATGCTTCAATGTTGCTTGCCTAGAAGCGAGCATAAAAGGCATTTAGCTCGTCTGGTAGGCTTGCGTCACTGGGCAGCTCGCAGCTGGGTTTCCCTTTGTAGTCTGTAATAGTTTGTAAGCTCTGCCACAACGAGCGTCAGAGATGGTGTAGTAGGATTCAATCTTAGTCCTGTATTGATGCTTTGCCTGTTTGATGGTTCGTCGGAGGGCATAGCGGGATTTCTTATAAGTGTCCGGATTAGTGTCTCACTCCTTGAAAGTGACAGCTCTAGCCTTTAGCTCGGTGCGGATGTTGCCTGTAATCCATGGCTTCTGGTTGTACGTATGGTCACTGTGGGGACAACGACGTCAATGCACTTATTGATGAAGCCGGTGACTAAGGTGGTATACTCCTCAATGCCATTAGATGAACCCCGGAACATATTCCAGTCTGTGTAATCAAAAGAAATCCAGATGTTTCATGTAGTGGAGAAGAAGCCTACTTCTTTCACATCATCGTATATAATTATGTAATAATGATTGTGCTGTTTGATGAATAAATTAACACATTGTTTCAATGTGTAAACTGTTGAACAATTTTAGTTTTGTAGATTAAATATTATCATCTAGGTTCCAGGTGTTTATTTTGACTATTTTGACAGATGTTCACAACAATTTGTACAAAACATAACCTGTTGGTTGAGCATAGCACAAATGTCATGTATGTACAGGTGTATGACTGACATCCATAAAGATATCTGTCTTGTTATTGCCTCAGTGGGGTTGGCGTGTCTATGACGTTTCTTTATTTGCCGATGAAATGTTGTAATTACAAACCCCACAGGTGATCAAATTGGCAAACAGAGGACTTTGATTGTAAGGAGTTACTGCTGCATGTTTTAAACACAAAGCAATACAAATTTCAGGTTATATGTTGAATAAATAGGCCACTGATATCACACAGAGAGATAAGGGCTTTGATATACTGTACATTCAATTTTGATAAGTTATAGAAAACCCCACAAGATCTTTACATGACATGTAGAAACATAAATGCTTTTATTTTCTACAGAAATGAAAGTTTATGCTGCAATATAGGCTACATTTTAATTGAGATATTTCACATGAAGTTTTCCCTCTATACACTTTCAATAGGTCTATCTATTGATTAATCAGCCATTATGGAAATAACTATTCCAACAACAGCGCCTTAATGGTTATAATGCTAAAGAATAGCACAGCCATAAATGCACAAGGAAACATTGGCTCCCGAAATTATTATTATTATTTTTTTATGATGATTTCATCATACCAGCCCACAAACAGAATCATTCAACGAAAACTTTCATACATGTGTATCAACAGATGAAGCAAGCATGTACTGGAAACATAGGCTACAATGAACAGCTTGTAATGTTGTTTACATCAGTTGCAGAGATGTAGCCTAGTCTGCAGTCAAAGATTTTTTAAAACTGACTTGTGCTGCAGTCTTTTGCAATGCCATGGATGCTGACCATCATGCTTTCGTTATCACGAACACTCAATCAACCGTGCTGCTTACTGTTAGTCCTGCCCATTAAGATTCATTGATTTCAGTTCTGTTGTGACTGGGATTAGCTGAAAAACATTAGTTTATGGATCAACATACATTTATTTATGTAGCTAATTATGGAAACGTAAAAAAAAAACTCCCATATCTTCAAGTGAATCAATATTTGTTTTGCTAAAATAATTATATTTAATCGGGATTGATTGGTTTACCGAGCAGTCAAACCCGATTGGCCTAGAGAGCTGTCAAACCATTTCAGTGGCAGTGCAGCATGTTCGGTTGTGAAGACCCAGCTTTTCCACGTAGTGTGTTTACTAAGTACAGATTGTCAGCCGGTTTCTGTGTTTAATTTGTGTATATTAGGAACCATATAGCTACCTTTTGAATGAATAGTTTTTGGTTCAAATGTGTCTCACGTACTGGAATGTCAAAATAGAGTAGTTTTCCTATGTCTTGTAATTGATTATTGGTCATCACTGTTGGGCAGTTAGCTTGCTAGCTTATCAATTGAAATTGCACAGGACTCCATCTTGGAACTCCTAACAGGTAGGGTATTTTCGAGGTTCAGTTTGATCCAAAAAGTTGTGTGCAATGTTAGTTTGCTAGCTGATGCTTCAAAAACCCAGTAACGGCTAATTTCAAACCGACGCTGTGTGTTGTCAACGATGTAAACTAGGGCATAACTAGCTAGCCGACCTGTCAAATTATGTCTGAGCCTAACTACGTTAGCGTGGTAAAGTAGCTAAGTAACTGACGTTATCTGTCTCACCAAGAATGACGAGTTAATGCTAGCTAAATCTTTGGCCATGACAGTTAGCTAGCTATTGAATTATACAGCAAGCCACTTATGTAGCTAACGTTAGCTGTTTTATGTAGATAACTAGCTAGATTGTAACGTCATTGGTGTCAATCCAATGAACGTTACTTTATCTACTTTGCCAACCTGTATGATTCATCACATGATTGGTGTTAACTTAATTCACCTGCAATATTTGGAATATTCTTGGTCGACATTCCGCTGTCTGTTCATGTTGAAAATCAAGTGATAATCCCAACATGCAGGCCTTTATTACTTAGCCAGCTAGTTATCTGGACTATCCTTGCTAATCATCAGATGCCAGGCCTGTAGCTGAGTAGCTGACTTAGCTAGCTAGGTTGTAATATTGCTGCTAGGTTATCAATTGGGCCATAGATGTGTTAAAGGGATAGTTCACCCAAATTATTAAATGACACATTGGTTTCCTTACCCTGTAATAGTCTTTGAAGAAGGTATGACGGCAACTAAGTGTGAATTGTCCTGGCATTGTTTCCACATGTTGACGTTTTAGCATTTGTGGCACAAATCCCATTCAACTCATGGGACCAGGGTGGAAAATTAACACTCACCAAATGCTGGTAGATTCTAGCATTGGCGGGTAAGAATGTATATTTCACAGGGCTGACCTTTTTTTACAAGGAGCACATATGCACGCAAAGAAATTTAGCAACACAATGAAACATTTGAAGTATTAAAACTCTAATCCTTAATTTTGTAGGTGCACTGTTGCTCCTAAATAAAAATTCCATGTCGCCCAGCAAAACATTAAGCCGCGTATGTGAGTAAAATGGTCGCACTGTAGAGCCCTGTTTCACCAGCCACTTTGGCAGGTGGTCAGTCACACAGAGCATTTGGAAAGGCCAAATGTAGAAGTTGGTTGAATTATCCCGAAAGGCTACTAGAGTCGTTCCATGTCATTTCAGCAAGCCATGACATCCACCGTCTCAGATAGTTCTGAAATCTTCTGTACAGAAATGGTTAAGATCGGTTTTCCTGAAACTTTATTTTGTTGAAATTTAGTTTCATCTCAGAAATTAAGCTAATTGATTGCACTCAAATTGGCCATTTTAAGTTATAGGATTTCAGATAATATTCAATAAATATTGTACCCAACATCCGATTTGGAGCAAATGTCTTCCTACTAATGAGTAAGACATGGGGATTCCCCAAAAATTGGCAAAAGCAACCCACGGACCCCCCACAACCCATGTCAATCCCACCCTAACAACCAGTATACAGTATCAGTTCTCTTTTAGAAAATGTGTATGAAGTATTGTTAAAATGCTTAAAAGACAGTGATTGGAATTGTGTTGAATTGTGTTTTGGGAAATAGAGACAGTAACAAGGTTTCCATGCAACATTTTTCTGTGTGTAAAGTACATGTTGGATAAAAAAAATGTCACAACAGGCTTGATGGAAACAGCAAATTTGTTGGTAGACTTTCAACAGAACAAAATACGCTAGACAAATCAAATGCGTTTTTCTTTGTCACATGCGCGAAATACAACAGATAATACCTTACAGGGAAATGCTTACTTACAAGCTCTTAACCAACAATGCAGTTTAATGAAAATAAAATAGAAATATAACAAATAATTAAGGAGCAACAATAAAATAACAGTAGCAAGGCTATATACAGGGGGTTCTGGTACAGAGTCAATGTGCGGGTGCACCGTTGACCTCTTTGAGATGATGTGTACCCCCCCACGGGACATTTGAGCTAACGTGCGCTAAACAAAAACATTTCCCAGGACATAGACATATCTGAAAGCTTAAATTCTTGTTAATCTAACTGCACTGTCCAATTTACAGTAACGATTACAGTGAAAGAATACCATGCTATTGTTTGAGGAAAGTGCACAGTTATGAACTTAAATGTATTAATAGACCAATTAGGCACATTTGGGCAGTCTTGATACATTTTGAACAGAAATGCAATGGTTCATTGGAGCAGTCTAAAACTTTGCACATACACTGCTGCCATCTAGTGGCCAAAATCTAAATTGTGCCTAAGCTGGAATAATAGTGTGGCCTTAATCTTGCATTTCAAAGATGATGAAAAAACAAACAAAAAACAAAATTTTCTTTGTGTTATCTTTTACCAGATCTAATGTGTTATATTCTCCTACATTAATTTCACATTTCCACAAACTTCAAAGTATTTCCTAGCTACAGGCAGTTAGATTTGGGTGTCATTTCAGACATAAATTGAAAAAAAGGGTTCCATCCTTATTAATAAGCCTTTTTGACCTAGACTTAGCGCTCCGGTACTGCTTGCTGTGCGGTAGCAGAGAGAACAGTCTATGACTAGGGTGGTTGGAGTCCTTGGCAATTTTTGGGGCCTTGGCAAGTTTTGGGGCCTTCCTCTGACACCGCCTGGTATCGAGGTCCTGGATGGCAGGAAGCTTGGCCCAGTGATGTACTGGGCCGTACTCACTACCCTCTGTAGTGCCTTGCGGTCAGAGGCTGAGCAGTTGCCATACCAGGCGGCGATGCAACCAGTCAGGATGCTCTCGATGGTGCAGCCGTATAATCTTTTGAGGATCTGGGGACCCATGCCAAATCTTTTCAGTCTCCTGAGGGGGAATAGGCATTGTTGTGCCCTCTTCATGACTGTCTTGGTGTGTTTGGACCATGATAGTTTGTTGGTGATGTGGACACCAAGGAACTTGAAGCTCTCAACCTGCTCCACTACAGCCCCATCGATGAGAATGGGGGCGTGCTCAGTCCTCCTTTTTCTGTAGTCCACAATCATCTCCTTTGTCTTGTTGAGGGAGAGGTTGTTATCCTGGCACCACACTTCCAACCAGGAACACATCGACAACAGCCACCCTTGAAGCAGCGTTACCCATGCAGAGGAAGGGAAAAAACTCCTCCAAGTCTCAGAGCGAGTGACGTTTGAAACGCTATTAGCGTGCACCCGGCTAACTAGCTAGCCATTTCACATCGGTTACAACAGCCTAATCTTGGGAGTTGATAGGCTTGAAGTCATAAACAGAGCAATGCATTGCGAAGAGCTGCTGGCAAAACGCACGAAAGTGCTGTTTGAATGAATGCTTACGAGCCTGCTGGTGCCTACCATCGCTGAGTCAGACTGCTCTATCAAATCATAGACTTAATTATAATATAATAAACACACAGAAACACGAGCCTTAGGTCATTAATATGGTCAAATCCAGATACTATCATGTTTATTCTTTCAGTGAAATACAGAACCGTTCCGTATTTTATCTAACGGGTTGCATCCATAAGTGTAAATATTCCTGTTACATTGCACAACCTTCAATGTTATGTCCTAATTACGTAATATTCTGGCAAATTTGTTCGCAACGAGCCAGGCGGCCCAAACTGTTGCATATACCCAGACTCTGCGTGCAATGAACGGAAGAGAAGTGACAATTTCACCTGGTTAATATTGCCTGCTAACCTGGATTTCTTTTAGCTAAATATGCAGGTTTGAAAATATATACTTCTGTGTATTGATTTTAAGGCATTGATGTTTATGGTTAGGTACAGTCGTGCAACGATTGTGCTTTTTTCGCAAATGCGCTTTTGTTAAATCATCCCCCGTTTGGCAAAGTTGGCTGTCTTTGTTAGGAAGAAATAGTATTCACACAGTTCGCAACGAGCCAGGCGGCCCAAACTGCTGCATATACCCTGACTCTGTTTGCAAGAGAAGTGACACATTTTCCCTAGTTAAAAGAAATTCATGTTAGCAGGCAATATTAACTAAATATGCAGGTTTAAAAATATATACTTGTGTATTGATTTTAAGAAAGACATTGATGTTTATGGTTAGGTACACGTCGGAACAAAGACAGTCCTTTTTCGCAAATGCGCACCACATCGATTATATGCAAAGCAGGACAGTCTAGATAAACTAGTAATATCATCAACCATGTGTAGTTAACTAGTGTTTATGATTGATTGATTGTTCTTTTTAAAGATAAGTTTAATGCTAGCTAGCAACTTACCTTGGCAACGTAAAGCAGGTGGTTAGAGCGTTGGGCTAGTTAATGTAAGGTTGCATCCCCAAGCTGACAAGGTCAAAATCTGTCGTTCTGCCCCTGAACAAGGCAGTTAACCCACCGTTCCTAGGCCGTCATTGAAAAAAAGAATGTGTTCTTAACTGACTTGCCTAGTTTTTTTTAGTTTTTTTTCTTAATCGGCAAATCGGTGCCCAAAAATACTGATTACCGATTGTTATGAAAACTTGAAATCGGCCATTCCGATTAATCGGCCATTCCGATTAATCGGCCATTCCGATTAATCGGTCGACCTCTAGACCAGAGGACATTTCTCCAAAAAGTACGATCTTTCTCTCCATGTGCAGTTGCAAACCGTAGTCTGGCTTTTTTTATGGCGGTTTTGGAGCAGTGGCTTCTTCCTTGCGTGCGGCCTTTCAGGTTATGTTGATATAGCGCTCGTTTTACTGTGGATATAGATACTTTTGTACCTGTTTCCTCCAGCATCTTCACAAGGTCCTTTGCTGTTGTTCTGGGATTGATTTGCACTTTTCACACCAAAGTATGTTCATCTCTAAGAGACAGAATGCGTCTCCTTCCTGAGCTGTATGACTGCTGTGTGGTCCCATAGTGTTTATACTTGCGTACTATTGTTTGTACAGATGAACATGTTACCTTCAGGCGTTTGGAATTACTCCCGAGGATGAACCAGACTTATGGAGGTCTACAATTTTTTTTCTGAGGTCTTTGCTGATTTCTTTTGATTTGTCCATGATGTCAAGCAACGAGGCACTGAGTTTGAAGGTAGGCCTTGAAATACATCCACAGGTACACCTCCAATTGACTGAAATTATGTCAATTAGCCTATCAGAAGCTTCTAAAGCCATGACGACATTTTCTGGAATTTTCTGAAAAATTACTTGTCATGCACGAAGTAGATGTCCTAACCATCTTGCCAAAACTATAGTTTGTTAACAAGAATTTTGTGGAGTGGTTGAAAAACGAGTTTTAATGACTCCAACCTAAGTATGTAAACTTCCGACTTCAACTGTATGTTAGCATTTTAAAGCTTCATGTCAAAATCATCCTAAAGTGTCTAAAAATGGATTGTGTAACTCAATGGTTACCTAGATGATTTGAACATATTTCAACTAAATGTTGCAGGATTGCTAATCTGGTGTTTCTAACAACATTTACATTTACGTCATTTAGTAGACACTCTTATCCAGAGCGACTTACAAATTGGTGCATTCACCTTAAGATATCCAGTGGAACAACCACTTTACAATAGTACATCTATATCTTTTTTTTTGGGGGGGGGGGGGTAACACAGAAACGATTTCAGATCAACCGGAGATGGTGGGTGTGATGGCTTGCTGAAATGACATGGAACGACCCAAATGTCACTAATCACACAACATATAAAGCTGTTTCATGATAGTTTTATTGAAAAACTTGACTGCCATGCAATTCATTATTTTGTTAGGCTTGTCACATTTTAGTCCCTAGCCCATTTCTCCTAGATTTGGGCTAGATTTTGGGCTCCTAGATTTTGGGCTTCTAGATTTTGGGCTCTCAGAGGGATAGCCCTCTGAGAGCAGCCACTTATTGTCAGGGGTCGCGTTAACGCAGGATTTTGCGTTTTTCACGCAGAAAAGGAAAGAGAGAATGCAGAAAAAGTATCTTGCTGCATTTTGTAACAGATATAAAATGCTTCTTATTGTACATTCTGCTTGGCTTCAGTCAGGATTCTAGGGCTGTCTCTGACAAAAAATTGCTATGAGACTCGAAATTGAGCTCGGGTGCATCCTGTTTCCATTGATCATCCTTGATGTTTCTACAACTTAATTGGTGTCCACCTGTGGGTAAATTCAATTGATTGGACATGATTTGGTAGGGCACACACCTGTCTATATAAGTTCCCACATTTGACAGTGCATGTCAGAGCAATAACCAAACCTTGTGGTTGAAGAAATTGTCTGTAGAGCTCCGAGACAAGATTGTGTCGAGGCACAGATTTAGGGAAGGGTACCAAAAAATGTCTGCAGGATTGAACATCACCAAGAACACAGTGGCCTCCATTCTTATTTTTTTATTTTTATGTAACCTTTATTTAACTAGGCCAGTCAGTTAAGAGACCTGAAAATAGCTGTGCAGCGACGCTCTCCATCCAACCTGACAGAGCTTAAGATGATCTGCAGAGAAGAATGGGAGAAACTCCCCAAATACAGGTGTGCCAAGCTTGTAGTGTCATACCCAAGAAGACTCGGCTGTAATCGCTGCCATGAATACTTCAACAAAGTACTGAGTAGTGGGTCTGAATACTTATGTTAATGTGATATTTCAGTTTTCTATTTGTTACATTTGCTAAAAATTCTAAAAACCTCTTTGCTTTGTCATTATGGGTATTTTTTTAACATAACTATTTTATCAATTTTAGAATAAGGCTGTAACATAAAAAAATGTCAAGGGGTCTGAATACTTTCCAAATGCACTGTATAGACACACCCTATGTCTTCATAAAATCAACTATAGATGCATTGAGCTTGTCTGATGCGTTAAGCTCACTGTTTGATGAAATAAGACATAAATGACTCGAGGGAGCCAGAGATAATAGATTACCACAAGAAAAAAAACATGAAGCTTTTCTGACCATCCTCCTACCACTCCTACTGGCGTGCTCAGATTCTTCCATTACTCTCCTGAAGTGGCTCGTAATAGGCTACACGAGGAGTCGGCAAACTTTACTGATCTGCATGCCAGTTATGGTTTTCAAATGCACATTTTTGTGGAACAGTTTCACTTATTTTATATCGTCTTTGTATCGCAAAATCATTGTCATATGGTTAATCAAAATTCTATCTAAATGAAAAATGATAGAAACGGTAAAAAAAATTCTTACAAAGCCAACAAATGAAAATATTGCAGCCCGCAGGTAGAAAATAACCAGATTTTTAAACATAAATATCCTTAAAATCACATTGTTGTGGACAGGCCATGTAGCCAAACTTGAAACATTGTATCCTTCGGGTCCAGCCTGAAGCTCCTTGCTACATTCTACAACATATTATGGGCCCTCAGTTTCCCTTGCCAGTGAGCTCGGGACAGACACAGCTTTAGTCTATTTGCGCAAGGGATAAGAAGTAATCAGGTAGGCCCATTTTATTCCACTGGATCAGAGCATTACATTTTTCCTTTTCACGCTAAGTGGTTATCGAAAGGGAAACAGTTGGAAAGATTGACAATAATTCCTCAACCTATTTGAACATTCTCAATGGATGTAAAAATAGACTTCGTGCTTCAGTTGCACTTCTCCACTCGGATGAAATGTCTTTGCCTTCCTCATTAGATCACGAAGACAGCCTCTGACTGATGTGTGGGCTACTTTTCTCTTTTACTTTCCTCGGGTGTAGTTTTTCCAAAGTTTTTTCAAAAAAGACCTCTCTCATTGTAAGCTAATTTACTTACACCAAATAGCTTTGCTCTTCTGTTATCTGATGAAAACTATTTTCTGTCGAATGTGTTGCACTGATGCAGGACTCTCCAACCCTGTTCCTGGAGAGCTACTGTCCTGTAAATGTTCACTTCAACCTGAATCTATCACACCTGATTCTAATAATTAGCTGTTGATAAGCTGAATCAGGTTAGTTACAACTGGAGTTGGAGCAAAAACCTACAGTACAGGACGGTATCTCCAGGAACAGGGTTGGAGAGCCCTGCGCTAATGTATTTTGGGTGAAGAAAAATGATAGTCGCACACCCCTTATCACTCTGAAGCAAAAAACACTGACTTTCAATATAAAACGCAGGTGAAATAGTTTAAAACTAGCCTTTGGCGGTATACTGTATGTACTGTATACCGGGGTATTTGGAAATTGCCACTTGACGGGTTTTCCATACCGTTGAAATGATTTATTTGAAGTTGTTCAATACATTTTAATATTTGTAGCTACCTTTTTAAGTAAATACCTGCAGTCAACTTGTGCAATACGTTAGGAGATGAAGCAGATTGCGTTCTTCATTTCACCTGTCACATTATTTTACATTATGAAGCTTACCGTAGTTTCCCAGAACAGTTGAGCCAATCACGTGTTTGTTTGTAAAAAGCACAAAGGGAGAAAGCGGGAGCAGGTGAGTCCTGCTGTATATTGATGGGGTCGCGTTTTTATATTGAAAGGCAAGTGGTTTTTTGTTTCAATGGAGTGAACAGGGGAGTGTAACTATAGTTTTCCATAACAGAAAATTGCTTTATTTTTATCAGATGACAACAGAAGTGCAATGCTATTTGGCTGGCAGCCACACAAGTAAATGCGCTTACAATGAAAAAACTAAAGTATTTTTTGCAAAAACGGTGCATGGCCATCATATTTCTGTTTATCATAGAAAGAATTAACGCATTAACGCCACCCCTATGTTTAACTTACTAGTTAATCTAAGTAAGTGGCTGAATAAATAAGGTGGCAGGGGCATCATATTGTGTCAGCTTTCTGCTGTGTTTGTGAAGTCAAAGCCTTTTGGATAAGTTATTTGTACTGCTGCCACTATCTTGATTTCCTTGCGTTTTTTTCTCCTCTCAGTTCTTGGCCCATCTTCATCCTACTCTGAGCAGAGCAGGCACGTTCGTTGCACTAGCGACTCCAGACTCCACACAGACACAGCATGTAGCCTACACATGCTGCTGCAGAGCCAGTACTGTTCTTCCTTCATACAAGCATGTGTCAAGACTTTGTTCATTTGTAGAATGTCTCTTGTTCACATTAGCTTACAAATGTCCAAACTCACCAAAAATGACATTCGGTAGATCCTACCTCTGTATGTATGGCTTTATGATCTAAATAGACTGTAGTTGCAATAGGTTTATTTTCGTTTGTGCTCATTAGCATATTTAGCTAGCACCCTCCATTGAAATTCGCCATTACTTGTGCTAATTTTGTTAACATTCAGGTAATAGATGCCCAATGTTGTTTTTTTTATGGCAGTAATACCTTATTTCCCAGTATGAGAGAAGGACCATATGAAAGTCTGGTTACCGCCCATCCCCTATTTAAAAACACTTTTTTTTTGTTGATAGTCTGGGTTTTGAAAATGCATATTTCTGAAAGCTAATGAGACCTCAGGTTGGACTATTCGAGGAGAGTTGGTTTGAATCATTAGGTTGCTAGTAGGAAAAATGTAATTGCTTTCATAGAGGACTGGTTTGAATTGTGAGGATGACCACAATTTATTTTCATAATGTGACAAATCTATTAGTTTTCTACCCAATGTTGCAATGGAAGTGTTGTGATCTATTTAATAAACAAGACACCAGCAAAATGGATACGTGCCGGTATAGCAGGAACAGCTGCATCTAATGGTTAAATCCTGGTACTTTCACACTACTTTATGGTAAATATTGCAAGTGACTTCAATGACTAATTTCTCTGAACAGTGAGGGGAAAAAATGACCAGATTCACTAGGAATACATTACGTAGTATGGAGAAGCAGTATTCCAAGCCACAGCTTCATACTACTTGTCAAACATGTAGAACTCATACTGTATACTGGTTGTTGGGTGAGATTGGCGTGGGGACTCCTCATGTTTTACTCATTGGTAGTTTGGTCCAAATCGGTTGATGGGTACTATATTTATTGAATATCTGAATCCTATAAATTAAAATGGCTAGTTTTGGTTCAAGCAATTAGCTTAATTTCTCAGAGTTCAAATTATATTTCAACAATGTTTCAAGAATGCTAATCGTATCTGTTACGAACTACAGAAATGATTTCAGAACCATCTGAAATGGTGGGTTTTGAAATCCTCTTTTGCTTTGTGAGGTAGAACGACCCACTTAAGTGTGACTTTGTCCTTGTGTTTCTTGGCTAGTTACATCATTTTGTTAACATGCTATGTGTTTTTTCAGTATTAGTTTGAGTTTGTCACAACTTTCTGCTGCTAGCAAGACGCAGAGATTCTCATCTTTGATAGAGCAGCCATAGTGGGGTGGAAACAACCGGATGCATCCAGTTTTCAGTGGAATTCCAAGTCTAACTCGGGCATCATCCTATAACGTCACAATTTGACCTAGTTTTTTCTCAGAGTTCCTAGTTGTCTTGAAAGCACCATTAGGCTATTTGGCTATGCCTGCGCAGTTGTTTTCTAGGGCTGGGACGATACCAGTATTGCGATACTCATTAGTATCGTGGCAAGGAAACATAACACGATGCGTATTTAACTTCTTTAGGAAAACAGCCCTAATGTTGGAAACAAACACGATTATGTTGTCATCCAGAGTCTCACATGTATTTATATTCTAAGCAATAGCACACAATATTTTACAAACAGCAGGTTTTTAAAGGACCAAAGAGTTAGGTCCGCTTCGTGTTTTCATTTTTTCCATGGAAAAATATTACGGTACTGGTATTGTCACAGCCCTATTGTTTTCCATAAACAATTTATAAGTTGATTATTTAAATAATTTTGTGAGTTAGCCAAATACAGTGCCTTCAGAAAGTATTCATTCCCCTTGACTTTTTCCACATTTTGTTTCAAAGTTGTCAACGATCTACACAATTCTCCAAAGTGCAAGAAAAATTATGAAAATAAAACACTAATCATGTTTTGATAAGTATTCAACCCCTACAACAGTACAAAGGGCAAGAAGGTTGAGCAGCCACAACTGTCTGTAATAGTGCCCATGAATGAGTCTTTGAATGAAGAGATGGAGATAACTGTCCAGTTTGCGTGTTTGTTGCTGCTTGTTCCAGTCGCTAGCTGCAGCGAACTGAAAAGAGGAGTGAGCCAGGGATGTGTGTGGTTTGGGGACCATTAACAGAATGTGACTGGCAGAATGGGTGTTGTATGTGGAGGATGAGGGCTGCAACAGATATCTCAGATAGGGGGGAGTGAGGCTAAGAGGGTTTTATAAATAAGCATCAACCAGTGGATCTTGCGACGGGTATACCGAGATGACCAGTTTACAGAGCAGTATAGAGTGCAGTAATGTGTCCAATAAGAAGCATTGGTGGCAAATCTGATGGCCGAATGGTAAGGACATCTAGCCGCTCGAGAGCACCCTTACTTGCTGATCTATAAATTACGTCTCTGTAATCTAGCATGGGTAGGATGGTCATCTGAATCAGGGTTAGTTTGGCAGCTATGGTGAAAGAGGAGCGATTACGATAGAGGAAACCAAGTCTAAGTTTAACCTTAGCCTGCAGCTTGTGCTGAGAGATGGATAGTGTACCGTCTAGCCATACTCCCAAGTACTTGTATGAGGTGACTACCTCAAGCTCTAACCCCTCAGAGGTAGTAAGTTTCTTAAGAGCTTTGCACACCTCGATTCAACAATATTTGCACATACATTTTTTACAAATTCTTCAACCCCTGTGAAGTTGGTTGTTGATCATTGCTTGTCTGCCATTTTCAACTCTTGACATAGATTTTCAAGCAGATTTAAGTCAACTATAACTAGTCCATCAGGAACATTCAATGTGGTATTGGTAATCAACTCCAGTGTATATTTGGCCTTGTGTTTTAAGTGAATTTGTCTCCCAGTGTCTGTTGGAAAGCAGACTAAACCAGATTTTCCTCAAGGTTTTTGCCTGTGCTTAGCTTTATTCAGTTTATTTTTATCCTTAAAAAAAACTGCCTAGTCCTTGCCGATGACGAGCATACCCATAACATGACGCAGCCACCACCAAGCTTGAAAATATAAAGTGGTACTCAGTGATTATGGATTTTCCCCAAACAAAGTTAATTTCTTTGCCACAAATTTTGCAGTTATACTTTAGTGCCTTATTTGAAGCAGGATGCATGTTTTGGAATATTTGTATTCTGTACAGGCTTCCTTTTCACTCTGTCATTTAGGTTAGTATTGTGGAGTAACTACAATGTTGTTGATCAATCCTCAGTTTTCTCACAGCAATTAAACTCTAACTGTTTTTTAAAGTCACCAATTTCCTCATGGTGAAATCCTGGAGCGGTTTCCTTCCTCTCTGTCAACTGAGTTGAATGGCGCTTGTATCTTTCTAGTGACTAGGTGTATTGATACACCATCCAAAGTGTAATTAGTAACTTCACTATGCTCAGGTATATTCAATGTCTGCTTTTTCATTTTTACCCAGGTGCCCTTTGTGAAGCATTGTAAAACCTCGCTGGTCTTTGTGGTTGAGTCTGTGTTTGAAATTCACTGCTTGACTGAGGGACCTTAAAGGTAGTTGTGTGGGTTACAAATTTGAGGTAGTCATTCAATAATCATGTTAAATGCCATTATTGCACACACTGAGTCCATGCAACTTATTAGGCTTGCGATAACAAATTACATAATACATTTCAGCTTTTCATTTTTAAACATCTCTAAAAACGTAATGCCATTTTGTGTAGGTCAGTGACACAATCTCAATTTCCATTTTAAAGTCAGGCAGTAACAACAAAATGTGGAAAAAGTCAGTGTGAATACTTTCTGAAGGCACTGTAGTTCTACAGGTGATGGCCTAAGCCACATATCAATAGCAACTGTACGCTGTACGGTATATTTTACATTTAAATTAAATACATTCTTACAACTTCAGGCCCGTATTTGGATTCAAGCAATGGCTCTATGTGTGAAGTCTGAGACCTTGGAGGACCACAGCAAATCTTATGTTCTTCTACTTAGCCACACAATTTGCTATATCCTCACTAAATGTGTTGTGACAGAGAGTTAACACTTTTGAAACAAGTGATAATACATTTCTGTTTGCATTTAAGTCACCTGAGTCTAAGCCTATCAATGCTTGCATTTCAGCACTCCAACCACCCTGTACCATTCATCTCTTATTATTTTGAATCTGCTTATCATGAATTTGAACAGAATTCTGCCTCAGTATTACCTCCTCTCAGTCTCAATAGTCAAATAACATTTCCCTGCAGACACACAATATTATCTTTCTACAGTACCTTTCTCTGGCCTGCTTAACGGTTAATCCAACCATTTTGAGGTACATGGGGAAACTGCTATTCAAATATTACCAATGTCAATCTAATAATGTTCGGCTTGCCCGATTTGTCTGAGGCGGTGTCCAGAGAACCTCTGCTTTGTGATGATTTTAGCTGTAGGATCAAATATTTCAGTTAAGACAGTTCCATTGACTGGCTGGTCTTTGACTACCAAGCTATTTTACATGAATTCATTTACTTGCTTTAGTAAGAAGTAAGCCTTCTGAAAATATATATACATTTTTTTTGTTTGTCTTTTCAGGTATCAGGATGGTGGACAAGAATATATACATTGTCCAAGGGGAGATCTGTACTGTTGTAGGTGCCATCAAGAGGAATTCAAGGTGGAATACCCATACTCTTTTGGTAAGTTGTTTTATCTTGGTAAAGACAATTTTTGTAACACAATAGTATTTCTCAATCAAGGCTTAGTTTGAAATGACAACAGTTTAGTTGAGCTTTTTTAATTGTAGAACTACCTGCTCAAGGAATGAGTGTTTCAGACTTGGTACAAGAGGAAGGAAGATTAAAAAGAAGAGATATGCAGAAATAGTTTTCATAGCGCTGCCATGAATGTTTCTTTGTGTAGTGTTAAGGCCTAATCGTCATAAATACTTTAATACCTTAAGTCTACATTGGCAGCTACTCTGAGTAGAAAAAAAAGCATTTGCGTTAAAATTGTAGGCAGTGTGTTAATTTGGTCAAATCTACAGCATTTGAATGGAGTAGTTTCACTTTGAGCTTCAATGTCCTCTCATGCTTGAGTTTTTGTTGATGCCAGTACTGTTTGTTTTATTGTTGTACAGGATGAGGAACAAGATCCATTGCTTAACAGTTTCAGCCACCTGAAAGAGATTCTCAACAATATGAAAGGTAATAACCTAATAATGGCAAGCACAATACATGGTGCATTGTATATTTGGCCTTTTTTTCTATAGAACTACAGAATATTAGTGGATATCTAAGGTAAGTCCTTATCTCTAACTTGTCATCCCACACGCAAATAGATACCTGCAGCAGTCTCCTTTACTAATACCTGACTAGCCCTCTTTGCAAATCTTGTCTCCATAGGTGATCGTAGGTCACCATTTCCTCCCCAACAGCATTTCATACTTACATTATTATGCAGATACAGAGAGGATATGATAACACATGAAAGTATTTTTAGTTTATAGCAATTGTTCATTATACTAGAACGACTATCATTGTCATTGTCCATGGAAGAAGACCAGCTTAAAATGAAAGCCATATTTTCAATTTTCCCTCCGCCAATACATTACATGAATAAACCTCAGTCAGTCGGGACCTTGAGGCTAAACGCATTCAGATTATCACAAAGTGCCTTCTCCTGCCTGATAAGTAAGAACATATTTAATCAGGTGTGCAGCAGATTTCCACAGAGAAATGGGCTGGCCTTTCAAGTTTGTCAATATTATCTCTCCCAATGTCTTACTGCGGGGGACTACTCAGCTTAATAATTTTTAGAAGTCCCATTGAAACGATATCACTGTTTGTTCGTCTTTTATCCAAGTGCCTCATTATGAACATGACGGCGAAGGTAAATGTTACGCTAAGTTGTGCAAGTGTTCTTCTCTGCTCAATGAGGGGAAGATGCTCAACACTTCAAGACACTGGTACCTCTGAGTTCTTCTCACAACACGCAATTCAGTAAAAAATAGAATATCCTCTGTGTTGGATTTCCTTGAATTTAAGAAGAGCATTCATCCCTTCACATTAGTTATGTTTCCTTGATGGGTTTTGGTTGTGACCATACTTTGCTCTTAATATGTTCTATTACTATCAAATATATTTCCTCCACAGGGCAATTTTCTCCTTGTACTCAGACATAAGAATGTTTTATACTTTTACTCTTAGTCCTCTTTATTCCGGATTGGATATAATGCCGCAACAATCTTCAACTGGAGTCTTAGGCTGCAGTTTGTGCCCTGTCCCATGAGACTCCTCTCTTCCAGCTCAGCCACCACTGTCCATTGTCACGTTCTTTGGCCTGCCTCGCTTGTGCTTTGCCGTAGGTGTTCTTCTGAGGGCAACTTTCTTTAGACATCCTCAGCACGTGTTCGCTCCATCCGATCCTGCTCATCTTGATATATACTATGCTGGTGGAATAAACCTTGTCCAGAGGTATAGGCCTATGGAGTTTTGCAAACTATCCTTCATGTTGGCAACATTTCATGATGCCATTTTGCTTTGGTGCCAACATGATGCATATGAAAATGTTTCATCTCATACACTTTGCTGAGTAAAGGAGGTTGTTTCACATTACTAGGTTGGTCAGTCTAGTCCACTGCCTATTCCACTACAGTGACATCTGAGGTTTCTTGGTAGAATTACAGTACATGACCTTCATCATTTTTTTGGTCAGTCTTTACATTTCACTTCTCTCTCGTCTACTAACCTGTTAGGGCTAGGGGGCAGTATTTTCACGGCCGGATAAAAAACGTACCCGATTTAATCTGGTTATTACTACTGCCCAGAAACTAGAATATGCATATCATTATTGGCTTTGGATAGAAAACACCCTAAAGTTTCTAAAACTATTTGAATGGTGTCTGTGAGTATAACAGAACTCATATGGCAGGCAAAAACCTGAGAAGATTCTGTACAGGAAGTGCCCTCTCTGACCATTCCTTGGGCTTCTTGACTCTCTTTATTGAAAATTTAGGATCTTTGCTGTAACGTGACACTTCCTACGGCTCCCATAGGCTCTCAGAACCCGGGAAAAAGCTGAATGACGTCTTTGCAGCCCCTGGCTGAAAAACATTAGCGCCTTTGGTAAGTGGTCTATCAGAGGACAATGAGACTGAGGCGTGTGCACGAGGCGACCCCATGTTTTTATTTTCTCTCTCTTTGTACTAAAACACGGTTTCCCGGTCGGAATATTATCACTTTTTTTACGAGAAAAATGGCATAAAAATTGATTTTAAACAGCGGTTGACATGCTTCGAAGTACGGTAATGGAATATTTAGAATTTTTTTGTCACGAAACGCGTCGGGCGCGTCACCCTTCTTTACCCTTTCGGATAGTGTCTTGAACGCACGAACAAAACAGAGGATATTTGAACATAACTATGGATTATTTTGAACCAAACCAACATTTGTTATTGAAGTAGAAGTCCTGGGAGTGCATTCTGACGAAGAACAGCAAAGGTAATAACATTTTCTTATAGTAAATCTGACTTTGGTGAGGGCTAAACTTGGTGGGTGTCTAAATAGCTAGCCCTGTGATGCCGGGCTATCTACTCAGAATATTGCAAAATGTGCTTTCACCGAAAAGCTATTTTAAAATCGGACATAGCGAGTGCATAAAGGAGTTCTGTATCTATAATTCTTAAAATAATTTATGTTTTTGTGAACATTTATCGTGAGTAATTTAGTAAATTCACCGGAAGTTTGCTAGTTCTGAACGTCACATGCTAATGTAAAAAGCTGGTTTTTGATATAAATATGAACTTGATTGAACAAAACATGCATGTATTGTATAACATAATGTCCTAGGATTGTCATCTGATGAAGATCATCAAAGGTTAGTGCTGCATTTAGCTGTGGTTTGGGTTTATGTGACATTATATGCTAGCTTGAAAAATGGGTGTTTGATTATTTCTGACTCGGTACTCTGCTGACATAATCTAATGTTTTGCTTTCGTTGTAAAGCCTTTTTGAAATCGGACAGTGTGGTTAGATTAACGAGAGTCTTGTCTTTAAAATGGTGTAAAATAGACATATGTTTGAGAAATTGAAGTAATAGCATTTCTAAGGTATTTGAATATGCTGAGTTTAGTTAGAAAAGTCACATCTTTGGTTTATAGTTTGGTAATACTTGACATAGAAAATACTTGGAACCTGGTTATTCTGGCTGTCCTGAGTTCACTTGTCTAGAAGTGATTTAGTTTTCCCCTACTCTAATTTACTTTTTAAGGCATGGGATGGCAAGTTGCGTTTAAAGTTATTCAAACATGTAAGTCAGCCAATTATCTCTAGTAAACGTTTATGGTATCTCTAATGCCATATAGGGTTCGCATGCAACAACCCCACTAGAACCCCTGACCTCCATCCCCCCCGTCCCCCCCCGTCCCTCTATCACCGTCTGTAGTGATTGATCATTTGGAGTGGCTCTGTTGTGTGTATTAATGGAGGGGTGCTAGCTGATGGTCGCCGGGTGAGCTAACTCTCCGGTCAAGCCTTTGCTGTCATGCTTTTGCAATGGGATTCCTGGCAGCCCCATCCCCAGCCACAGTAGCAGCTAGTGGAGAGATGGAACACATGGACCCTGCAGCCATGGTCTCAGCCCCCTCCAGGCGTAGAGCTTCCTCCAGGGAATGCCACTGCCTCGAGATGGACAGGCACGGCTGCGCCAGGGGCCTGGGAGGAATCTGCCACGCTTTTTCATCCCCCAACCCCTCCCAGAACACCAAAGGCCTTGTTAGTAGTCCACAGCTAGCATTGGGGAACAAGTGTTATATTATGTTCGTCTACTTTGATTCTAAAGAGGTAACTGATGTATTCTCTTGGTTGCCAGTTAGTTTACAGAAGTAGTTTAACTCAAGTTGCCATTCTGGAATGTTATAAGATGCTTGAATTTTATTCTAATGGACTAAATATTTTTTGTTATCCCATGTCGACTTCCATTTGAGTTTGAGCAGACTGACTTGATTATACAATTCTTTTTTTTTTGGTACTCATGAGGTTTGATATGAAATTTGCAATGGGCAAACATTAGGGGGTTAAGAGCTGGTATTGCCTCCTAACCCCCAATCTTGTGCATATTTGGCTCTCTGACATGGTATGTTCATGTCCTGGTGTGCGATGAAAGCCTAAAAAAAGCAGATCACATAACCAGGCCAAAGCCCAACTCTGTATTTGACAGACTGATCAATGTGTTTTTGTTTTGCGGCAACACAAACACAAGCTAAGTCCCCTGCCACCACACCCGCCCAACCAATATTTCTGTACGAATTCTTCCGGGTGGGCTGTAGTGACCCAGCTGTCTGCTTAATGAAAGCCCAGTAATTCCATTCACACAGTGTATCTTAGCTCCTCTAACAACAAAAGCAACCAGTGAACAAAATGTGGATTAGTACTGAAAGGTTTCTCAACCACTTTCTCCCCGTTGTTAAAGGTTCTGTTCTCCTAGCGTGATTGACAGGGCCATGTGCCATGGCACAATGCAGCTGGAAGTATATCATCTGCAATTTTAAGTTGGGTAAATATAGCAGGGAGTCTTGTCAAGCAGAGCTATAAATTGTTCTGGGAAAGGAAGTGTTGTCTCTCTTTCTGAAAAAATTTTCCCCTACAACTTCTGGAAGGAGGGTTTCTCTTTATTTCAAACAGAGGACACAGTTATGGAGCCATGCAAATCCCCTCTGCCACCCCACCTTACCACGTCACACTCTCCTCTCTCCCCAGAGGAAGTAGGCCCTGTATCTCCTTGGGAAGGGATGTTTTTGAGTGCTAAAAATGCTTAATCTTCCATCACTAAACTCATTAGATCCATATAATAGAGTGCTTTCCACAGATTTGCAATCTACATCTGCGCCTTTTAGATTTGAAGTGCTTGTTTGCAAACAATGAAAGGGTAGACTTTCCCCCCTTTGTTTAATATATATCATACAAACACCAATAAATCACAGCATGACTTTTTGAATGTACAGCATGACTTGGAGAGGAATTATTTTTACCTGAGGATCTCAAAGGGTCTATATTTAGCCAACGTCTTTCCAAACTGCCCCTGCTTACTATTCAAAATGTTGTATTCATTATATACAGTACCAGTCAAAAGTTTGGACACCTACTCATTCCAGTGTTTTTGTTTATATACATTTTTTTTGTACATTGTAGAATAATAGTGAAGACATCAAAACGATGAAATAACACGCATGGAATTATGTAGTAACCAAAAATGTGATAAACAAATCAAAATATATTTGAGATTCTTCAAAGTAGCCACCCTTTGCCTTGATGACATCTTTGCACTCTCTTGGCATTCTCTCAACCAGCTTCATGAGATGGTTACCTGGAATGCATTTCAATTAACAGGTGTGCCTTGTTGAAAGTTAATTTGTATTATTTCTTTCCTTAATGCGTTTGAGCCAATCAGTTGTGTTGTGACAAGGTAGGGTTGGTATACAGTAGATAGCCCTATTTTGTAAAAGACCAAGTCCAAATTATGTCAAGAACAGCTCAAATATGCAAAGAGACATGACATTCCATTACTTTAAGACATGAAGGTCAGTCAATCCGGAAAATGTCAAGAACTTTGAAAGTTTCTTCAAGTGCAGTCGCAAAAAAACATTAGGCGCCATGATGAAACTGGCTCTCATGAGGACCACCACAGGAAAGGAAGACCCAGAGTTACCTCTGCTGCAGAGACAAGTTCATTTGAGTTAACTGCACCTCAAATTGCAGCCCAAATGAATGCTTCAGAGTTCAAGTAACAGACATCTCAACATCAACTGTTCAGAGGAAACTGCGTGAATCAGGCCTTCATGGTTGAATTGCTGCAAAGAAACCACTACTAAAGGACACCAATAATAAGAAGAAGACTTGCTTGGGCCAAGAAACACGAGCAATGGACATTAGACCCGTGGAAATCTGTCCTTTGGTCTGACGAGTCCAAATTTGAGATTTTTGGTTCCAACCGCCGTGTCTTTGTGAGACGCGGAGTAGGTGAACAGATGATCTCTGCATGTGTGGTTCACACCGTGAAGCATGGAGGAGATGGTGTGGGGGTGCTTTGCTGGTGATACTCTGTGATTTATTTAGAATTCAAGGCACAATTAACCAGCATGGCTACCACAGCATTCTGCAGCGGTATGCCATCCAATCAGGTTTGCACTTAGTCCCACTATCGTTTGTTTTCAGGCAGGAAAATGACCCAAAACATACCTCCAGGCTGTGTACGGGCTATTTGACCAAGAAGGAGATGGAGTGCTGCATCAGATGACCTGGTCTCCACAATCACCCGACCACAACCCAATTGAGATGGTTTGGGATGAGTTGATCCGCAGAGTTCCTCTGTCCAGTGTGTGTGTTCTTTTGCCCGTCTTAATCTTTTCTTTTTATTGGCCAGTCTGAGATATGGCTTTTTCTTTGCAACTCTAGAAGGCCAGCATCCCGGAGTCGCCTCTTCACTGTTGACGTTGAGACTGGTGTTTTGCGGGTACTATTTAATGAAGCTTCCAGTTGAGGACTTGTGAGACGTCTGTTTCTCAAACTAGACACTCTAATGTACTTGACCTCTTGCTCAGTTGTGCACCGGGGCCTCGCACTCTTTCTATTCTGGTTAGATCCAGTTTTCTCTGTTCTGTGACAGGAGTAGTACACAGCGTTGCACGAGATCTTCCGTTTCGTCACAATTTCTCGCATGGAATAGCCTTCATTTCTCAGAACAAGAATAGACTGACGAGTTTCAGAAGAAAGGTCTTTGTTTCTGGCCATTTTGAGCCTGTAATCAAACCCACAAATGCTGATGCTCCAGATACTCAACTAGTCTAAAGGAGGCCAGTTTTATTGCTTCTTTAATGAGTACAACAGTTTTCAGGTATGCTAACATAATTGCAAAAAGGTTTTGTAATGCTCAATTACCCTTTTTAAAATGATAAACTTGGATAAGCTAACACAACGTGCCATTGGAAGACAGGAGTGATGGTTGCTGATAATGGGCCTCTGTACGCCTATGTAGATATTCCTTTAAAAAATCACCTGTTTCCAGCTAAAATAGTCATTTACAACATTAACAATGTCTACGCTGTATTTCTGATCAATTTGTTATTTTAATGGACAACAAATGTGCTTTTCTTTCAAAAACAAGGACTTTTCTAAGTGACCTCAAACTTTTGAACGGTAGTGTATAAAAATACAAAAATATTGCAGTGTGTCTACCAAAGCTCATTAGTACTACTGTAACAAAATACAATTTTGTTGGTATTGACTGTTTTTGGGTATGACATTTTCTAAGTCTCTTCAGCTGTCATTGTAGATCATATTTACATGTTAAATTTGAATGTTCTATATTCACTCCAAAGCCTGGTTCGAAACCTTCTGCCTTATTGCCTCATGGTTTTGTAGTTATGGTTTGCCAGTGCTGTCCACTAGTCATTGAACATCTGGGTCAGTAAGTAGACCAGTGGTGACAGGGATAACCATGTGGATATGTGTTGGGTAATCCCCGCACTACACTGGAATTACAAACAAGCAACTAATAGTGACAAATTGGCCCTGTGACAAATTTGGTAATGCCTATTACGTTGAGCTGTCCATATCTGCTCATTGAAGCCATAGGCAGTGGACGTTTTACAACATCCAAAGCATCCAAAGCATTGTTTTGATGTGTAAATTCAATCAGAGCTCTCCCCTGACATTGGAAGGGAAGTGATGTATTCTATAAATGGTCTATGTTTAACATCAAACAGAGAAATCTCTCTCAATCCCCTGTTGAATAATTCTGTGGATTTATGTTATCGGTTATACATTGGTCGACTATACCTCTGAGAAGTAGGAAAGAAAAGACCAGGGTGAACACAATTCATTCAGATATGTCTTTTTTTTTGGTCTATCTTTTCTACCTTTTGTTATTCACAAGTCAGTCTCAGACTCAGCTTTTTAAATCTTTAAATCTTTTTTTTCTTCCTTCCCCTTTCCTTTACGGTGAAGGTCAGATTTTTGACAGGTCTGCAGAGAAAGCAGTCAGTCTAAATCCCCTCATTTTTATTCCTACAAATACAGGTTCTGAGATTCCAACACCCACAAGATCTAAAGCCAGAGCGGCCTTTGACTGACAGCTCTTTCTCTTTTTTCCAAACACTAACGAAATTCACAAGCACACCTCTAATTGACTGGAATCACCAGAAAGGCACCAGTGGTTGATATTAGGGGGCATGGCAGTGGAAGCGTAGAGTGAATGCCGTAGCCATGATTTGATCACTTGCAGACTGACCTTTTCAATAATTACCTCCTTGTCCCCTGAGCAAAGGACAATGCAGAGATAATTTTGGCAGGAGTGGCAAAATTAGGCAAGGGAGCACGTTTGAATCATGTTATTTTTGTCTAAAACACTTCATGTTCATGATGATTTCATCCCTTTATTGTTAATTGGGAAGTGGATGCTGAAGAAATTACATTTTTGCGACTGAAAAATTATTTTATAGTGTCTTTAAAGTGTCTTAACAAGCTAAAATTCAGGGTCTGCTTGTTATTAAAAAAAATGTAATAAATATTTTGTTCCTAGTTTCTTTATGAAAGGATTAACGTTATTTATGTGTTACTTTATCTATGAAATGCCTACCACCCCATACGTGTACATCATTGTACAGTCTCGTCCATCAATACGTAGAAACACACACGCTCTCACAGTTCAAGGTCAAGTGTGTGTGCCGTCTTGGCCACACAGCTGTGTTCAGGCAGCTGTGGCCGGGCCTCTAAGGGCCGTAGTCTGCGCACGTGGGAACCGACTGTGCCCTTTAGGCCCCCTGCACTCCTCTGCCACCTGATATTCGCACATATATCATACCCAATTGAACCGCCAGAATGCAGTCGGCAAATGCCAAGTAAGAGCCATAATTCATATCGCTCAGTCACGTATACAAATATGTTTACTCATGAAGACATTTTACCCTGTGGAATAGCCACTGTGAGAACTTCATTACATGTCCCTGGTGTTTCCCCAGTACGCCTTGGGTTTACCACTGAGATTATGATAAGGGAGGGTTATATTCTCAGTCCCAGTTTTAGTCATTTTTATTGCTCATTTCAAAAAGCCAGTAATTACTAATGATGGTGTTGTCAGAGCCATTAATACCCTGGTCATTTTCCTGATGCTTGATATAATGCCTATTTATAACACCAAATCCACTACTCTTCTTGAGTATAGGTATTTTGAAGACAACCACCATGCCATAATAATACAATGCGATAAGATTGTGTGCTATTGAAATCCATTCTGTGAAGTTGCCTATATATTTGCTTATCCCCATCCCTTTAAAGCATGTGGATTCTCATTCACCACTGTGCTATAACAGGGACTTATAGGTAGGGGGGACTTTTTACTCTTTGACTGTGAATGTTACAGGGAAACATTGTGTGGGCCCAGACCTGAAGTACAGCAAGTGTTTGAACCTGTGAGGAATTTATAACTGCTGTCCCTTAACCTCTCTAGGGTAGGTGGCACCAAATCGTCCCACCTACGTAACAGCCAGTGTAATCCCGTGGCGCGTTATTCAAAAACCTAAAAAATGCAAAAACTTCAATTTTTCAAACATATGACTATTTTACACCATTTTAAAGACAAGACTCTCGTTAATCTAACCACACTGTCCGATTTCAAAAAGGCTTTACAACGAAAGCAAAACATTAGATTATGTCAGCAGAGTACCTAGCCAGAAATAATCAGACACCCATTTTTCAAGCTAGCATATAATGTCACATAAACCCAAACCACAGCTAAATGCAGCACTAACCTTTGATGATCTTCATCAGATGACAACCCTAGGACATTGTTATACAATACATGCATGTTTTGTTCAATCAAGTTCATATTTATATCAAAAAACAGCTTTTTACATTAGCATGTGACTAGCATTCCCACCGAACACTGCCGGTGAATTTACTAAATTACTCACGATAAACGTTCACAAAAAGCATAACAATGATTTTAAGAATTATAGATACAGAACTCCTCTATGCACTCGATATGTCCGATTTTAAAATAGCTTTTTGGTGAAAGCACATTTTGCAATATTCTGAGTAGATAGCCCGGCATCACAGGGCTAGCTATTTAGACACACAGCAAGTTTAGCACTCACCAAAGTCAGATTTACTATAAGAAAAATGTTATTACCTTTGCTGTCTTCGTCAGAATGCACTCCCAGGACTTCTACTTCAATAACAAATGTTGGTTTGGTTCAAAATAATCCATAGTTATATCCAAACAGCGGCGTTTTGTTTGTGCGTTCAAGACACTATCCGAAAGGGTAAATAAGGGTGACGAGCATGGCGCAATTCGTGACGAAAAATTTCTAAATATTCCATTACCGTACTTGTCAACCGCTGTTTAAAATCAATTTTTATGCCATTTTTCTCATAAAAAAGCGATAATATTCCGACCGGGAATCTGCGTTTAGGTAAACAGACGAAAGAAAATAAAGCATTCGGTCGACTCGGGCACGCGCCTAAGCCCACTTGCCAAAAGCGATAATGTGTTTCAGCCAGAGGCTGCCTCGATATCGTTCAGCTTTTTCCCGGGCTCTGAGAGCCTATGGGAGCCGTAGGAAGTGTCACGTTAGAGCAAAGATCCTCAGTCTTCAATAAAAAAGAGCCAAGATGAAACACAACTTGTCAGACAGGCCACTTCCTGCATGGAATCTTCTCAGGTTTTGGCCTGCCATTTGAGTTCTGTTATACTCACAGACACCATTCAAACAGTTTTAGAAACTTTAGGGTGTTTTCTATCCAAAGCCAATAATTATATGCATATTCTAGTTACTGGGCAGGAGTAGTAACCAGATTAAATCGGGTACGTTTTTTATCCGGCCGTGTCAATACTGCCCCCTAGCCCTAACAGGTTAAGGAACAAGAGTTATTTTCCATTGCGCCAAAAACTCGAGACCTGGGGGTTTCCGTTAGAGAGATGGTGTGTTGTCCGCTACTTCTCCCAACCTTTCATTTGTTCCTGTCCATGGGAAAGGTGGAACGCTTAGCACCGTCGTAGGATTAATGCTCCAGTCCGAATGGTGAAAAGGTTGAAACTTTTTTTCTAGGAACAGTACTCAAGCTTTCATCATTGGGCGCTTGGGGAAGTTTAACGGTTCACTGTCAAGCCAAAGGAATGGCAAAATGTTGGACAACTTTCACAATATGAAACTTCAGTACAGTACAAAAAGTCATATGGGACATTTTATGTTTGGACACTGGATGCAAGCTAACTTTATGACCAGCAGAGCAGTGGGTTTTGTGGATGTGGGCCATTGTTGGTGCAGTAGGTCTTTGGTTCGTTGTTGTAAAAGCACCCATCAAATGCGCATGATTATCGGGGTCCTCTAACAAGACAGGCTGTCACCTAGTGCTGGTTAGTAGCTGTAAATCTGTCCAGTTAACAGTGCTTTAACCGGGGACTGACAGGCAGGGCTTAGGCCCGGTGTGAAGAGGCGATGCAACTGTTGTCCTGTTTCAGAGCCTCTCAACAATGTGCTGAGTGGATGGAGAGTCCTGGCAGAGGGCCGTTAATCATATTGGCCTGGGACTGTGGGGGAAGGTGGCGTGGAGGATCCGGATGTTCTGACAGGAACAGAGGGCAAAACGGGCTCAAAACAGCCCCTTTGAGCCCCAAAAGAGAGGGGGGAAAGGGTACACCATTTGGCCTTCTGCCAGCAAGGTTAAGCAAAAGAAGAGTAGAGCATTGCTTCCTGAAAGTTTGCCTCGGAGCACTTGTTGATGACTTGTCCTGTCAAGTTCTCCGATGGTTCTTCAAAATAAGTCACTAGGGATGTGAATAACAATATTCTAGTCACCGAATAGTCGACATCAATCGATAACTACCAATTTACCGTAGAACCTGTTTGGTGCGACTATTCAGATCCTGTGTAGGTCATTGAAGGGCAAAGGCAAGGAAATGTACTTTGATGCACAGCTTTTGTTTTGAAAGGTGCAGTGCAGAATATGATAAGCAAACATGGCTGGCTAATTCCTTTTTGCCGTCTGCATTAATGATGGCCTGACACACGTGCTCCGGTTAGAAATACATTTTTAACAAGATATATGATTTTACCCTCTTTGCTGTTTCTAACCACTTCAGGCATTATGTCATTCGAGGGACAAATAGGATGACATAACAGTCGATGGTATTCCGGTAAAGATAACATTGATATGTTTCGGGGGGTTTAGGCTACAGACAAAGTCTAAGCAAACCTACAGGGTCCTCTATCCTCCAGGTTTAGCGGTGGCCCGCAGAGACTAGAGTGGATCAGTTGAGTTCAGGTCTAGGCCCGCCTAATGTGCGTTGTCAGTTGTGAACCAATGCTGAGGATTTAGTGTTTTCCAGTCTGCTACCTGGATTGTGTTTTAATCTTCTGTTAAGCATAATCTTATGAGGTGGTAATTGGCCCGTTGTGGGGCAGGTCTCGAGCAGGACCTCCCCTCTGCCTTTGTTCAGCCTGGAGGTAATAGGCTTTATGTTCAATTATGCTTTAAGGACTCCACACTGGGAACTGAGAATATGAATAAAGCAGGCAGTATTAAGCTGGGGTTTGGGACATTTTCAACACCTGCTTCCTGCGCCCGTCCCCACTGGAGGTCTGCTCTAAAAACAACCTGGGCTGCATGTGGTGCCACTTTGATGGGGCGAACAATATTTAGCAGATTGACTATGACCCGGTATTGAAAATGGAGGTGCCAAATATTTGCTTTCAATGTTTATGTGAGCGCATCGCTATTTATAGCCTGACACGAGGCTGAAACCGTTTTAGAGGAGGCCCCGAGTTGTGTTTGCGTGGCGGCGGTTTATGTTCTGTGTACTGTTGGCGCCTCACGGACAGCATTTTTTTCACCTTTTAATTGGTCATTCTGTAGCAGATCACTTTCCAGCGTGATGTGATTTGCATTTCTGTTCGGTGTCTGGAATGTCCTTTTAGTTCATCACAGTCCCAATAGATCTCGGGTGCCTTGGTAAAACAGGGGATCAGTGCTCTAGTCTACTTCTCCTACAGTGTGTTGAGACTGTTTCTGATGTATAGATTCAAATGGTATAGGGCTATATAGCACATCTATTCAATCTTCCAGATGAATATTTACCCTCATGCAAATGCTTTGGATTATGTCAGCTAGATCTTTAGCTCATTTGGTTTAGCCACCAGCTTTCTCCAGCAAAAATAACATTGGTAGAAGTTGATTATCTCTGTCTGCTTTCTTGTCCTCCAATATAGCCTTAGCTTGAACCATCTCTTTCTATGTTGTGTGCATTGTTAACACGTAGGGAGAACAACAGAAAGGTACCTTGTGGTTATCAGGTCATGCCAAAATGGTTAGCCGTCTGAAAAAAACAACTTAAGGTTAAAGCATGTTGATGCCAGGGGCTGTAGTTAGGGGCTGGCTGGTCTTTTATCAGGGATTCTGTTATGTGGACAGTACATATTTCATAGTCCCTATTAGTGTTTTCCCTCTTCCTTCTCATGGTGTTCGTCTGCTATAGGGCATGCCTGGTTGTTAAACCTTTGTCACAGTCTCAGCATGGACAAATATAGGGGCTCAACCCCCGAACACCTTCGACAGACTATCATTTCATGTAGGAAGATATGTTGTTGAGTAGAATGTGTGAAATATTGCATTCAATTGATGATTGGTGGACACCAAAGTTGCTTACAGGAAGGGTAGGGTACGTTGGAAAGTCAGAAATAAAGCAGTGGACCACTGATTCACTGTCTGTAACGTTAGTGGCCAGGATAATCTCCGCAGCAGGGGAGCAAAGCTGGAGAACTCAAACTGCACACCTGACTAGCTGTGGAAGTTGCCCTGCTATTGGGGGATGGGGGTTGGTGGAATGGGATTTTTTTGTTGTAAAAAATAAGGGCCGATATTAGTATTGTGAGGAGGCACTGTCTTGCTTGTGTGGCGCTCACATCTTAAGCCTTGGGCGTCCCAGTACGAGTACCATACTGCCTTGACGGACTGTGTTAATAAACCTCCCTACAGACCCACACCCACCTCACACACACATTCGCGCGCACACACACATGCAGTCTCACCACACACAGCTGCTTGTTATTTCATGCCCCATAAGGGCCCTGTGACCACGAACATTCTAAAACACATATCCAATTAGGTAAGCATTGCTGTGTGCATCAGCTTCCAACTGTGATTCTCACACACACATTGATACATAGAATTCCCCCAAAATGTCTAAATAATTTCCCAATCCCTGAATTCTATTGTAATAATTTAAAGTACCATTTTTATAAAAACATTTTAGTCTGGGAACATTTGGTAAGTTCCTGTATTGATGCTTTTGGAACACCTTGTACAGTTCTCAGATGAGACAATTATTTGATGATTATTTTTGTAATTTCTACCCCCCTTTTTCTCCCCAATTTCGTGATTACTTGTCTCATCGCTACAACTCCCCAACGGCCTTGGGAGAGGCGTAGGTCAAGTCATGCGTCCTATGAAATATGACCCGCCAAAGCGCGCTTCTTAACACCTGCCCGCTTAATCCGGAAGCCAGCCACACCAATGTGTCGGAGGAAATGCTGTTCGACTAGCGACCTGAAGTCACCTTGCAGGCGCCCGTCCCGCCACTAGGAGTTGCTAGAGCGCGATGAGCCAAGTAAAGCCCCGCCCCCCACCTACCCACCCTATGGGACTCCCGGCTACGGCCTGTAATGACACAGCCTTGGATCAAACCCCAGGTTGTAGTGATGCCACCACACTGAGATGCAGTGCCTTAGACCGCTGCGCCACTTGGGAGGCCCCCGACGACTATTTTTCTGTATCTTGCTGCTGAGTTTTTTGGGCTCAGAACAGGGCAGGACGTCTGGCCCTTAAATGTGCATGGAAAGCTAACATTAATAATATGCATGTTAATCTCTTATGGCTCAAAGTGGGGGTGAGATTGACTTCATCACTACTTGTTTTTGTACGAAGTGTTGACATGCTGAATGCACCGAGGTGTCTGATTAAACTACTAGCACCCAGCTCGGACACCCATGCATACCCCACAAGACATGTCGCCAGAGGTCTCTTCACAGTCCCCAAGTCAAGAGCAGACTATGGGAGGCGCACAGTACTACATAGAGCCAAGGCTACATGGCACTCTATTCCACTTCAGGTAACTAATGCAAGCAGTAGAAGCAGATAAAAAAAACAGATATAAATACACCTTATCGAACAGCGGGGACTGTGAAGAGACCACACACACACACACACACACACACACACACACACACACACACACACACACACACACAGGCTCAGATACACATAAGACAAGAACTCTACATACATGTAGACATGGATTTTGTATTGTAGATACAGTACCTTCGTAAGGATTCAGACCCCTTGACTTTTTCCATATTTTGTTACGTTACAGCCTTATTCTAAAAATGTTTTTTTTTTTTTTAAATGTCCTCAATCCACACACAATACCCCATAATGACAAAGCAAAAACGGGTTTTTAGACTTTTCTTTTTTCTAAACCTGAAGGGGCCTCCTGAGTGGCGGAGTGGTCTAAGGCACTGCATCGCAGTGTTTTAGGCGTCACTACAGACCTGGGTTCGATCCAAGGCTGTGTCGCAACCGGCCATGACCGAGAGTCCCATAGGGGGGCGCACAATTGGCCCAGCGTTGTCCAAGTTAGGGGAGGATTTGGCTGGGAGAGCTTTACTTGGCTCATGGCATTCTAGTGACTCCTTGTGGTGGGCCGGGCGCCTGCAGGTGTTCCCTCCGACACGTTGGTGCAGCTGGCTTCCGGGTTAAGCGGGCGGGTGTTAAGAAGAGCGGTTAGGCAGGTCATGTTTTGGAAGATGCATGACTCGACCTTCACCTCTCCCGAGCCCCCGATTGCTCAGTTTGGCTGTGCGGCAAGCTCTAGGAAGAATCTTGGTGGTTTAAAACTTCTTCCGTTTAAGAATAATGGAGGCCACAATGTTCTTGAGACTTTCAATGCTTCAGAAATGTTTTGGGAACCTTCCCCAAATCTGTGCCTCAACATAATCTTGTCTCAGAGCCCTACAGGCAATTACTTCGACCTCATGGCTTGGTTTTTGCTCTGTCATGCACTGTCAACTGTGGGACCTTATATAGACAGATGTGTACCTTTCCAAATCATGTCCAATCAATTGAATTTACCACAGGTGGACTCCAATCAAGTTGTAGAAACATCTCAAGGATGATCAATGGAAACAGGGTGCACCTGAGCTCAATTTCGATTACTGTAAGTACTGAATACTTACAGTACCAGTGAAAAGTTTGGACACACCTACTCATTTATTTATTTTATTTGTTTAACTTTTATTTAACTAGGCAAGTCAGTTAATATCAAATTCATATTTACAATGACGGCCTACCCCGGACAACGCTGGGCCAATTGTGCGCTGCCCTCGTTCCCGTGTTTATTTCTTACTATTTTCTACATTGTAGAACAATAGTGAAGACATCAAAACTATTAAATAACACATATGGAATCATGTAGTAACCAAAAAAGTGTTAAACAAATCAAAATATATTTGAGATTTGAGGTTTTTCAAAGTAGCCACCCTTTGCCTTGATGACAGCTTTGCACACTCGTGGCATTCTCTCAACCAGCTTCACCTGGAATGCTTTTACAACAGTCTTGAAGGAGTTCCCACATATGCTGAGCACTTGTTGCCTGCTTTTCCTTCACATTGCGGTTCAACTCATCCCAAACCATCTCAATTGGTTTGAGGTTGGGGGATTGTGGAGGCCAGGTCATCTGATGCAGCACTCCATCACTCTCCTTCTTGGTAAGATAGACCTTACACAGCCTGGAGGTGTATTTTGGGTCATTGTCCTGTTGAAGAACAAATGATAGTCCCACTAAGTGCAAACCAGATGGAATGGTTTATCGCTGCGGTAGCCATACTGGTTAAGTGTGCCTTGAATTCTAAATAAATCACAATGTCACCAGCAAAGCACCCCCACACCACCTCCTCCGTGCTTCATGGTGGGAACCACACATGCATTGATCATCTGTTCACCTACTCTGCGTCTCACAAAGACATGGCAGTTGGAATCAAAAATCTCAAATTTGGACTCGTCAGACCAAATTACAGATTTCCACCCTTCTAATGTCTATTGCTTATGTTTCTTGGCTCAAGCACGTCTTTTCTTGTTATTGGTGTCCTTTTAGTGGTGGTTTCTTTTCAGCAATATGACCATGAAGGCCTGATTCACGCAGTCTCCTCTGAACAGTGGATGTTGAGATGTCTGTTACTTGAACTCTGTGAAGCATTTATTCGGGCTGCAATCTGAGGTGCAGTTAACTCTATTGAACTTGTCCTCTGCAGCGGAGGTAACGCTGGGTCTTCCTTTCCTATGGTGGTCCTCATTAGAGACAGTTTCATCATAGCGCTTGATGGTTTTTGCTTCTGCACTTGAAAACCTTTCCGTATTGACTGACCTTCATGTCTTAAAGTAATGGATTGTCATTTCTCTTTGCTTATTTGCGCTGTTCTTGCCATAATATGGACTTGGTCTTTTACCAAATAAAGCTATATTCTGTGTACCACCCCTACGTAGTCACAACACAACTTATTGGCTTAACTGCATTAAGAAGGAAATACATTCCACAAATTAACTTTTTACAAGGCACACCTGTTAATTGAAATTAATTCCAGGTGACTACCTCATGAAGCTGGTTGAGAGAATGCGAAGAGTGCAAAGCTGTCAAGGCAAAGGGTGGCTATGTTGATGTCTTCTCTATTATTCTACAATGTAGAACAGTCAAAATTAAGAAACCTTGGAATGAGTAGTGCCAACTATTGACTGGTACTCTATACTAAGACATTTGTGAAAATTTGATAGCAATATGGAGTGGGAAAGCGGCTGTGCATTTGGACAATTGATATACACTGCCGTAAATAAATATAACATCTGTTTTGTCCAGGACTGGAGTCTACACAGACCATTGCACTATAGCCAATCAGAGCGACAGTAGACCTTTATACAAACAAGCCATTTGCCACACCGGCCTGGCATCATTCGCTTTGAACTGGACTGTGTTTCTACAGGCAGTAGCAAAAGCGGGACTTTAGATCATTAGAACGCATTTGCCAAAAGCCACAAAATACACCTGAATGGATTTCTGCTAATATGTAAATATGTGTAAATACCACGTGAGTCCTCTTACATTCGGGAGCAGTACAGTCCTATTAACTAAACAACCATGAAAAGGTTGGCTCTCTCTCTGTTATGCACATAAACAACAACAAGATCAACAACTAATGCTAGCCAGAGCAAGATGAGCTAAAATCTAATGAAGGAACATTAGATAAACACTTTTTCAGCTAGTTTGTTGTTAAAATTGCACTGATAAATGATGGGGAATTGTAGCCGCCTCATCCTTCTGCAGCTTCCCTGCCAATGCATGCTTGTCCCAACCTAGCACCCAAGCTAACTGGCTAAAGTTGGCTAGCTTGCGAGCTAGCTACCTCCAGACACAAATGAGAGAACACTTCACTCTGACAATTTTACTTGCTGATTGAGTAGAAGCTGATAATCTAGTTTTTACTCCGCTGGTCTCGGGAAGAAATGACCAGTCCTCACTGTCCGAGACCGAGTCAAGACCGAGTACCAATGTATCCAAGACCGAGACACTCAATATGTGGTCTCGAGTACCACAACACTGATAAATACAAACATTTTGACAATGTGTGTGTTTGTGATGGGGGAGGTTAAAATCATCACCTTGTTCATTGAACATGCTAAGCAGATACTCGATTACAACTCTCTTTTGTGCATCCATAGAGTTGTCGTCCCCCTTCCTGTTTTGTCACTGGCAAAAGGCAATACTTTCCAATTGGATGCACGGAATTTAAAAAAGACAGCCTATTTTGGGGTCACAGCTGGGTTTTGAGGAGTGTGCGCTGTAACGGTGACATGGGTCAAAACAGTCTTGTCATTGGACGATTGAGGGGGAATGGCTGAGAGGTGGCGGGGAGGGGTGGAACAGGCGTGGGACGATTAAACAACTGCCAGCGTTTCAGGGATCATAAATACTGAATCGAAAAGAGGTGACGTGCGGTGAGCATTTTTTTTAAACCTGTTGACGTGTCCTTCTTAAATAGAATGGGGATCAGTGCCTCCGATTACAAAAGCCGTCCTGCAGACGGGAGGGAGCCGGCCGGGCCGAGCGGCCCACACAGCTGACAAGGAGACCTGCTAAGAACCTGGGACAACAAGGAGGTGTTGATTGGTCTGAAAGCAAAATAGACCTGCCGATATACTGCCAGTCTACCCCTCCCTTTCTCTGGCTCCCTTTTTTATCGACGTGGCTCTCCTCTGGCTGACGGATGTAACTGTGACATGGACATAAGGGACGAGGTGGTCCTGGTCCTTTCATGTCTTGGACAAAGCCTCACCTTGCTGACAGAGGCCCCCCTTCACCGCTCATCTCCTTCATAAATGGCTTTTGAACTGCGGTGAAGTTTGAGACATTTTCAAGTTACAGATGAGGCGAGTTTTGCTTTGGAAACTGGACTTCCCCGTTGTTGTAAAATGTTGCACAATATATCGTTTTGCCTCTTAAACTCTCACGAAGGTGTTGATGCTGTAGTGAAAAGAAGCGTGAGGTAAATATACCCAGATTTGTCAGTTGTAGTCTAATCCCTGTGTGAGAGGGGTGGGTGGCTCCAGCTCTCTGTAGCCCCTCCTCTTCAGTCAGAGTAGGACCTCTATGTACAAGGCAGACTTCAGCCATCTCAGCAATGCTCATAAGCCCATGTTGGTTTTAAATTGTAAAAATTCCTGCTAAACTGGCAGTAGTGCAGTAGGTTATGAGTGGTGAAATGCCGTCCCTGAATTAACGACCTGGGAACACTTGCAGAGTAGTATTGTCTTGTTTTTGGGGAAGGGGTGTGGGTGAGAAGAGAGGAGAAGGGGGGGTGGGGTTGGTGGTGCTCTGTATCTCAGACAACGAGGTCAGGGGGAACTGAACTTGTGAACCAGTCGGGAGCACTGTTACTGTTGAGTCAAGTATTGGTCAAACTTATCCAGGACTCAATGCACAGATTCCTCTGAACTCAATATTAGGAAGGTGTTCCTAATGTTTGGTATACTCAGTGAATATGGTACATATAAGGAGAGATCTTGAAATATAGGTTTTGTTTTCTCAAGGCTCTCGGATCACCCATAAGGTTGTCTGCCCCCCATGTCTTTATATTTCAGATTTTCTCTTCATTGCATTGTTTTATATGGTTATATGGTTAAGCGCCATTGGGCAATCGTTTAGTAGTTTTACAGATTTTGGGATAAATAGACATTTGTTTGTGATAATGCAATGTGGTTTACTCGTCCATCAAACCGTCTTTACTCTGGTGGGGTACTTGGATGCATTTCAAGAACAGTGTTGATGTATTTTTATCGGCATTATCATCAGCCATTTTTATATGTCAAACATTTACTCCATTGTTCATCCTTGAGCACTAATGTACAGCTGCATAGTAGATAATTCAACCGGTTCAGTGGTCTCAATATACTGGGCCATTGAAAGGGGATCATCTCTAGGGACATTGAAGTTGTGACCGGCACTTTCATTATTAGTTTAGATAATTCACTCAGAATTATTCTTAAACAGTCCTTTATCAAGAGAGTTGGGAGTGACTCATCGGGCGAATGTAGTATCAGGCGCTGTCAGGGCAGGAGAGTAGAAATGGATGTAGGGCACGTCTAGCCAATGACCCATTGCAGTTGTGTACACAGAGATGCCCCACCTCTTGTCTACCTGTCAGACCGTCTGACACACACGACACACGCAGCCATTTTCTTTAAAGGTGACAAAAGGGATTGCCAATTGTTTTTCTGTTTATCAGAGGTGACATGGCCAATGGCGCAAGGGGGCGAGGAGGCCCTGTGTTGCCATAGCTAAATATACATCCCTGACAGCTCCATAATGGGTTCCAGGAAGTTCAGTCGAAAATAAAAACAAAGCAACATTTCTAGCTGATTGGTTTTGAAAGGCCGTTTTTTCCTTGTTGAATGGGAAAAATGTGGACTTCAGCATTCCATGGCAGTGATGCCAGTCTGATCGGATAGGCGCAGCCTTGCGTGTGCAGAACGAGCAGGGCGCGATGGAGACGCAGTGCACTGCAGAAAACGCACTTTATGGGAAAGACAATTTGGCCGTTGTGAAAATAGATGATATTGTTCAACACCAATCTTTTAAAATTGGCTTTATTTTGTCCCAGACTATTTATTCGGCAAATATTGGTCGGGGTTTAAATGCTTTTAACCTGATATAGCCTACTTTGGAAAATGTTGATGTAAAAGAACTTGCAATTTCTCACTTATTTCTACAGTTGGACAAGTGGAAGAGTGTAAAGATTGTGAGGAGCTGCATTTAGTGGTTTGGAGCTAATCCCTGTAAAGCCTATAATGTAAGCAACATTGTCTGTGTTTGCACTGTGATCCAAATGATGAGTTAAACTATGTTTCCAACTCAATCTGCAAGAAGATACTCTTAAAAACCAGTTTTTTCCCTTGCCAAGTAGAAAACAACCAACAATTCTGTTTTTGACTAAAGCATGTTTTCCTGATCAAGGCATTTTGTGGAAAAACATATGGAGAGAAGAAAATAAATACTTTAAACTATTTTCATAAACTTGAAGGCTTGGTCGATTCCATTTGACCATGTTGAATGTTTTGATACACTAGGCTCTGACTTGGTCAGTATTTAGAGTATTATGGTGTTATAAGGGTGTTTACAAAGCAAGTGCCTTGTAATGAATTCTATGGATAGTTAGAATTGAATCCACTCAAGCGATACTGAGGCTGACAAGGCGGAAGGTAAGTGAGGCGAGAAGAGGCCACAAGTCGTATGGATGGTTCTCCGTTAGATCTACATAAAAATATTTGCTCCTCGACTTTCTCATGTGAGAGCAGCCTCAATTGTTTACAAACACCTTGCCCGCCGTCACTTACAGAGCAGAATTCTGTCATGAATTCATAAAGATAATGCACTAGCTGGATCCCATCCCATTTGCTCAGCTGTTCGACATTACCCCACAGTATCTTGGAGGAGCCACTTAACAAGGCATGGTTTAAAATTACTGCACTCCTGGCAAACGGCCTCCGTATTAAACTCAAACACCACTTTTGTAAGTTGTTTGTATTCCTTTTTTTCCTTTGCCTCTCCGGTTTGGGTAAATTATGTGCTGAGAGATGTTTTATGACAAACAGCAAGCCCCAGGGAAGTGCACTTTATACATCACTAGAAGGGCCTGCCATGTGAACTGCGATAGTGGCTCAGTTTTTTTGCTCTACAGCCCCACTGCACAAATGCTGAGGGAAACTTGAAGGATTGCATTTCCTGGTATCTGTCGAGAAGACTGGAGAGTTAAGTTTCTCTATCCTGCTGACACCCCACCTACAGACGAAGGAGCATAGATCCTAGAACCATGCCAATAGCCTCGCTGCGGGATGGTGTCCATATAGCTTGGCCTCTCGGCCCTTGGCCCAGCCCCTGGCCTCTCCGTTTACCGAAAGCTGGTTACAGTATCGTAGATATGCGGACCCACGGGGGAGTCATTTATGACAGTTGTCGCCTTTAGTCCGCTAAGCCAGCCAGGGCATCTCCAGCCACTGAGCGGGGCATTTCAGAGCCCCAGTGGGGATAAACCCGATAGGTTTTTGTTTCCCCCGCTATGGAGCCCATGTGGCATCACTGGACAGAAATGTCCCTCCGCCCCCAAGCCTCTGTTGTATAAAGTCACCATGCGTTGCCATGGAGAGGACTGCCGCACGTGGAGGCTACGTTACACTTTGGACAGGACGCAACGTACATGTATTTTGTTATGAAATCGAATGTGAACATTCTTGGTTTGATGTACGTTATGGTGTAAGAAACTCCTTGTCATATTGTTGGATTATATTAATTAAGTCAACACTGTTTAAAAAAAGAAATCTCAGTTTTAGTACACACTTTTGGGAGTTTTTTCCAGCTGTACAGTGTTAACTCCACCCTTGGCTAGCAGTAACCTGCACTACTTATTAATGTGCGCCGCAGACTGGCTAAATGGTATACTAGCCGAGTGAGAGTGTATTGGCTAGGCTGCAAACTGCAGAGGGAGAGCGGCAGCATATGGAAGCTCTCATTAATGTGCTTTTGCTGTGTTTAGGAGCTGACTGGCTGGGGCGCGGTGGTTCGTTGTCCCCTCGACCCACCCACCCTCGACCCACCCTGCCTCCAGCCCAGGGTAAACTAAAAGTGCCAAGATTAGTATTAATCCCTCTTAATGCTGCGGCTCATAATATAGTCACTAGGTGACTTGAGACTAATCCGTCCAACCTAACTGCTACGATTTATTAAACACACGGAGGATTTGCTGTCAATGCTGGGCGGGTATCAAGAACACATCATGTCTAAATACAGTGGTATCAGACTATTAATACTGATGAAGCTGGGGCTGATTGGTACATTCAAATGAGGGCCTTGCACAGAGAAGGAGGCAGGGATGGATGAGAGGATGACTGCCCTTTCCACTGAATAATGTTTTTCCTGACGGTTGTCTATTACTCCTCGATCACACAGCGTTTTGGTACACCAGAACTACATTCATTTCCAATTGAACGCTGCGTTTGTCTTGCAGTATTGCGTTGCAGAGGCAGTTTCAGTGAGTCCTGTGTGGTGCATGCGTTGGATTTATCGAACATACGCATCAAATTCTATGTGTAGAATGCTTGGTGGGAATGGTAGCAGAAGGTGAATGTTTTTCTGCCCACATATCCAGATGATGCTGCATAACATTTTGCGCAATGATGCGATCAAGGCATTATTCCGCACAGTCTTACCTGCAGCTCAAACTGGTCATTGATTTTTAATAGGGATGAAACCATTTGAATCTTTGGTCAGACTGGTAGATGTTTCATTGATAAATCAATGCCGACACTAGAGCTGTTTCAAACATTTTCAAAAATCTTTTGGAAAAAAAAACTAACAATTTCTCTGTGCGCAACACCTTGTGTATATTTTCCTGGAGAAAGGTGACATCTTTAAACGAACTGAAGTGAATAAAAATCAACCGCACTAGATCCTTTACCTTCTAAAATGATGACTGGAAACTCTTATCTCCCTCACTAGCTTTAAGCACCAGCTGTCAGAGCAGCTCACAGATCACTGCACCTGTACATAGCCCATCTATAATTTAGCCCAAACATCTACCTCTTCCCCTACTGTATTTATTTATTTATTTATTTTGCTCCTTTGCACTCCATTATTTCTATTTCTACTTTGCACTTTCTTCCACTGCAAATCTACCATTCCAGTGTTTTACTTGCTATATTGTATGTACTTCGCCACCATGGCCATTTTTGCCTTTACCTCCCTTATCTCACCTCATTTGCTCACATTGTATATAGACTTATTTTTCTACAGTATTATTGACTGTATGTTTGTTTTACTCCATGTGTAACTCTGTGTTGTTGTATGTGTCGAACAGCTTTGCTTTATCTTGGCCAGGTCGCAATTGTAAATGAGAACTTGTTCTCAACTTGCCTACCTGGTTAAATAAAGGTGAAATAAAAATAAAATGACCATGTAGCCTAACAGTCATTAGTTTAGGCATGACACGCAACACCTCTTGTAGATCGTGTATTTAAATGTATTCTTTGCAGTGATTTATCCAGCCATTCATTCATGGTTTACCCAACCCTCCATTGTGTGAGCACAGCAGCAGAAGCACAGCTGGTCCTTACAGTAATGTCAAGGTGGCTGAGGAAGCGTCCGTGCTCTGGAGAGAATTTAGCAGTAGCCCTTGGGGGAATTCTATCTGGAGGGCAGCCAGAGCTCTGACTGTGTAATGCACCTTGGCGGGCTCATGCTAGCAGACAGGAGGTTTTGTTGTCATTTCGTGACGCCTCTACAGTGGACTCTTGTGTCCTAAACATCTGACGGGCCACTAGTTCGTTCACTTGGAGTGTTGGATAGATTTATTCCCATGCCCTAAAATCTCTAGTTATGGACCGACGAGTTGGAGGAGTGAGAAAGAGAGTAAGATACGTTTATTAGCGGCTGCAATGCTTGTGTTGATCACTGGCCCATTTCCTCGAATCAGTTCATCTTGCTCAGATTTTCTTTAAACAGCTGGTAAATCATTTGTTTCCTCCAGGAGAGCTAACCGGATAAATGTAAGCAATGCCTTCTACAAAGCAATAAATATTTTGAAGACAGATCAAAAAGATTGACAATGTCTTTCAGGTTTGTGTTCTCATTGATGGTTTTATAATTTTTTAAATGGCTGTTTTTGGCACAGTACAGAATATTTATTAAGATAATCAAACTCTTTGCCGCTGTGAAATGGAAAAGAAACATACAGGACTGATTCTAGAATAGAAGTGTGTTCAAATATTATTTGTAAGAAGCTCTTCAACAGCACTCCTCACATAAAAAGCATTGGTCTCTGTGAGTCCACACCGCTCGGCTTAAACCTGTGTAATCTGATTTTAGTATGCTCCTGTTTGCCAGTGGGTATTGTGTCTTGCTAACACAATAGCTGGGGCCTGTTGTCTATCTACAGTGTGTGGTTGCAGGATTCCTTCAGACCCCAGGGAATGCCATTAGATGGAAGCTGAAGGAATGCAGCAGGTGAAACAAATAGGGGGGAGTTGTCCCCCCGCCCCCCTCGCTCTCTGTCTCGCTCTCGCTACCCCCCCACTCATTCTTTCCATGCAGTTGTGGATGGTAGTACTCATGAGGAGGGGTGTGAAATCTAGTCCGATCCGGAGCATGTGTGCCGATTTATCCTGCCGAGCCGACCGCCATCTACAGCTTAACCTCTTACTGTACCAAACAGAGAGCCCCGCTCCTACCCCCGCCCTGACTCCCACCCCCATTCCTTCCCCCCACTTCTTTCCCAAGATGCACACCAGGATCGGCAAGGGTACATGGTCAAAGGATCAGATGGAAATTCTGTATCTTGCGCTCTGTTTATTTTCTGGAAATAGAGGTGATAATACCAGGCCACCTCATCTGAAGGGCAGCGTATGACAGCGAAATTACTTTGAAATAAAATGATGGAATTGGATTAGATAATGGGGGGCCGTATTTACCGTAAGGTAGGTAATTGGGAGAAAAAGGTTTATAGATCAACTTGGTCATGAAAACCACATTTTAAGATCATCCATTTGAAATGTCGTGAGAACTTGTTGAACATAAGGAATAATTGTATGTGTTTTGGTGCGTTTTTACACAGTGTATTCCCCAAAAGTATGGTAAAATGTTATCTTTAATTGTTCTAACCAGGGGGGTTCGCACAATCACAGTATTCCACTTGTACGCTTCTGCATCTTTTGGGAGGCATCAAAACAATTAAAGGGATAGTGTAAAATGTTGATTTTTAAATGTTTTTCTGCTTACTGGGAGTCATGGATACCATTTTTGTCTGTGTGCAGTTTGAAGGAAGTTGAAGGTAGTTTCGAGAGCGAATGCTAACTACTGTTACTTGACATAGGAATGCAAACTAGTCACCTTTCGGCAAAGTTAGCCATTTTGAATCCAAAGTAGGTGACCTACGTGATTTGTGTAGATCTGATGAGAAAAGTTTGGGGGGTTGTAAGCGAACGAGTGATGCACGTTTGGAGCAATGCTAGCTGTATCCAAGGCTCAGCCAATCGTTCACGTAACAACAGAATGCAGTACGCGACTGACGAAGAGACAACCAATTTGCTAGTTACAGCATCAGCGGGCACTCTTGAAAGACAGCAGAGAGTGGAAAGGCAGTTTGCCAGTTACAGCAGCGCGTCTCCTGAACGATAACGATAAGGTAGGTGAGAAGCCTGACCACGGAGACTGGGTTGAGGTGATGAAGCGTACTTCATGAGCTGTAACCGAAAAACAACTGGCATGTGGAAAGTTTGAGGTGAGGGAGAAAGTGTGGTGGAACAAGTATTGTTTGCGTTAAGTATCTTGCTAGCTGGATCAAATTCTGTTAGCTAGCCAGAGAAATGTTGAGCAACATTAGCCAACTTAACTGATCAAATAATTGAGTTTATGGTGTGAAAATTAGCTGGCTAATAAAGTCAGACAGCTAACGTTAGCTGGCTACCGTTACAACATCAGATGAGCTAACCTTAGTAACCTAACTATTTCACTATAGTATTAACTGGTATACGACTCCTTGCTGTTCCTCAAGTTATAACGTGTTAGCTGCTTACTGGACCCTGTCAATCTGTGTGAAATGTTAGTTCGTTAGCTAGTTAACTAGTTATCTGTGAACTAATGTTTTCCCTCTACAGTATGTGGTTAATTTTCAGAATGAGAGAATTAGGTGAAAATGGGGTGTAGCTTGTTAAACAGGTGGATTCAGGGATCAAGTGTAGCTGGAGCTGGGCCTGGCTTAAGATGGATGCCACTATAGAGGTGAAAGGAACACCACACACTTTCCCTCTTTCTCACTTTTTCAATACAGTGGATAAAAGGGGTATGCCAGGTGTACTCTGCCTGAAAGAGATCAATTATGCCAACAAACGGTATCATGCTCTGCTGGCACATTGTAGAACAAATGTCCACAGGCAGAAAGTGTACAATGTAATATTGTCCAGTGTAGACCAAAGATATTGCTTTTGCTGTGTTGAACTTGACAGTAACACGTGTGTGTGTGTGTGTGTGTGTGTGTGTGTGTGTGTGTGTGTGTGTGTGTGTGTGTGGGGGGGGATTATTACGTTTTTTACACAATGAATGTTATTTTTGCATATGTAGCCTTGTGCACTTGATCGATGTCTACTTTAGTGGCCACTATAATAGAGCAAAAATATAATGCCTGTTTGTTTCATTCTATTTCTACTTTAAGATGTTTTTTTCCCCCAAGTGAAATATTTTAGATGTGTGTGGTCACAAGAGGTCTATTATAAAGGCTGTCATGGCTAACTGCAATATTAGTGTATTGTTTATTCTCAAGACTTGAGTGTCATTTGCAGTAAAGTCTACGAAACAAATAACATTGGATTGCTTTCTTTAAATGTTTTAGCTGTGCGTTAGGTTCACATTAACCACTTTTATTTTACACACAGAGACTGATCATGTAGATCACATTCTTTGTTTAATTAGTTAAAACCTGCATTTCCCTCTAGCAGGGATTTGTTTTGCATGTTTCAGTGCAAAATAAAAGAGTGTCACCTTTTTGGGCCCTCGCCAGTTTGCATCCCTGTTGACAACCTTGCACAATCCCTTTTAACACACACACACACACACACATACACACACACACACACAGAGAGAGCGAGAGAACGGAACTGAACTCCATGTGTTTCACCCCCCTTCCCCTCTCGTTCTTTCTCTCTCTCAAATGTTTTAATTCAGCATGATAAAACATCCGTTATTTATGAGTTGATTGAGCGTAAAGTGTGCCCATCCATCATAGTGGCGACTGCAGGCTGTGAAACACATTAACTGGACGCCAGGGCCTGGCCAACCCTCGGCTGGAATAATACGGCTTCTGTGCAAAGTATGCAGCATAGAAAATACATTTTATGTACAGGATAACAGGTGCAAGGCAGCATAGCGCAGCACCGGTTCCCCTGGCCGGGAAGGTTTACTAATGAAGTCATGCTTTTTGAATGCGCTGGTTATGCTTTTTATCAACTTGCTTCCATTTTTATGTTGGGACATAAGAAGAGCTGAGTTTGTCTTTTTAAATCATCAAATCAAATGTATTTATATAGCCCTTCTTACATCAGCTGATATCTCAAAGTGCTGTACAGAAACCCAGCCTAAAACCCCAAACAGCAAGCAATGCAGGTGTAGAAGCATCGTCTGAGAACATGGACATTTTAGTTGTTTAGCCTAGACGAAAGGCAATACAACCATTGATTTGAGTATAAATATGAGATTATGGTTTAAGATTGACAACGGAAGAGTGTGTTTGAATTTGTAGCCCACATTCCTCAAGCCTTTGTCGACTGCCTGGCTAGTACCATGGCTGTATGCCCCTCCAATATTAAACGTTTAGCATGCTCGCTCTCTCTTTCTCGGTCTGTCCGGCTGTCTCGCTTTTTCTTTTTCTCATAAAGAGGGGAATTTCTCCCGAGTGAGGTCCTCTCCTGTTTGTAGTCAATATAAGTCCAAAGGGCAGTTTGAACAGAGCCCCCTGGGTCAGAGGTGCTGGCAAGGCTGTGTGTGTTTGTTTGGTCTTTAGCACTGCCTTTTTTAATATCTGGCCCAAGGTGTGGCAAACAAAGCATTGGTGGCCAGGGGCCTCCGTTTGGTTGACCTGCTGAAAGACTGATGGAGCGATTATGAAGAGAAGGCATGAAAGACTGGATTAGGAGACCAAACAGGCCTCTTGTTTATCTGTGATTTAAAGTTTATGCTGTGCTGTCACTTTCACAGCCCCCTACGCATGCATGGACGTGCACAGTGCACACGAACACACTCACACTGCGTGCCTCCACCTCTGTCCCCAGCCAGCAGTGGGGGGACAAGTATGCTAGCAGTTACACAAAGCCACCATCAGGCACAAAGGGTTTCCGTTGAGAATAATCGCCACGTTTAGTCCTGCTTTGACTTCGGATTAATCATGTTGGTGGTTTAGACCTAGTCAATGTGTTTAAAGATGGGCATCATGAATGAGGGAGTCCTTTGCATCCAAGGGTTTGCAGCAAATACTACAACAAGCCTCTATTGTTAATATCAGAGAAAAATGTGATGCACTATGTTGGCTAACTTCGTTGTTTAACTAGTCATTTAGCAGATGTTCTTACCCAGAGTGAATTACAGAAGCAATTAGGGTTAAGTGCATTGCTCAAAGGCAGATTTTCTTTTCGATCTACAGATTTTTCCCCTAGTCTGCTCGGGGATTTGAATCAGCGACCTTTCGGTTACTGGCCCAACGTTCTTAACCGCTAGGCTACTATAGAATGGGGTCCAAAATTGGCACCCTTGATATAGATGAGCTAAAATAAATATTTCAAACACAGAGCTATGGTGTATTCTCCAAACATTTGCAAAAAAAATATTTTATGCTAATAAAATTGTTTAACAAGTCATTTTTCTCAAAAAGGTAGGTGTCAAAATTGACGCCTCTGTTTTCAATACCTTACCTTACGAGGTTAACGCAGAGACTTTTTCTAAAATGTTTTATGAGTTGGAGAACACATTGGGAGGGATCTTAGACCATGCTTCCATACAGAATCCTTCCAGGCCCTTGATATCCTTTGTCTGCGCTTATGGACTGCCCTCTTCAATTCAAACCACAGGCTTTCAATGGGTTCCCAAGACTGAGATGGCTATTGCAAAATGTTGATTGTGTGGCTAATTAACCATATCTTGTAGATTTTGATGTGTGCTTGGGGTTATTGTCTTTCTGTAAGGGTCACTTGCGGCCAAGCTACAGCCTCCTGGCAGAAACAACCAGGTTTTTGGCCAAAATGTCTATGTACTTTTGAATTGAAGCGGGTAGTCCATAAGTCCAGACGAAGGATATCAAGGACCTGGAAGGAATCTGTATGGAACCATAGTCTAAGATCCCTCCCAATGTTTATTACTACATTTTTGAAAAAGGCTCTATACCATTATCCTCACAAGGTGACTTATTAAAAGATATTGAAAACAGATGTTGGTTATATTGACCCCTACCTTTTTGAGAGAAAAAAACTATTTCTCTAAGTAATTGTAATAGTATAAAATCAGATATTTTCCCAATTTGTCTAAGCATACAATATAGCTCAGTATTTGAATTATTTTATTCAGTAATTTTTGCTCATCTTTATCAAGGGTGTAATAGTTTTGGACAACTGTATATACAAATGCAAACTATATTCCATTCCCCACTGGAAAATACTCCTGCGGTAGCCCTGCAAAAGCTACATAGTTACTTCTGAAGCACTTGGAAAAGTTTTAATTTCTCTGGGGCTTTTAAATTGCCTGTTTAGGTTGTGTCGAGGCATTGTTCAAAGCATCTATAAAATACCACTGTGGGTTGGACGAAACGACCATATGGAGTTCCACAACATTGTTACATCCTAATTGCCCCCTTCGACAAGTGCCAATTTCCTTCAAGAGAAGGCGGGAGTGAGGGGAAAAAAAGAGTAAAGGAGGGGGGGCTCGTCGAGTTGACATGCATCAAGCTTCTCCCGACAGATGGATAAGACTGTAGTCCAGGACTTGCCAGCGTGAGATGAAAATTCTCCCTGGATTTCATTTTAGGCTTGCTGGCCTTGTTAAAACGTCCCCTTTCCCCCAGCATTAGGAGCCGGCTGTTTGAAGGGCCCCGACTCTAATTCCAGGAGCGGGGCTCCAGATCAATAACCATCAGTATTTGGTTTTGGGCTGCTGCACTGGTCAACCCCCACACCCCCCTTAACCCTGCTCCCCATTCATGCACCCAGGGTGAGGGTGTCATTTTGACGTAATTTTCACTGTGAGCTCATGGACTGTCTGAATTGGAGTCTGCGTGTGTGCTGTAGTAGAGCCTCGTAGATAAAGGGATTTGACAGGTCTGCTGTTGCACATTTTATTTTTGTTACTGTGAGGGCACATTAGCATCAGGTTGTGTGCAGTGCATGCACTACAGTGAGTGTGCTCATACTAGGGCTGTCCCTGACCAAAAAAAAGAGTTGTCTATTCTTTTGACCAATCGATTCGTTTGACATTTTTAAACGTGTGAATTTTTCCATATTGACACGTCCTATGTGTTTTAATCAAATGAACTATATTCACTGAGCTTGTATGATGCTTTAAGCACACTGTTTGATTAAATAATTAAGAGACACAAATTACTAGAGGGAGTCCGACCAGAAATTGATTTGATTGCTGGGCCAGGCTCAGACTTGCACCCGTTGTCTCTCTCTCTCCTCCCTGCTGCATCGGCCCCCTCATGACATCAAAGTGTTTATCGCGCTGTAGGTGTTGCTGAAGCTGCAACATACAGTACCAGTCAAAAGTTTGGACACCTACTCATTCTAGGGTTTTTCTTTATTTTTACTATTTTCTGCATTGTAGAATAATAGTGAAGACATCAAAACTATGAAATAACACATATGGAATCAGGTAGTAACCAAAACAGTGTTAAACAAATCAAAATATATTTCATATTTGAGGTTCTTCAAAGTAGCCTCCCTGTGCCTTGATGACAGCTTCGTACACTCTTGGCATTCTCTCAACCAGCTCCATGAGGAATGTTTTTCCAACAGTCTTGAAGGAGTTCCCACATATTCTGAGCCCTTGTTGGCTGTTTTTCCTTCACTCCGGTCCAACTCATCCCAAACCATCTCAATTGGGTTGAGGTCAGGTGATTGTGGAGGCCAGGTCATCTGATGCAGCACTCCGGCACTCTCCTTCTTTGTCAAATATCCCATACACAGCCTGGAGGTGTGTATTGGGTCATTGTCCTGTTGAAAAACAAATGATGGTCCCGTAAGCGCAAACCAGATGGGATGGCGTATCACTGCAGAATGCTGTGGTAGCCATGCTGGTTAAGTGTGCCTTGAATTTTAAGTGTGCCTTGATCATCTGTCTACCTACTCTGCGTCTCAGAAAGACAGTTGTTGGATCCAAAAATGTCAAATTTGGACTCATCAGACCAAAGGACAGATTTCCACCAGTCTAATGTCCATTGCTTGTGTTTCTTGGCCCAAGCAAGTCTCTTCTTCTTATTGGTGTCCTTTACTAGTGGTTTCTTCGCAAGAAACTCGACCATGAAGGCCTGATTTAATGCAGTCTCCTCTGAATGATGTTGAGATGTCTGTTACTTGAACTCTGTGAAGCGTTGTGAAGGCCGTCATTGTAAATAAGAATTTATTGTTAACTGACTTGCCTAGTTAAATAAAAATAGATATTTGAGCTGCAATTTATGAGGCTGGTAACTCTAATTAACTTATCGTCTGCAGCAGAGGTAACTCTGGGTCTTGCGGTCCTCATGCGAGCCAGTTTGATCATAGCGCTTGATGGTTTTTGCGACTGCACTTGAAGAAACTTTCAAAGTATTTGAAAAATTCTGGATTGACTGAACATGTCTTAAAGTAATGTTGGACTGAAGTTTCTCTTTGCTTATTTGAGCTGTTCTTGCCATAATATGGACTTGGACTTTAACCAAATAGGGCTATCTTCTGTATACCAACCCTACCTTGTCACAACACAACTGATTGGCTCAAACGCATTAAAAAGGAAAACATTTCCACAAATTAACTTTTAACAAGGCACACCAATCTGGTTTCCTCTCGAGTTATAGATGTGTCACTGCAACCTTAAAGGTCCTCAATGATGTCACCATTGCCCTTGATTCTAAGCAATATTGTGCTGATATTTTTATTAACTTGTCTTTTGATACGGTAGACCATTCCATTCTTGTGGGCCGGCTAAGGAGTATTGGGGTCTCTGGGCTGGTTTCCTAACTACCTCTCTCAAAGAGTGCAGTGCATAAAGTCAGAATCTGCTGTCTCAGCCACTACCTGTCACCAAGGGAGTACACCAAGGCTCAATCCTAGGCCCCACGCTCTTCTCAATTTACATCAACAACATAGGCAGTATGAAGCTCTCTCATCCATTTATATGCGGATGATGGTCTTATACTCAGCTGGCCCCTCCCCAGATTTTGTGTTAAATTCTCTACAACCTAGCTTTCTTAGTGTCCAACAAGCTTTCTTTACCCTGAACCTTGTTCTGAACACCTCCAAAACAAAGGTCATGTGGTTTTGTAAGAAGAATGCCCCTCTTCCTACAAGCAGTTATTACTACCTCTGAGGGTTTAGAGCTTGAGGTAGTCACCTCATACAAGTACTTGGGAGTATGGCTAGACAGTGCACTGTCATTCTCTCAGCACATATCAAAGCTACAGGCTAAAGTTAAATCTAGAATTTGTTTCCTTCATCGTAATCCCTCCTCTTTCACCCCAGCTGCCAAACTAACCCTGATTCAGATGACTATTCTACCCATGCTAGATTACGGAGACATCATTTATAGATCGGCAGGTAAGGGTGCTCTCAAGCGGCTAGATGTTCTTTACCATTCGGCCATCAGATTTGCCACCAATTCTTCTTATCGGACACATCATTGCATTCTATACTGCTCTGTAAACTGGTCATCTGAGGCCTTTTGCTTTTTGGTAGTCCGTCATTGTAAATAAGAATTTGTTCTTAACTGACTTGCCTAGTTAAATAAAGGTTAAATAATAATAATAATAATTGAAATGCATTCTAGGTGCCTACCTCATGAAGCTGGTTGAGATAATGCTAAGACTTTGCAACGCTGTCAAGGCAAAGTGTTGCCACTTTGAATTATCTCAAATATAAAATATATTCTGTTACTACATTATTCCATGTGTTATTTCATAGTTTTGGTGTCTTCACTATTATTCTACAATGTAGAAAAGAGTAAAAAATAAAGAAAAACCCTTGAATGAGTATGTGTGTCCAAACTTTTGACTGGTACTGTATATACTCCATTTCTGACTGAAAAGTTCCGTTACCGAAATAACTCATTTGTTTAGGAAAAACATTCCCTATTCCCTCTATCCTTGCTCTTTTTACGTGACACATGTTTTACATCCACGTGACCAAAGACCTATTCAAAGACCTATTCACATGGGACTAGTATTACTAGAGACTGTTGGTTATGTAATAATTACTCCAGAATGTCCATTATTCCAGAGGACAATTCACAATTTTTTCCCAAACTGCCCTGTGTAATTCTTTCTTTTTCCCCAATAAATTGACAGTTATGACGCAACCCTGGAGGCTTTTATTCTAGGTGTGAAGATACAGTATTTCAACATGTCCAGGTGATGGGGCCACACTGATAACTCAAGCTTGGTTCCCAAGTTTCTAAACCATACCAAACCATCTTTCCTATAGTGTCGCCGTAATATTTTAATTGAGGAAGTGTGATCATAATCATTAGGATTTTGTAGGGATCCGCAGTACCTCCTAAATTCCCCCCCCCCCAGCCTTCAGATGTGCGTTAAACAGTGCAATTGCACTTGAGATCCATTTTAAGGCTATGTATGAGAAAGTCAAATTAGGTCAGTTGTATGCTGTTGCTTTGCTATCTATTAACAGTAAGGGTTGCATTAAATAGGCAAAACATTTTTATGAAGCATTTGGTAATATTCAATTCATAAACACATTCACTGTGAAAGTTGATAGGCTACATGTAGGCCATTCAAATATAGCTTATGTGCAGCACTTAGTTCAATTTATCATATCAGTTACTTGTGCAAACCGCGAGCAACACCTGTCAAACTCAGACTTCAGAATTCTCTCAAAACACAGGAATGTCAGTTCGCACTGGACTAGTATTATAAGAGGTCCTTGGAATTTGACAAACTTTAGGTTATTCTGGTTGGAATTGTTACACTCCAGCCATGAAAAGTGCTGACATGGCAGATTCAGACGGGACAAAAATTACAGATGTAGTGTTTTGTGCTCGTGCACATAATTACATTACCCAACCTCCACAAGTAAAACTAATCCCATCCAAATAGGGCACAATAGGGACCAAAACTCTGTCTGTGGACGTTGAAATCAAGGCCAGTCTGGACCCCATCAAATCTGAACCAAACCTAGACGTCTACGATTGGTTCAGATTTGGACCGGACCAGAAACCAATGTCCGTGGATGGGGAAATGATGGCTGGTCAGGAACTGCAGCAAAAAAAAAAGACGTCCAAAAGGTGTAGGCGTCGGTGCGTGCTTACTGAGGTGTAGCCGACAGTGTTGCCTCAAATTGAATTTTATGAATGCCCATCTATGTGAGAAGCCTACCGTTTGTAAAACAACAACAAACGATTTCCGGACAGGACCAAAAAAAGATGTCTGCTCGTGCTTACCAGGGTGTAGCCTACCATGGTGGTGTGCAATGGAATTTTTCACCGTTTGTCAACCAGGCCATTGCATTGGCTTTATTAGTCCTTATTCCTGTGGCTAATCAATTGAGCTATATAAGCACTGAATATAAGCTAACTCGTGATGAAGTTCGGTATCGCCAGCCTATTTGCAATGTTTTTACACAGCCGGGAAATGCAGAAGTATACTCGTTCTACCATATCCTATATCTGCCTTACGATTTATGTTAGATCATTTTGTGGACTGAACGTTGGTGGATGCATCTCTCCAACAGCACCCTGGAGATTCACGCTGGGAATGGACATGCAAAATATTTTGCGTCCCTGCCTTAGACTAAGTGGGCACTACTTATCAAAGGGCGGCATCAGCGCTCACCTAAAAAGCCCATATGCCACTGGTTGAGAGAGATTGTCATTGTTTTTGGGAAGAATTATGTAAGGTTTTTACGTGTTGTTGGTGTATCTTGGTCAGTTTAGCTCAGAAAATGCTGCACTCGTCAACATGTTGCCATAGGTGGCCACTTAATCCTGCCTAATGAGCGGGCAGGCCGTGCCTATAGCATATCATAATCACGTCAATAAATTGGTTCTAACAAACTCTGAACACAGTAACACATATGACAGAAAAATGGATGCAGAGGACGTGACAGACTCGAAACACGTTGCTCAGGAGGTATAGGGAAAGTCAGATGTGGAATAAATGTGACTAGTTGTGGAAAATACTGGTGAAAAAGGTAAGGAGCAAGCTCTGTGTGCATATTATGATTACAATATAATTACAAAATAATTTTCCTGACCGTTTTGAACATTGCGAACACTAAATAAAGTATAAGCCTACCAGAGAGTCTAAAGTTTTTTTGCCTTGCCTTTATAACAGCAAAGATTAAAAACAGTCGCATTCCGTCGTGAATGCAATTTCCGAAATGTAACGGTTTATTTAATGTTGAAACGAATTATTCAAGGCTCGTTTTATTTTAAAACGGAAATGCTTGATTGCATTTCAAATCATGAATGACTCATATGCTGTGTGATGACATGAACAAATTAAATCAAATCAAATGTATTTATATAGCCCTTCTTACATCAGCTGATATCTCAAAGTGCTGTACAGAAACCCAGCCTAAAACCCCAAACAGCAAGCAATGCAGGTGTAGAAGCACGGTGGCTAGGAAAAACTCCCTAGAAAGGCCAAAACCTAGGAAGAAACCTAGAGAGGAACCAGGCTATGAGGGGTGGCCAGTCCTCTTCTGGCTGTGCCGGGTGGAGATTATAACAGAACATGGCCAAGATGTTCAAATGTTCATAAATGACCGGCATGGTCAAATAATAATAATCACAGTGGTTGTCGAGGGTGCAACAGGTCAGCACCTCAGGAGTAAATGTCAGTTGGCTTTTCATAGCCAATCATTCAGAGTATCTCTACCGCTCCTGCTGTCTCTAGAGAGTTGAAAACAGCAGGTCTAGGACAGGTAGCACGTCCAGTGAACAGGTCAGGGTTCCATAGTCGCAGGCAGAACAGTTGAAACTGGAGCAGCAGCACGGCCAGGTGAACTGGGGACAGCAAGGAGTCATCAGGCCAGGTAGTCCTGAGGCATGGTCCTAGGGCTCAGGTCCTCCGAGAGAGAGAAAGAGAGAATTAGCGAGAGCATACTTAAATTCACACAGGACACCGGATAAGACAGGAGAAATACTCCAGATATAACAGACTGACCCTAGCCCCCCGACACACAAACTACTGCAGCATAAATACTGAAGGCTGAGACAGGAGGGGTCAGGAGACACTGGCCCCATCCGACGATACCCCTGGACAGGGCCAAACAGGAAGGATATAACCCCACCAACTTTGCCAAAGCACAGCCCCCACACCACTAGAGGGATATCTTCAACCACCAACTTACCATCCTGATTCAAGGCCGAGTATTGCCCACAAAGATCTCCGCCACGGCACAACCCAAGGGGGGCTGCCAACCCAGACAGGAAGACCACGTCAGTGACTCAACCCACTCAAGTGACGCACCCCTCCTAGGGACGGCATGGAAGAACACCAATAAGCCAGTGACTCAGCCCCTGTAATAGGGTTAGAGGCAGAGAATCCCAGTGGAGAGAGGGGAACCGGCAAGGCAGAGACAGCAAGGGCGTTCGTTGCTCCAGAGCCTTTCCGTTCACCTTCACACTCCTGGGCCAGACTACACTCAATCATAGGACCCACTGAAGAGATGAGTCTTCAGTAAAGACTTTAAGGTTGAGACCGAGTCTGCATCTCTCACATGGGTTGGCAGACTATTCCATAAAAATGGAGCTCTATAGGAGAAAGCCCTGCCTCCAGCTGTTTGCTTAGAAATTCTAGGGACAATTAGGAGGCCTGCGTCTTGTGACCGTAGCGTACGTGTAGGTATGTACGGCAGGACCAAATCGGAAAGATAGGTAGGAGCAAGCCCATGTAATGCTTTGTAGGTTAGCAGTAAAACCTTGAAATCAGCCCTTGCCTTAACAGGAAGCCAGTGTAGGGAGGCTAACACTGGAGTAATATGATCACATTTTTTGGTTCTAGTCAGGATTCTAGCAGCCATATTTAGCACTAACTGAAGTTTATTTAGTGCTTTATCCGGGTAGCCGGAAAGTAGAGCATTGCAGTAGTCCAACCTACAAGTAACAAAAGCATGGATTAATTTTTCTGCATCATTTGTGGACAGAAAGTTTCTGATTTTTGCAATGTTACGTAGATGGAAAAAAGCTGCCCTTGAAACAGTTTTGATATGTTCTTCAAAAGAGAGATCAGGGTCCAGAGTAACGCCGAGGTCCTTCGCAGTTTTAGTTGAGACGACTGTACAACCATCAAGATTAATTGTCAGATTTAACAGAAGATCTCTTTGTTTCTTAGAACAAGCATCTCTGTTTTGTCCGAGTTTAAAAGTAGAAAGTTTGCAGCCATCCACTTCCTTATGTCTGAAACACAGGCTTCTAGCGAGGGCAATTTTGGGGCTTCACCATGTTTCATTTAAATGTACAGCTGTGTGTCATCCGCATAGCAGTGAAATTTAACATTATGTTTTCGAATGACATCCCCAAGAGGTAAAATATATAGTGAAAACAATAGTGGTCCTAAAACGGAACCTTGAGGAACACCGAAATTTACAGTTGATTTGTCAGAGGACAAACCATTCACAGAGACAAACTGATGTCTTTCCGACAGATAAGATCTAAACCAGGCCAGAACCTGTCCGTGTAGACCAATTTGAGTTTCCAATCTCTCCAAAAGAATGTGGTGATCGATGGTATCAAAAGCAGCACTAAGATCTAGGAGCACGAGGACTTAATGATTGATACAGTAGCCTATAGAAATTTAGAAATGTAGGCCTAAGTAAGTGACGGTATTAAGACTAAACAGGATGTGCTCTTAGGCGTACAGCTCGATGGTGGTTATACAAGGTTGCTATTTTTTTTATTTAACCTTTATTTAACTAGGCAAGTCAGTTAAGCACAAATTCTTATTTACAATGACCGTCCACCCCGGCCTAACCCGGATGACGCTGGGCCAATTGTGCGCCGCCTATGGGACTCCCAATCATGGCCGGTTGTGATACAGCCTGGAATCGAACCAGGGTCTATAGTGAAGCCTCTAGCACTGAGATGCAGTGCCTTAGACCACTGTGCCACTTGGGAACTTACTAATGATAAAGACATTACTTATTATTATTATAATAGTAATAACAATAAGGAGATCCCAATTTTCTTTTTATTATAAATATAATTTCCCCGACAATTTGGAACAATGTAAACACTAAATAAATTATAAATAATACCAGAGGCTGTTCTAATGACAAAAATAAAGGTAAAGCCTTTGTTACAGCAAAGCAAAGATTAAAAACGGACACATTTGTAAAATTGTTTAATTTACATGTCCATGCTTGAGGCTTAGTGCACACGGAATCAGTAGGCTATTAAACAAACACTCAAACAGGCAACAGAAGCAGGATCTCTCTTATTTCTGTAGATATATTGATGATTTATAAAGCCAGTCACATTTAATACATAGGCTATTGATTATAGACCTAAATAAGTTTGGATTTCCACTCCTCACTTTTCTTAAACAATAAGGCAAGTGCTGTTTTCTCATCTCCTCGTTCTGCTGCTGCCTCCGCCGCATTGTTCTTAACCCAATATGCTGGTTAACTTTTTGGCTATGCACATAGCAACATTGTCTAAGAAAAGGCGCCAATTCAACAGCGCACTGATGCTAATAGCAACCGCAATCTAATGAGGGAGAAAGCGCATTTGTTATAAAATAATATTATTTGTATTAGTGTTGCACTATTTTTTATGTAATATAACCATATACAATTTCAATAGCACATGTGTTAGACTGATGGACTGTGCCATCCCCACGGTCTCCACAATGGATCTGTCCACTCAGCGCGAATCAGACAGGTGTGTTGTACACCATGATATACAGTTGAAGTCAGAAGTTTACATACACTTAGGTTGTAGTCATTAAAACTCATTTTTCAACCACTCCACAAATTTCTTGTTAACAAACTATAGTTTTGGCAAGTCGGTTAAGACATTTACTTTGTGCATGACAAAAGTAATTTTTCCAACAATGGTTTACAGACAGATTATTTCACTTATAATTCACTGTATCACAATTACAGTGGGTCAGAAGTTTACATACACTAAGTTGACTGTGCCTTTAAACAGCTTGGAAAATGCCAGATAATTATGTCATGGCTTTAGAAGCTTCTGATAGGCTAATTGACATCATTTGAGTCAATTGGAGGTGTACCTGTGGCTGTATTTCAAGGCCTACCTTCAAACTCAGTACCTCTTTGCTTGACATCATGGGAAAATCAAAAGAAATCAACCAAGACCTCAGAAAAAAAATTGTAGACCTCCATAAGTCTGGTTCATCCTTGGGAGAAATTTCCAAATGCATGAAGGTACCACGTTCATCTGTACAAACAATAGTATGCAAGTATAAACACATGGGACCACGCAGCCATCATACCGCTCAGGAAGGAGACACGTTCTGTCTCCTAGAGATGAACGTAATTTGGTGCAAAAAGTGCAAATCAATCCCAGAACAACAACAAAGGACCTTGTGAAGATGCTGGAGGAAACCGGTACAAAAGTATCTATATCCACAGTAAAATGAGTCCTATATCGACATAACCTGAATGGCCGCTCAGCAAGAAAGAAGCCACTGCTCAAAAACCGCCATAGAAAAGCCAGACTACGGTTTGCAACTGCACATGGGGACAAAGATCGTACTTTTTGGAGAAATGTCCTCTGGTCTGATGAAACAAAAATAGAACTGTTTGGCCATAATGACCATCGTTATGTTTGGAGGAAAAAGAGGTAAGCTTGCAAGCCGAAGAACACCATCCCAACCGTGAAGCACGGGGGTGGCAGCATCATGTTGTGGGGATGCTTTGCTGCAGGAGGGACTGGTGCACTTCACAACATAGATGGCATCATGAGGAAAGAAAATTATGTGGATATATTGAAACAACATTTCAGGACATCAGTCTGGAAGTTAAAAGCTTGGTCGCAAATGGGTCTTCCAAATGGACAATGACCCCAAGCATACTTCCAAAGTTGTGTCAAAATGGCTTAAGGACAACAAAGTCAAGGCATTGGAGTGGCCATCACAAAGCCCTGACCTCAATCCCATAGAAATTGTGGGCAGAACTGAAAAAGGGTGGGCGCAAGCAGGCCTACAAACTGGACTCAGTTACCCCAGCTCTGTCAGGAGGAATGGGCCACAATTCACCCGACTTATTGTGGGAAGCTTGTGGAAGGCTACCCGAAACGTTTGACCCAAGTTAAACAATTGAAACGCAATGCTACCAAATACTAATTGAGTGTACGTAAACTTCTGACCCTCTGGGAACATGATGAAAGAAATAAAAACTGAAAGAAATCATTCTCTGCTATTATTCTGACATTTCACATTCCTAAAATAAAGTGGTGATCCTAACTGACCTAGGACAGGGCATTTTTACTAGGATTAAATGTCAGGAATTGTGAAAAACTGAGTTTAAAGGTATTTGGCTAAGGTGTATGTAAACTTCCGACTTCAACTGTATATATATATATATATATATATATATATATATATATATATATATATATATATATATTTTTTTTTTTTTTTCTCTCTACTGCTGGACTAAACAGCCTATCAACCAAACAATCGGCCAGTCGACTAAAGTGGGTCAGCCCTAGCTCATACACATTCACAATGGTTCTGCTAGCTCATGAAAGGCGTTACGTTAAATTAACATTTTTAGCTGTGGAGACGAGTCTTAAAATGTCAGAACATGGAGGAGAACTGGGAAATCCGGTAGAACAGAACCAGCAGACTCCAGACCTCGTAGGGTAAGAGTTGATTACCCCTGGTCTAGACTCTAGAGAGCCTACCCTTCTTACCCCTTCAAAGTAGGAGGATTCATATGCAGAATAATCAGATCAGATTGTGATGTCATGCTGTTGTCCAAAATCTCATCACACCTGAACAGGCTGAAATTCCAGGCGTGCCGCTAAAAGGGCTTTATCATAATTTTCACAATTTCAGTGTTATTTCGACATCATAGTGTGGAAAGATTTTTTTTTTTTTTACAAATCTTGTTCTTGAATGCACTGTCCCTTTTTAAATAAATAAAAAATGCTTTTTAATTGTGGAGTTGTCAGTGACTAACAGGGTCCTAATGGAGGAGGTGTAGCGGGACCTGTGTTAGACTGGGCAGAGGGCACCAGGACTATATGACTGTGTAAAATGTGACACAGCAGTCTGACAAATTAAGTTATTCATCCTTTTGTGATTAAATTAAGCAAATACAAAGGGGCCACCAGCCCGAGTGCCGAGAGTCAAGCAGTGTTTGTATTTCTGGTGTTGTAATCGTGCTGCTCTGAATAGCTGTCCCTCTGCCCATCCCATTTCCCTCACACACATGCATACACATACACCGTTTGGAAAATTGGCTTTGTGTTTGTAGAGTGTAATGCATAGTTCTCATGGAATTCAGATTTCTCTCTGTTGGTTCAGTTGAATGCACAACAAGGGGGACATTTATCACCATTTAATGAAACTGGATATGATGGCCATTGGAGCTCTTAGTTGATGTTTTTTTATACATGGAAGTTGGTCGCTAAAATCACAAAGTTATTCCGTAAGTTTGCTGTGCTGTGTAGGCGTAAACTGTGTAAAGCATATGTGTTATGTTATTTTCTTTTGAATCTGTGGCTTAATCTAACTTTTAGTCTAAGTATGATTATATTCGGGCTTCAAATGACAAAACCGAACTGCCCACTTCGTGCAAATTCGTGCCTATGACTTTTCCTATAAAATTACTTTCAAATAATTTTTAGTCTAGGTTTCGTTTCAGGCCTGGGTTTTATTTATGGAGCGAAATACCTGCCAAAAGGTTGACCGTACATATCGTTAGGATCGTAAGACAATCCATACGTAAATTGTTAGGATTGTAAGGAAAGCCATGTGTGAAACATGAAATGTAAACGTGAAATTTCATCTGTGAACATACGAACACCATGTTAGGATTTCAGACTAACATTTTTAGCTTGAAAAAAATCTTCTTGCGATTCTGACGTACAATATTACCTTTCTGAGTTTTGGCAGTTTCACCTCACCACGTACACCAAATGTCCCGTGAGGAGTGCTACGAGAACAAGCATGACGCACTATAAAAAAACGGAAGTCGGGGAAACCGGAAAGAAGTATCCTGCATGTTTTCAAGTTAAAAGTCTCCATTCTCTATTACTCCTCAGTTTACTTCACATTTAGGTAGCTGATGTAATGGATTTGTTTGCCAGCTCAAGTCTAGATACCACTACCTGTATTATGCCTACAACAGCATGGGCATCCCCATGCATGCATCTTATCAAAATATGACTAATTCAGTATTGCACCATCAAATTCTATGTGCTCTGTCTGCAATCATAACCAGTCTTATCTACCAGAAATAATGAAACAATAATAGATGTTTGCTAAATCTATGTATTATTTATGACCACCTGAGCGGCCATTCCAAATATTTTGATATTTGTTTAATCACTGAAAATCTTGCCAAAGCATATTCTGTAGGAGGTTCTAATATAAATGTAAAATAATTTGAAATTATTTTTATGAATCTGGTCATGGACTTTGAAATGAGCAAGGGAGAGGTTAAACGTAGGCTGTCGGGCATAAACTTAGTCCCACACTTTAGAATAACTCTGTTGCAGTGGCCTGAGGTTGTCTCTGTATAGGCTATTCCCTCCATTGCGACACTGCTGCCCAGTTGAAGAGCTTGTGATCTCCATGCAAGCACCACAGCACCATGCACCTTCTGAAAAGCCCTTCTGGAGGCATGCAACCATAGTCATTATACCCTAATGTAGGCCTATTTGCCTACTAGCCAAATAAAGTGCAGAACATGCATGATGCGTGCAACTCCTCATTCCAACATATTTGAGCCTTTCATTCATACTTCAGTCAGTATGTCATCCATTCAGTATTTGCAATAGGAACTAACTTAAAGAGAATAGAACAGTCGTATCCATTAGGTTTATTGAAATCCATGTGTGTTCAAAATGATCTAAATTCTCAAGTTCTTTTAGCCTATCACTTTAATATTTCAATGTTTTAATTTAGGCCTATTCAGATAAAAAATAAGCCTTCAATTTGTAGGCATTGCAATTTAGGCTATCATTTTGGTTGCTGGTGTCTTGTGTAATATTTGTTTTATAACAGTTTTATTATAGGGCTCCCCTTAAAAAGGAGACCCTAGCTCACAGGCCTAAATATAGCCTCTAAATGAATTTTAAACAAAATAGTTGAAGAAGCACGTGCAGTGGCTGATAGGGAAAACAGATCTGTCAATAAGAATAGGATATAGATAGTCTTGGGCATTTGGGACCCCTTGGCTATTTCACTCAGGACAGGTTATAGCCAAGACTTAATCAATATTTCGTTTTGTCTCATGTATTGATATGGATATAGCCTCTGCGTGGTGGGGTTGTGCTTCACAAATGGTTATAACAAGCCTACGTACAGAGTGGAATTCACTAATAAAACAGTCAAAAGGTCTAATATAAGGCCGACAGTCCGTGCTCCCAAATACTGGAAAAAGTGTGGTTCGTTAGGTTACATGATCACCACAGTAGCCCCACGCAGCTATAAAAAAAAATATTATATGGCCGTTAAGTAACACACAACAGCATGGCATATTTAGATAGCAGAATAGGCCGCCTAGCCTAAATCTTATTTACTTTCTATTTTACAGCTCAGGCGTTTATTCTAGATAAGGCTCTTCTGTGTCTTTAGCATTATCTCACAAGTCATTTGCTGAAGGCCCAAGCCTATACTACGCCATCTGTTGGTATAACGTCGTTATTGATTGCAGTTCTAAAACAAGCTCTAGACTTTCATTTTGGAAATGAAACCGGAAGCTGGAAAGCAACTCTAACGTTTGGGTTAGAGTCGCTTGATTGACTAGCTAGCTTAAACTAGCTACATTCGGTTCTTGTCCTTTGCTGATGCCACATTACTGATGACAAGTTTGTATGTATAAAAAATATATTTAACTAAGTAAAAGGAGATGTAAAGTAATAATTGAACGTGTAAATGTTAATTCATAGTCGTAACAGGGTATGTACGTTTACAGACCTAATTTAACTTTTACGCTTCATGTTTCACGCTTGGTTTTTCTTACGATCCTAACAATACGTATGTTCAACCTTTTGGCAGGTATCTCGGTCCATATTTATTTGAATGGTACCACCCACCAGCATGGCGCTGTTTATTAATCAGAAACACATGCAAAGTTGGAGTCGCGATAGAGCTGAGCAATATAATAGATAATATTATTTATATATATGAGTGAGCAAAGCTGTCATCATGGCAAAGGGTGGCTACTTTGAAGAATCTTAAATATAAAATATATTTTGATTTGTTTAACACTTTTGGTTACTACATGATTCCATATGTGTTGTTTAATGGTTTTGATGTGTTCACTATTATTCTACAATGTAGAAAATAGTAACAATAAAGAAAAACCCTTGAATGAGTAGGTGTGTTCAAACATTTGACTGGTACTGTGTGTGTGTATATAGGCCGTTTACCATTGGAAAACATTTATCAGTTCCAGTCTACTTAACGGGATGGGTCTCCCATAGATACCAATGCAATAGCAGCTTGGTCTGATCTACTTACTGTAGTTCATTGATTTCCATTGAACCAGAAAAAAACGGAGTGGGGTGTCTCACTTCCTCTTCAGTCTCTGACTACAGCTTTTCGCTTTAGCCGACACTTGCGTGATACGGTTGAATTTTAGAACCCCACTTCCTGTCATCCAAAGATGAATGGTTTCGACCACTAAGGTTTTAGCCAAATTCGTTTTGCATGACCCGGTGCCCCAAGTTTGCTCATTTTCTACCTTTCCATTGATTCTTAAAACAAATCTCCACCCTTCCAGGGCGCTGGACCATGCAAAACGAACTCGCCCATTGCTTCAGTAGTTAGGCTATCCATATTACCGGAGCTTATATTCTTTCTATTTCTATGGTGGATTCGCAGCCGCAATTCAGATAATGAATTTATATATAGCTAGCTAGCTTGCTGCGGTAACAGAGAGAACAAAAAATATAGCTATTTGATCATGTCCGTGTGCATGTCCAAGTAAACTCTGCAAAGAAATAAACGTCCCTGTTTCAGGACCCTGTCTTTCAAAGATAATTAGTAAAAATCCAAATAACTTCACAGAACTTCATTGTAAAGGGTTTTAACACTGTTTCCCATGCTTGTTCAATGACCCATAAACAATTAATGAACATGCACCTGTGGAACGGTCGTTAAGACACTAACAGCTTACAGACGGTAGGCAATTAAGGTCACAGTTATGAAAACTTAGGACACTAAAGAGGCCTTTCTACTGACTCTGAAAAACACTAAAAGAAAGATGCCCAGGGTCCCTGCTCATCTGCGTGAACGTGTCTTAGGCATGCTGCAAGGAGGCATGAGGACTGCAGATGTGGCCAGGGCAATAAACTGTAATGTTCGTACTGTGAGACGCCTAAGACAGCGCTACAGGGAGACAGAACGGACAGCTGATCATCCTCGCAGTGGCAGACCACGTGTAACAACACCTGCACAGGATCGGTACATCCGAACATAACACCTGCGGGACAAGTACAGGATTGCAACAACAACTGCCCGAGTAACACCAGGAACGCACACTCCCTCCATCAGTGCTCAGACTGTCTGCAATAGGCTTAGAGAGGCTGGACTGAGGGCTTGTAGGCCTGTTGTAAGGCAGGTCCTCACCAGACATCACTGGCAACAACGTCGCCTATGGGCACAATCCCACCTTCGCTGGACCAGACAGGACTGGCAAAAAGTGCTCTTCGCTGACGAGTCGCGGTTTTGTCTCACCAGGGGTGATGGTCGGATTCGCGTTTATCGTCGAAGGAATGAGCGTTACACTGAGGCCTGTACTCTGGAGAGGGATCGATTTGGAGGTTGAGTGTCCGTCATGGTCTGGGGCGGTGTGTCACAGCATCATCGGATTGAGCTTGTTGTCATTGCCTGCAATCTCAACGCTGTGCGTTACAGGGAAGACAACCTCCTCCCACATGTGGTACTCTTCCTGCAGGCTCATCCTGACATGACCCTCCAGCATGACAATGCCACCAGCCATACTGCTCAATCTGTGCATGATTTCCTGCAAGACAGGAATGTCAGTGTTCTGCCATGGCCAGTGAAGAGCCCGGATCTCAATCCCATTGAGCACGTCTGGGACATGTTGGATCGGAGGGTGAGGGTTTCCCCCCAGAAATGTCCTGGAACTTGCAGGTGCCTTGGTGGAGGAGTGGGATAACATCTCACAGCAAGATCTGGCAAATCTGGTGCAGTCCATGAGGAGGAGATGCACTGCAGTACTTAATGCAGCTGGTGGCCACACTAGATACTGACTGTTACTTTTGATTTTGCCCCCCCCCCCCCCCTTTGTTCAGGGACACATTATTTAATTTCTGTTAGTCACATGTCTGTGGACCATGTTCAGTTTATGTCTGTTGTTGAATCTTGTTATGTTCATACAAATATTTACACATGTTAAGTTTGCTGAAAATAAACGCAGTTGACAGTGAGAGGACATTTCTTTTTTTGCTGAGATTACAAGATTGAGTCTCACCAGAGAGGTTGTTGTTGCTGAGGGTGGTGGTATGGACCTGCTCCAACCCGCCAGAGGCACTTCGCACCATGTGACGGCCCCCCCTTTGTTCAGGGACACATTATTCCATTTCTGTTAGACACATGTCTGTGGAACTTGTTCAGTTTATGTCTGTTGTTGAATCTTATGTTCATACAAATATTTACACGTGAAGTTTGCTGAAAATAAACACAGTTTATTGAGAGGACACAGTGAGAGGACGTTTCTTTTGTTGCTGACTTTATTAATGACGTCTGGAATATGACACTTTCACTAAAATGATCAAACGGCAAGAGTCAGACACATCAATCCTCAACATATCAACAGCTGGTATAGGCACGGTTTAGCTGAGACTTTTCTATTGACATTTACGCTGGTAGTCATTTTCTGAAATAATTATCTCCTGACTTGCAATAGGCCTGTCTTAAATGAAATGGTGCTCGGATAACTTTCATTGGCTAGCTAAGGTTAGCATGTTAGCTAGTTACACTGGCAGCTGTCCGTCAGTGCCTTATTTGTTGTTATTTCTCTGCTACATGTGGAAATCACCACAACTTTCCCACCCCCAATTCCTGAATATGCATTAGCAGCCTGCGTCAGTCTTCCAGGTGAAACCTAAATTATATATTTTTTTGCTCTAGGACAGGAATTACTCGATGTTGATGCGTCAACTTTCTCTGTGGGATTTTTAACTTACTGTACTGGGACAAGGATGTAACTAAATGTAGCAGAGCCTGGTGAGAGGACACTGCCACAGACCAGAGCTAGGAAGGTTCTCTGGGTATAGAGGCTCAGTGAGGCAGAGTAAACGGTTCAAACCTAGGCTTTATTACATCATTTTACATGCAGAAATCCTCAAGAATAAAGAACTTAAAGTATAACTTCAGTAACTAAGGTTTCTCTTAAACAATGTATTATCTCCCAACCTGTCTGCTGCCCCTGGTGGCACGACAAGTGACTGCAGTTTAGGTGGCTGCAGTGGTTGTGCTTCTGGGTGCACAGGGGGTATTGGCCAGACTCCATCTGGTTCCCATACCTGACATGAGGACACCTTGAGCCAAGGAGGCAGTGGCAGCTGCTTGGAGTCCCCCTCAGCATGACAGGGCAGCAGGTAGCCTATTGAAAGTCAATCACGCAAATGTACCATTTATAATGCTTTGTGGTCTTAACATCTGGCACATAACAGCACAATTGCCAGAAAATAGCCTGACATAATTTTTGGTTAAATTGACATCCATTGATGGAAAATGATCTGGTGAGTTTAATAGGGGTGAATTATATTTTCTCTTGTGACATATTCAAATTCCTTTATTACGTAATGTCATAGCTCGCAATATTTTTTATTTTGAGAAAAAAATTATTTTGCTTCTAATGTCATTACAAGTTACTACGATATTCCTTAATTGGCTCAATAACATTATGGAAAAAGGGTTTATTGTATACATATGATAACTCCTCTCTTGCTGTGAAAAAAAATGTGGCCTAAATATACTGAACAAAATATAAACGCAACATGTAAAGTGTTGGTCCCCTGTTTCATGAGCTGAAATCAAAGAACCCAGAAATGTTCCATATGCACCATAAGTGTATTTCTTTCACATTTTTGGAACTAAGTTTTGCTTACATCCCTGTTAGTGAGCATTTCTCCTTTGCCAAGATAATCCACCCACTCGCCATGTGTGGCATATCAAGAAGCTGATTTAACAGCCTCATAATTATACAGGTTCACCTTGTGCTGGGCACAATAAAAGGCCACTCTAAAATGTGTAGTTTTGTCACAACACAATGCCACAGATGTCTGAAATTTTGTGGGAGCGTGCAATTGGCATGCTGATTGCAGAAATGTCAACCGGAGCTGTTGGCAGATAATTGAATGTTAATTTCTCTACCAAAAGCCGCCTCCAACGTTGTTTTAGAGAATTTGACAGTACGTCCAACCGGCCTCACCATCATGTAACCACGCCAGCCCAGAACCTGCACACCTGGCTTCTTCACCTGCGGGATCGTCTGAGACCAGCCACCCGGACAGCCGATGAAACCTTAGAAATAAAGCCCTTTTGAATGTTTTAATATTAAATAAAAATAAATACAAAAAAGAAGTAAGATACACAAACTAATAGTGTAATTGTAGAACGCTTTTGAAAAGCAGCATGTCTTCAACTTTGTTGCATTCATCTGACCATGCAGAGTGAACGTCAAAGTACTTGTGACTCCGTGGTCAAGCAACTGCTCTCTCCTTGAGTGACAGGGGGCAGGGCTTGGTGTGGTTAGCAGCAGAAAGAGGAGGGAGAGAGACTCAAGTAGCAAATTAAGTAAACTATTAAAACTGACATAGGCACAGAAGTTGCGTATCACATTTAACAAACCAAACATTGAAATACCATTATAGAAGGTAAAGTAAAACTCAAACCGGTCCTTGTATCAATACCAGTATATAGTAAAATACGGTATACCGCCCGGCCCTACAATCCACCCAGTGATGGCTAGGGCTGACACACAACTCACACAAGCCAAACTACCCCTCCATCTGTGAGAGATTGGTGTCCAGGGATGTAGACAGCCCTGGGTAGCTGGTGCAGAGGGGGTCTGAATCCTTCTGTTCCGGAAGCGGGGTGAAATGCTTGTCTCCCATCAGAGTCTTGTAGAGCAGTGTGAAGAGGTCCTCTTGAGCTTGATCCTCTTGCTTGCCTACTTTTAGCTTTTCTTCTTGGCATTACTTTAACTTTAAATGAACCATCCTCTGCCTCTAGGGAGCGATGTACCGAGACCGAACAACCTAGCTGATGGTCCTCCTGGCCAGGAGGACGTGCTGGTACCTGCTTTCTTCATCATTTGTAGCAGAGCCTGGGGAGTGGCCACTGCCACGGACCAGAGCTAGGACGGGTCTCAGGGTACAGAGGCTGAGTGAGCCCGAGTAAACAATTCAAGCTTAGGCTTTTATTGTATAATTTTACAAACCCGAAATGCTCAAGAATAAGGAACTTAAAGTATAACTTCAGTTGCTAAGGTTTCTCTTAAACTAAATCTTATCTCCCAACCTATCTGCTGCTGTCTCCAGTCCTTTCTTCCTTGAATGTGAGCAGCAGCAGCCTACTCAACTGTTTGGGCTAATTAAGGATTCTCAGCTAGCCTCTATTAGCCTCCTAACTGGGAAGGTGCTGGAAGGCACCCTAAGGTTTAATGCCAATGTGCTAAGAATGTACATTTTTAGTCTGAAAAGTGAACCTAGATATTGTACTGTGCACCTGTGCGTGTTGTTTTTTGCTGTTCACTTTTGAAGCAGCCCTCTCAGAAATAATGTTCTGCCTTGATCTCGTACTGATCTCTGCTGATTTAGTTTTTCTACTTGACTTCAGATTCACCATACATACATCTGCAACAAACAAGAACAATGCTACATTAAGTAAAAAAAACTGATATGAATGTTGATATCAGGACATTCTGAGGGTCTTGTGAATCTCTTCTACTGGTGCCTACAGTGCCAGTTAAGTAGGAGCTCAGCTCCTCGTCCCTCCTAGTATTCCATGTGTTAAGCCCTTTCTGCTCCACTGCCAATGTGCATACGTTAGATGGCACGGACTGAGGTGCTTTCCTGGGGGCAAAGGATCAGGCTCTCCCTGTCTCTGCTTTGGTCGGTTGCAGAGGTAGGCCACACATGGCTGCTCACACCAAGCAGAACAATGGGCTATAGTTCCAAGATGGCCAAATGTCCTCTAACAGCCTCAGAAAATGGTTCTAACACACACACACAGACAGACAGTTGGGAGGCAATTTACATGGATGGTGAGTGACTTTCATCCTCTCTTTATATAGGGCAATGTCAGCCAAAGGTCAACCTGGTTATGGTGTGATCGTCTCACTGTGGTGGTGCGGTCGTCTTTATTTATTTCACTCTACAAGCCCTGGAGATTGAGCTGAACTACAGAGCCATATTTAGCCTTTATTTAAGAAGATTGGGCAGGCCAGCCAGAGACTGTCCGATGGCCTAGCCCTTGCTTACCGATGGCCAGTCGGATCAATACAACACAATTGAGTTCTCCAAGCTGAGGGTCTTTGAGACGCAGCCGTGGCACTTACGGGGTGATCGCTTTTGATGAAGTCTTTATCAGCCTCTATTGACAGATTCAGTTGAGCAACTTCCTCTCCCGTCCCTTGCTCCTCTCCCAACTGTAAAGTAATGGATACTAAGCCCCCTCCTTTAAAAGTTTCTAAGAGCTGATGGAATGATTGATAGGAACACAACCCCTTTAAGTTTGTTTTTGTTATTTCTGCCTTGATATCTGATGGAGGAAATTACTTTCCAGCGGAGTTCAGGTGACCCCTATGGTTCTTTGAGACCGTTGTTCAGTCCGATACTGCAGCTTTGTGGCAAAACTTACACCAAATGGACCTACCCCATCAAAGGAGCATAGAGGGAGAATACAAAGAAAACATCAGCTCCCCCAAAAAAATGAAGAAAAAGAAAAAGCAAGCGGGAGGAGATTTACTTTTAGAAGCAAGTCTAAGAGCAACCTGGCGTCCGATGAAGGATTGTGGAAATTTCGAAATGATTACATATTTGATTTCCAAACATGCCGCGGGGGTATTGGATATCACAAGCTAATGCGTGGCGGTCACATGTGCACTGTTGGAAATTTGGTCGAGGCTCGTCTCAGCCTTTGAAGTCACAAGTTGTTTTTTCGCGTTTAGAGTAGCTGCTCCAGAGGAAGCCTAATCCATGTGATATTGCTATGGCAAGCAGTATTTCTACACAACACTCCAAACAGTGTTCGTGACTCCACTAATTTGCCGTTGTTGTTTTACCTGCTTTGTATTTTGCAGCCCCTCTAGACCCCCATCTCTCTCTCTCTCCTCTCTCTCTCTCTCTCTCTCTCCTCTCTCTCTCTCTCTCTCTCTCTCTCTCTCTCTCTCTCTCTCTCTCTCTCTCTCTCTCTCTCTTAGTTACCCTCAGAGGGAGCTGTTACCCAAGCCTCTGTGGATTGGCCCGAGGTGGTTTCCCAATCGCGAGAGATGCAAGGCGAACTGGATTTCTGTGAATTGATTAAGAGGAAGATTTGGTTCATGTTCTGCAGCTGTGTTTGGTTGGCTCAATGATGTAACCTGACTTGAATCTTTAATTGATACACCGCAATCTGCCTCTTGTGGGTGCTTTAGAATAAGTTTGTTCATTGTTTTTCACTCTATGTCAATTTTACACATCTTTTGTCATTGTTTTGGAATATGTAAACGTACAAGCACTGTTGTCGGGCATTATGGGATTTCTTCCAGTCGCTGTGACCCTGCTGCACCACCAGAAACCCCCACCCCCACACCAAGCCCAGTCACTCTCCAGTCAATTTCATTAATGCTAAATCCCACATCCTACACAGCTGCCTTTAAAAAGAGCTTTTGGAAATTGAGTTGTAATAAGATACCGTGCGCTACCAAGGTGAATAAGAGGCGGTTCTTGAATGCCTCTCTCTCTCTGTGTCTCACCCTCTGTCTTTCGCTCTGACACACACACATTTTGCTCCATGTTGTTCCCATCTCTTACCGTGCTGTAGCAGCGGGAAAAGGTTACAGCCTCCACAGCAGCTAATTCCCCATTGATCTGCCCTGGGGCACCATAGCTGTTTACACAGACCTTTTATAGAGAGCAAAGCATATTAAAGGCAGAGAAAAGTCCGCACACTGCTGTTGACCACTCTGTTCTGCATGTTTGTGCACAACAGCAGAACTGAGGGCTAAGGTCCTACCGAGACTTCCCACACTTGGTTGGGATTTGCAAATCCCACTGCCATAAGGGGAGATATCTGAGAGCATTAAGATATTGGAAAATAATATTGCTCCTTTTTCAGAGTAGAGGCCATGTGATCTCTAATCAAGTTATTTTCTTATTTGTATACAGTGCATTAGGAAAGTATTCAGACCTTCACTTTTTTCACGTTATGTTACATTAGCCTTACTCTAAAATGTATCATTATTTTTTCCCTTCAATCTATACACACAATACCCCATAATGACAAAGTGAAACAGGTTTGTAGAAATTTTAGCAGATTTGTCCACTGTCCCACAGTTGACAGTGCATGTCAGAGCAAAAAACAAGCCATGAGGTTGAAGGAATTGTTCGTAGAGCTCCGAGACAGGATTGTGTCGAGGCACAGAACATACCAAAACATTTCTGCTGCATTGAAAGTCCCCAAGAACACAGTGGCCTACAATCTTTTTTGTGTATTTTTTTTGTACTTTTTTAGCACTTTTTCTCCCCAATGATATCCAATTGGTAGTTAGTCTTGTCCTATCGCTGCAACTCCCGTACAGACTTGGGAGAGGCGAAGGTCGAGAGCCATGCGTCCTCCGAAACACGACCCTGCCAAGCCGATCTGCTTCTTGACACGCTGCTTGCTTAACCTGAAAGCCAGCCGCACCAATGTGTCGGAGGAAACACCATGCCACAAGGAGTCGCTAGAGCTCGATGAGACAAGGACATCCTGACCCGGACTAAGCTGGGCCAATTGTGCGCCGCCTCATGGGTGTCCTGGTCGGGGCCTGCTGTGACACAGCCTGGGATCAATCCCGGGTCTGTAGTGACTCCTCAAGCACTGCGATGCAGTGCCTTAGACCGCTGCACCACTCGGGAGGCCCGCCTCCATCATTCTAAAGTGGAAGAAGTTTGGAACCAAGATTCGCTGGTCTGATGAAACCAAGACTGAACGCTTTGGCTTGAATGCCAAGTGCCACGTCAGGAGGAAACCAGGCACCGCTCATCACCTAGCCAATACCCTCCCTACGGTGAAGTGTGGTGACAGCATCATGCTGTGGGGATGTTTTTCAGCGGCAGGGACTGGGATACTAGTCAGGATCAAGAGGAAGATGAACGGAGCAAAGTACAGAGATCCTTGATGAAAACCTGCTCCAGAGAGCTCAGGACCTCGAACTAGGCCCGGACTTGAACCCGATCGAACACCTCTGGAGAGACCTGAAAATGCTGTGCAGCGACATCCCCCCCATCCAACCTGACAGAGCTTGAGAGTATCTGCAGAGAAGATTGGGAGAAACTCCCTAAATACAGGTGTGCCAAGCTGGTAGCGTCATACTTAAGACTCAAGGCTGTAATCGCTGCCAAAAGTAATACAACAAAATAGTAAAAGGTCTATATAGTTATGTAAATGTGATATTTCATTTTTGTTTTGAAAACATTCATTATGGGGTATTGTGTGTAGATTGAGGGGGGAAAGCAATTTAATCCATTTTAAAATAAGTCTGTAACGTAACAAAATGTGGAAAAAGTGAGTAAGTCTGAATACTTTGCTAATGTACTGTACAGTGCTTCTTCCTTTAAAAGTTATGAGCTTATGTCGCAACCGTTAGTGGTAGATGGTGGCATTCTGTCATTGCACCACACTATCACAAGGGGGAGTTAGAACGCTGATCTATCGGTAGTGTAGACTGTGGCAATTAATGGAGGCTTTTTCAGTCTGAAAGTCTCTCCTCTGGCATTAGAGTCCTGCATCAGGCAACACCAAAAAAACTGTCGGTGGTCCAGGAGACAGGGTCTTTTTCAGGACCCTGTCTTTCAAAGATAATTTGTAAAAATCCAAATAACTTCACAGATCTTCATTGTAAAGGGTTTAAACACTGTTTCCCATGCTTGTTCAATGAACCATAAACAATTAATGAACATGCACCTGTGGAACGGTCATTAGGACACTAACAGCTTACAGACGGTAGGCAATTAAGATCACAGTTATGTTCAGGGACACATTATTCCATTTCTGTTAGTCACATGTCTGTGGAACTTGTTCAATTTGTCTGTTGTTGAATCTTATGTTCATACAAATATTTACACGTTAAGTTTGCTGAAAATAAACGCAGTTGACAGTGAGAGGACGTTTCTTTTTTTGCTGAGTTTACAATGGGGGGAATTTCACTAGACATGTGGACTGACGATTTTCGAAAAATAGGCACGGTGTTCTCTCCCTCTAAAAACAGAAATAAATAATTCTAAATAACAAACGGGCTTTATTTACATGTTTTCCCCCTTTATTCAGATTACAATCTCTCACTTTCGATTATTTGAAACAAAATCATCTACAAAATATCGTTATTCTTTAAACAAGCCATAGCAAGTTGGTTGCAATTTCAGTTACAAAAAGGGGGGGGGGGGGGGGAGTAAGGACCTTGTCTGTCGGCCCTGCATTAAAGACCAAAATTGGTTAAAAAAAATTGTGATTAGTAAAAATATATACCAGTTTTATTTAAGGACCAAAAAATGGACAGCTGTGCCTTATAGATTGCAAAATAGGTGGGAAGACATTTTCGATGTACCAACTCCATGGCACATGGGAAGAGATTTTCGTTGTACCGACTCCATGGCACATGGTTTATGAATTGACACACAATTTCCCGTTCATTTTAACCTACTGCAGACCTAAAACCTATGGGTTTAACCTTCCTAAGGAATGATTATATTTGCGATAGAAGCTGCCTCTTAATGAGTTCCGAGCGCCGATCTGTTATCCAGCGATTATTAGTAATAATAATAATAATAATGAATGACAGAGCATGGGGACTGGTCTTGATAGATCAAGCAAATTTTTATTTGGGCATGTTAGGATTATTTTGCACTTCACTTGTAGTCACTTAGTAGCTTAGGCCTACAGTACTCTCGACTGGTCCAGTTGTACAGCGCCATATTTTCCTAACTGAAACCCTTAATTAAATCGCTTTAGCCGTGATTTCAAAATGAATCAGTTGATGCATTGGTCCAGAGCCAGGTGGTATTGGCGGAGAGTCACCTGTGAGCTCTGGAACTCGACCTCCTGTTTCTGGTGTTTTTTCTGATTTATTTACAAAATGGTCATTTTAAATGCCCGGCTACTCTAGGTGTGACAATCCCCCCCAACTTGCAATGTATTCAATGTTTATTTCAACTACATTTTAGTTGCACTTCCCCCCCAGCTCCACGACCACAGGTAAAACCTTGCTGAGATGATCGATGTATTTGTTGCATTGTATCGTCAATTTCTCAAGACAAAACGTCTTGATGGCCTTCACCAGTTCATCTTTGCTTGTAGGCTTACCGAGTCCACCAAATGCATTGTTTTCTAACCACATCAGGATTGCTCCATAACGAATTACAATGGGAATAAATATAATTGAATGACAGATATATTGGAATAAAGTAGGCTAATGAAGGCAAAAAATTGTTGCTTACTGGAACATCCAATTGTTATAATAGGATTTGAAGCAATAGCCAACCCGCGTTTGGTCAACTATTTCAGCACCGTTTCGCGCTGCTCTGAGACAAGCAAGACTACTTAATAAACATATACATTTTAAAACAGCTTTTAAAAATTGAATTAAATAATATATTTGTCCCATTGTAAAGTGTAGCCTAAAGGCCAAAATGGGCAAACTTGCAATGTATTCGATGCTTAAGTACTCTAAAACCAGATTTGCCCCAACAACGAAAAATGCATCAACCCCTACAAATATATAAATGTATTATTAACCCTGCATTATAATTGTATAAAAGCCCCTTAGATATGAATTTAGAATCCTCTAAATTGAATTAGATCTACTATTGTACAAGGACATTTTATTGATCTGCCAGTATTTTCATTTCGAGATTCCGGTAAACTCTTTGTTTCCTTTTGTGTCCTACCAATTATTATTGGATTATTCACCATGGCAACCAATAACATTTATTTCTTAGTTAGGTTGGCTTGTTTGCAGAATTTACAGCCTGCTACGCGTATTATTGGATTATTCACTCATTAATGGCTTTGGATCAAAATAAGTACCAACATTCTTTCTGATAGTCTTTAATAAATACATGTTTTGACCAAGTTAACCTGCTCGTGTTGTGTGTGTTCAATTATTTGTGACATTGTGGCGTTTTAAATCATATTGAAGATAGAAGACGCCTCTTAATGAGTTCAGAGAGCCGATCTGTTATCCAACGATTAGTTTAATAGCCCGGATACTGTAGGTGTGAATCCCCCCAACTTGCAGTGTATTTGATGCTTAAATACTTTTAAGTTTTACACAGTTTCTGTTCATCAACATCTTTATGTTTTCGTTAATAAAATAACGAGACTTTCAAAATACAGATGTTTATTTCAGCTACTGTACATCTCAGCTACGTTTTAGTTGCACTTTCCCCCAGCTCCATGACCATGGATAAAACCTTGCTGAGATCAATATATTTGTTGCGTTGTTGTATCGTCAGTTTCTCAAGCCAAAACATCTTGATGGCCTTCACCAGTTCATCTTTGCTTGTCGGCTTGGCAGAGTGACGGATACATTTTTCAGAATAAAGTAGGCTAATGAAGGCAACAAATTGTTGCTTACTGGAGCACCCAAAGTCATCCAATTGTTATAATAGGATTTGAAGCAATAGCCTACCCTCGTGTGGTCAACTATTTCAGCACCATTTCGCTCTGCTCTGAGACAAGCATGGGGACTGGTCTTGATAAATCAAATAGATTTTTCTCAGTTTCGGTGTTGGTTAGCCTACAATTAGAGTGTGGAAATGGTCGGATTATTTTGCTCTTAGTAGCCTACTCCCGACCGGTCATGTTGTACAGCGAAACCCTGAGGGGTTTCATTTTTCTTGGAATAGAAACACTATAATATTAGTCAAATTATTACATTTAAAATCAATCCCATATACTATGTTCTTACAAACAAGCTTTTAAATGATCTAGTACAGCCTATATTAAAAATTGTCAAATGCTTCTCAAAGATGCCCTCTGGTGCTCAAACTAGCATTAACGGCAACTATAGCTGACAATTAAATAACATGCCATAGAATTCTGCGGCAGCCCACAAGATGTGGCACAACTTTTAAAGGAAGAACCACTGTGTATATAGTTTTAAATGATCACTTAAATTGATCCACCAAAACACAAACCTACCAATACATTTAAAGCTGTTTGTATTCAGTGTTGCAAGTGTTGACTGACCTCTCCTCTCTGTCTCCGCAGAGCTGTCGGATGTGGAGCCCAACGTATTCCTGCGGCCCTTCCTGGAGGTAGTACGATCTGAAGACACCACCGGACCAATCACAGGCCTGGCCCTCACCTCTGTCAACAAGTTCCTGTCCTACGGCCTCATAGGTGAGCAGCACAGCTGTCATCATACATACAGACAGACCGGTCAGGGCTGTTGTCTAAGCATTTATGTTATATACAGAGAACATTGTATGGTGCTCTGTCAGTTATTTAGCCTTGATATTGTAAGTAATGTAGCATTGACAGAGATTTCTGTGTGGGACCACTACGTTGTTGTTAAAGACAGCTTTCCATTTGGAGGGGACACTTGTTTATATTGTCAATCTGTGAGAACACAGTCATCATGGACTCCCTCTGGCTCCAGGCATGCCAAGAATGACGAGTTCTGATTTATCGACGCTTAAATGGACTTGTTGTTTACTACAGAAATGGCACAGCCCGTCCTTGCTAGCATCATCATGGAAATATGGCAGGCGTCCGCCAGTTGTCAAAAGTGTGAAGAAAGCATGTATCACCAGATGTTGTTCTAAATGGCAGGGGTTGAATAAATGTTATCTCCGACGTCAAAACAGCTGCGACGCTTCGCTAAAATAAATAAGCTCCATTGTAACATTGAATAACACCATTTATCGCGTCCCTGTCCTGAACATGTTGTTTTTATTGGGCTGTAATTTTATCATTCAGTTGTTATATTGGCCAAATATCCGGTGAATACAACATATGTGGGAAGGGTAATTTGATTTCAGCTCTACGACCATTGCTTTTGGCATGTGTCCTAAGGTGTACCGTAGTTGTCTTTTTCGAGTCTGATCCCACAAGCCCTTGGAATACCTGGCAAACTGAGTCTAGATGCACGTCCTCACACACACACCACTCTCTCACAAACCACAAGCACACACCATCACAGATCAGCCTCTCACAAATCACTCCCAGAGCCCCTGTCTGTCACTCCAAACCCAACGCCTGCTTCCTAATCCTATAACCCCCCCCCCCACACACACACACCTCATCAGGGGAGTTCAAATGGGTGGGAAACCATGGCAACGTGACCCTGCAGCCCTCAAGACAATGGCCCTCCAGCGCAGAATGAAGAGAAGGATATGACACGCTCAGATATTACCCTCCGTTTGAATTCAACCCGTGTTCCTCAAATGCTGTGAGGTCTTTCCCAGCTTGTTAACACACTGAAGTCAACGGCATCATTTTTCCCTACACCATCTGTCTGCTCACACAGAAAGCGGCTCGTTGGATCACAGTCGTTAGACGTATTGAGGAACTGAGGAAACACTGGTTGTATTGGACTCTGATCGTACATAAATACATGCATTTTTCAACAGCATATTACTGTACAATGAATGTAGTGTAGTTAAATACTTAAACTTTCTATTAAAATGATAAATAATGAGAGTTTCAATGGAGATTCTGCATTTATAAAGTATTATGATTTCAATCGTAAAATAAATTCTACAGCTTTGATTAATTCAATTGATTCATTCTAGGCCTTCCCGAAAAGGTTGTAAAATACTGAAAATGATTTCTAAATGTAATCTGTTTAGACATTAACATCGTTATTCACTAGAATAACGTATTCACTTGAATAACTTATTCACCTCACTACGAGAATATGTCCTTACTATGGAGTTGGCCCAGATGTCTTGTTCATTAGCCAGTAAGTAGTGCCAAATTTACAGGGCTTAGTTACCATTTAAATCCAAATCGTTCCTAAGTACTGCCTTAGTAGTATTCTGGTACTTACGACATGGTCATTTAAAGGAAATGCCCGTACCTAGTCATTTAGAATTGACTGCGGAGTCAGAGCGAAACCTCTTACCTTAATAACCAGGTGAACTAGACGCACTGTCTCATGTTCATAGAGTCATGTGAGATTGAATGAACCATCTTTCAGTGTCGAAGGGCTTTTATACTAATGAGCCTGCTCCAGCAGTTCTGATTAGGCCCATCTCCAGTGAAAAGTCAACTTAGTATCCGTCCGTTCAGACATTTTATGAGAGCTGGCCGTCTATATTAGCTAAAGATATGACATGTAGCCTACATTAGTACTGCACACCTTGTAGGCCTACTCAATCGATGAAAACTTTGAAAAAAAATGCAATTTTGAAATTGCTTTCAACACCCCAGCCAAAGGAAATGTCTCAAATTAAGTCGTTTTTGCTCAATTGTCCACTTGTCACACCGTTGTACAAGCGGAGTAAGAGGTTTAAAAGGACTTCTGTTGGTGGTGAAGGACTGATACTAAGAGACAGGCAGAGGGCTGATCCTGTTGAACACTGCCATCTGCTGGCTGCAGTGCCAAAAATGTTCACATTTGCTGATCATTCACTCGTTTTTGATCATTTTATTTGTCAATTTGTAATAATTTCTCAAATGTTTCCCATTAGATGTATGGTAAGCCTAACGCTAATTAGAATCTCTCGATAGATTTCTCAACATCAGCTTACATTGATTAGGGATGGATTCACTTTGGCATAGTTTTTCCCCACTATAAAGTTGTCTGTTATGGAAACAATGAAGTTTTCTTCAAGTATCACAACTGGAAAGTCCAATTGCCAAAACATGTTAATAGCAGCGATAAAGCGGCCACTGGTGGCAGGCTAAATACGTCTGTCTGCTTTGTTGTATCGACGTAGTGGAGTTTTTTTTCTTTGTCTTTGAATGATTCCAGAGCTCTGTTGTCTCCTGTGTCTGTGATGTGGTGGAGAGGGCTCTGCAAGTTTGCACATATTCTTAATATCCCTTCCCAAGGCTCCTCTCAGGAGAAACACACCACAGCATGTAGCTTAGCCCTGTTGCTTTTACCCTGCGTGTCACTCCGAACATGTTCCCCTTGGTGTCGTCCCTTTGTCCCCCCCCCCCGTCAACCTTCCTCTGTTTGCAATGGGCCCTGCTTTACCCTCTCTGTCGCCCTGGGGGGTCCGGAAAAGATGGAAGGAAGAGACCAAGGGAAATCACACACACACACACACACACTCCCACTCGCACACACATTTCATTGAGTGAGGGCTAATTCCCCTCAATCTGTGGCCTGAGGTCTGCTGGCACGGAGGGAGTGCTGGCCTAAGCCCCTCCACTGATGGACATCCTGATCCCCTCCTCTCCAACATCCCTCAGAGCCTAGATGCACCACCACTCAGCCTGCTGAAAGCAGCCATGGCCACACCAGCCTCATAATGCTCATAGAACAGCTCAACTGAACATTTGCCTTCATTACCCGCTCAAAAGAGAGGTGCAAAATATCACACTGGTTTTCTAATTGTTACATCATATAGGCATTTATATATAAAAGATTTTTAAACATGAAGGCCAGTCAAGTCAACTTTTAATGCAGTGAAACTATTATTGCAACCTTTGAAGATGGGGTATTTTTACAAAAATGTTACCTGGGATAATTGTTGTAGTGCAATTCAATCACAATTGTTTTATAAAGCCTTTTTTTTTACATCAGCAGTTGTCTCAAAGTGCTATTCAGAAGGGGAACAGGTTAGCAAACTTGACTTCACTTACACTAAGGAAAAGTACACACCCTTTTGTTTGGTTTGAGGAGATGTATTGGTCGTTGTACAGTATGTGCCTCTGGGGTTTTTGTGTGTGGCATTCTGAAACTCTCCTCTCTCTCTTACTCGGCAGTCTGAATGTTCTTTTTTTAACGTCATACTACAGGACAGCTGTTCCAGCCACGCACGCCCAGCCAACGGTGTTATTTTAACAATAGTCCTCCCCTTAGGCTAGACTTTGCCAAGGGGGATTAGTATTTTATATCACTTCTGACATTCTGCTGGATAGCCCGTGGCTCCAGTTTCTGTGGTGGGATGAGATGTTTTCAGCCCAACTTCCGCAGTTGTCGTGACCCTCGCCTCATTGAGGGACTTTGGCAGTACACAGTTTCACTCGGCTAATCACGTTGCGCCGTTTCTCGGCGTTCACTCAAGTTTTTTTCACAGCGTCGACAAACGCTCCAAGACTTGACACACACTCATTCGCTAAACATCTCACCGATGTTTAGCGAATGAGTGTGTCAGTGGGCAGGATGGCACCAGCCTAAACCCTTCCCCCTTCCCCCTCCCCCGCCTAAACCCTTCCTATTTATCTGTCAATAGATAGAATGGTGTGTGGCATCAGACCTCTACCTGGAAAGGCTTTCACTTGTTATCCCTCTCCTTCCCCTAGTATGCTCTCTGCTTATTAGGCCAAGTTAATGAAATGCTCCTTTTAAGAGCGATGGGAAAGAAAAACATGCTGGCTCCAGGCCGCTGCCTGGCCTTGTTGGGTTTCAAAACACTAGCTCCTGTTGCCTACACAGCCAATTGGCCAGCACAACCCACAAAAGGCCACATTTGGTGATTAGATCTCCAGGCTTTGAAGGACCTTCTGGATGGACCATGCTAGATTGTGTGTGTGTGTGACCATCAGATGTAAGACTTATTGGCTCGACAGTCCACTCATGCAGCGCTATCACCTGTCAGAAAACCTGTCCTCTGCATTATCTGTTTGACAGCAGCTGTCTGTGCATTAAACATGCATTCATGTAATGATGCACTCCTAGATAGTTTTGTTTCATCTCTTGCCTTAGCATGGGGTCGTTCCTTGTCATTTCAGCAAGCCATGACACCCCCATCTCAGATTGTTCTGAAATCATTTCTGAAGCTAGAAACAGGTCAAATTAGCAATCCAATTTTTTTTTTTTTTTATATAATTTTATCTCTGAGAAATTAAGCTAATTGATTGCACGCAAATTGGCTATTTTAATTTATAGAAATCATATCATATTCAACAAATATTGTACCAAACATCCGATTTGGACCAAACCTTTTTCAAACATTGAGTAGATGAGGAATCCAAAGAAATTGTCAAAAGCCAACCACGGCTTTTGAAGTTGTTGGACATGAAGTGTGAAAATGCTAATATAGGTACCATTTATTTGCATTGGATTTGTGACACATGCTAAAAAGTTAGCATTTGAAACAGTGGACAACAAAACCAACACATGGATTGTTGTCAGACCTTGTCAATAGACTGTCAAAATCCTCTTCCTTGTGCTTTTTGAGGTGGAGCGACACTAGGTCTTTTACTTGACATTTTTGCTACTTTAGTTGTTCAATAGCTCAGATGACAAAAAATGTGTCCTCATTGATCGTATAGGAACAGAATAGTGGTTTAGTTGGTCTGGAAAACAATGTCTGCCACACAGGTATGTTCGTTTCGAGGTTGAAGGCCATCATAAGGATTTCCTTAACATCAAACGTTTCACAGATTGGCTTGTTGCACAGTATTGACATCTGATAAAAAGATGGCAATATCAATGTGCATTCCATATTTGAACATTGTCGTGTGCCTCACACAGTTCCAAATGGAGTTGTCACTTAAATTCAGCTGAAGTGTTGTGAGTGAAACTTGGCAGACTTGAGCCTTGAATGAGCAGTGTAAGAAATGAGCGGTTTTATAAAACGTCCGCTGATTTCTAAGGAGATGATCACATTGGCCATCTTGTCATCTGTCCTGTGCAGATGCTAACCACGAGGCGGCGGCGGAGGCCATCGAGAACATGGCGGATGCCGTCACACACGCCAGATTCGTAGGGACGGACCCCGCCAGCGATGAAGTAGTGCTCATGAAAATCCTACAGGTAATCTTACAGCTAAAATCTTACAGCTAAACGTGCACCAGATGATGATCAATCAAACAAGCTCAATGTCACCCTTTTCCCAGTTACCGGTAGTGCACATATTAGACACTGCACTATATGGGGAATGGGTTGTCATTTGAAACTTTATACAAGTGTATTACATGCATGAATACCCTGGCTGGATTCCCTTTGAGGTTGAACATTTACTGTACGATGGCATACCTCTTAAACAGAGGAGGCTGGTGGGAGGAGCTGGATGGGCTCATTGTAATGGCTGGAATGGAATAAATGGACGGTGTCAAACGGGGTTTCCATGTGTTTGATTCCAAACGTTCCATTCCAGCCATCACAATGAGCCTGTCCTCCTATAGCTCCGCCCACCAGCCTCCTCTGCTCGTAAAAGCCCATGTGGAACTGAGATGGCCACCCTGAATGTTACGCATGTACACACTCGCATGTATACACACTGTCTCTGCCTTGACAGGTCCTGAGGACTTTGCTGCTCACGCCCGTAGGAGCCCACCTGACCAACGAGTCTGTGTGTGAGATCATGCAGTCGTGTTTCCGCATCTGCTTCGAGATGCGCCTCAGCGGTGAGTTCTCCATCTCAGTAATTCTCCCAGTGATTGATGCACCTGGAAGGAACTGCAGCTAGTCCACATGCTTTGCTAGAAAGACACTAAGCTGTATTTTATGAAGGTTTTCCAGGGGAAAAATTCTGGAACTCATGGATATGAACCTGATTCTCACGTTTAGCTTCCATGGCCTCCGGAATCCTCATCACTCCAGCCTAACGTTTTGATGAGCTCTATCACTCAACTACAACTCTCACCCCCTCCAGACCTTCAGGCGTTAGTAGTTCACTAACCCCCCCCCCCTTACCCCCCAACCCTCCCTCAGTCCCTGACCTGTGCTTTAATAAAATGCCCTCCTTATCCAGGCCAAACATAGACAGACAAGAGGTCCCAGCCTGGCCTCGTTCCTCTTGTCCTCTGGGCTCTAATGGCACCTCCTCTGTTTGTTTTGCCCTCTCCACAGAGCTCCTGAGGAAATCAGCCGAACACACACTGGTGGACATGGTGCAGCTGCTGTTTTCCAGGTAACGGGAAGGGTGGGGAGATGTGTGTGTGAGACAAGCCCAAGCCTCTACACCGTACACTGGGACTGGAAAACTTCAGGAAATGAACTTCCAGTTTGTCTATAGAGAACCCTTTCAATTAGGATATTGGATTAGAGCGCCTACCATGAAAACCACTGGGAGGGAAAGTTGTAGGGTTAGGGCTTACCTCACTGTGCTGTGTGTAAATTACAAATCTGTTTAATTTTACAAGTTGCTTCATAATCAGTGTCTGACTTTTTAGTATGAAGATCATTTGGTGAACTTAAACTACCAACTGAAAATCCCAGTCCTCGTCATCAGACATGCGAGCCATTGGCTCTATAAACGACCATGTTAAAGCGCCAATGATAATCATTCAAGCTTTTTTATGCAAAAGTCAGTTTACCATCTACTGATAATGGTATAATCCCTGTCAAGCCTCAATTGGAATTATCATTAAATGCAGTGCCTTCAGAAAGTTTTCATACCCCTTGACTTTTTCCACATTTTGTTGTTACAGCCTGAATTTAAAATGTATTTAATTGAGATTTTGTCACTGGCCTACACACAATACCCCATAATGTCAAAGTGGAATAATGTTTGTTTTCTTTACATTTTTATAAATTCATAAAAAATGAAAAGCTGAATTGTCTTGAGTCTAAGTATTTAACCCCTTTTTTTATGGCAAGTCTAAATACACTACATGACCAAAAGTATGTGGACACCTGCTCGTCGAACATCTCATTCCAAATTCATGGGTATTAAAATGGAGTTGGTCCCCCTTTTGCTGCTATAACCGCCTCCACTCTTCTGGGAAGGCTTTCCACTAGATGTTGGAACATTAGTGCAGGGACTTCACATTCAGCCACTAGCATTAGTGAGGTCGGGCACTGATGTTGAGCGATTAGGTGTGGCTCGCAGTCGGCGTTCCAATTCACCGCAAAGGTGTTTGATGGGGTTGAGGTCAGTTCTTCCAGACCGATCTCGACAAACCATTTCTGTTTGGACCTCGCTTTGTGCACGGGGGCATTGTCATGCCGAATCAGGAAAGGGCCTTACCCAAACTGTTGCCACAAAGTTGGAAGCACAGAATCGTCGAGAATGTCATTGTATGCTGTAGCGTTAAGATTTCCATTCAGCGGAACTAAGTGGCTTAGCCTGAACCATGAAAAACAGCCCCAGACCATTATTCCTCCTCCACCAAACTTTACAGTTGGCACTAGGTAGTGTTCTCCTGGCATCCGCCAAACCCAGATTCGTCAGTCGAACTGCCAGAGAACACGTTTCCACTGCTCCAGAGTCCAATGGCGGCGAGCTTTACACCACTCCAGCTGATGCTTGGCATTGCACATGATGATCTTAAGCTTATGTGTGGCTGCTCGGCCATGGAAACCCATTTCATGAAGCTCCCGACGAACCGTTCTTGTGCTGTGTTGCAACCGAGGACAGGGGATTTTTACACACTACACACTTCAGCACATGGCGGTCATATTCTGTGAGCTTGTGTGAGCTACCACTTCACGGCTGAGCTGTTGTTACTTCTAGAAGTCTCCACTTCAAAATAACAGCACTTAAAGTTGACCGGGGCAGCTCTAGCAGGGCAGAAATTTTATGAACTGATTTGTTGGAAAGGTGGCATCCTATTACGGTGCCATGTTGAAAGTCACGAAGCTCTTCAGTAAGGCCATTCTACTGTTAATGTTTGTCTTTGGAGATTGCATGGCTGTGTGCTCGATTTTATACACCTGTCAGCAACGGGTGTTGCTGAAATGGACGAATCCACTAATTTGAAGGGGTGTCCACATACTTTTGTATATATTGCATTCGGGAAGTATTCAGCCCCCTTGACTTTTTCCACAGCCTTATTCGAAAATGGATTAAATAAACATTTTTCCTCATCAATCTACAAACAATACCCGATAATGATAAAGCGAAAACAGGTTTTTAGAAATGTTTGCACATTTATTAAAAAATAAAAAACATACCTTATTTACATAAGTATTTACCCTTTGCTATGAGACGTGAAATTGAGCTCAGGTGCATCCTGTTTCCATTGATCATCCTTGAGATGTTTCTACAACTTGATTGGAGTCCACCTGTGGTAAATTCAATTGATTCGACATGATTTGTAAAGGCACACACCTGTCTATATAAGGTCCTACAGTTGACAGAGCATGTCAGAGCAAAAAAACAAGCCATGAGGTTGAAGGAATTGTCCGTAGAGCTCCGAGACGACAGGATTATGTCAAGGCACAGAATTGGTGGAAGGGTACCAAAAAATGTCTGCAGCATTGAAGGTCCCCAAGAACACAGTTGCCCCCACCATTCTTAAATGGAGGAAGTTTGGAACCACCAAGACTCTTCCTAGAGCTTCCTGGTCACTCTGACAGAGCTCCGGAGTTCCTCTGTGGAGATAGGAGAACCTTCCAGAAGGACAACCATCTCTGCAGCACTCCACCAATCAGGCCTTTTATGGTAGTGGTCAGACGGAAGCCAGTCTTCAGTAAAAGGCAAATGACAGCCCGCTTGGAGTTTGCCAAAAGGACTCTGACCATGAGAAACAAGATTCTCTGGTCTGATGAAACCAAGATTGGACTCTTTGGCCTGAATACCAAGCATCACGTCTGGAGGAAACCTGGCACCATCAATGTGGTGGCAGCATTATGCTGTGGGGATGTTATTCAGTGGCAGGGACTGGGAGACTAGTCAGGATTGAGGAAAGATGAACAGAGCAATGTACAGAGAGATCCTTGATGAAAACCTGCTCCAGAGCGCTCAGGACCTCAGACTGAGGCGAAGGTTCACCTTCCAGGACAACAACCCTAAGTACACAGCCAAGACAATGCAGGAGTGGCTTCGGGACAAGTCTCTGAATTTCCTTGAGTGGCCCAGCCAGAGCCCGGATCGAACATCTCTGGAGAGACCTGAAAATAGTTGTGCAGCGACGCTCCCCATCCAACCTGACAGAGCTTGAGAGGATCTGCAGAGAAGAATGGGCGAAACTCCCCAAATATAGGTGTGCCAAGCTTGTAGCGTCATACCCAAGAAGACTCGAGGCTGTTATCACTGCCGAAGGTCCTTTAACAAAGTGTCTGAATACTTATTTCATTTAAAAAACATTTTAAAAACGTCTCATGTGGTATTGTGTGTAGATTAATTAGGTGGGGAAAACTGTTAAATACATTTTAGAGTAAGGCTGTAACGTAACAAAATGTGGAAAAAGTCAAGTGGTCTGAATACTTTCCGAATGCACTGTATAGTGTAAGTTCAGGAGTAAACCTAACAAGTCACATAATAAGTTACATGGACACTCATTGTGTGCTATAATAGTGTTAAACATAATTTGTTTAAATAACTACCTCGTCTCTGTACCCCACGCAAACAATTTTCTGTAAGGTCCCTCAGTTGAACAGTGAATTTCACACACGGATTCAACCAGAAAGATCAGGGTGGTTTTCCAATGCCTCATAAAGGGAACCTATTTGTAGATTAAGAAAAAAAGCAGACATTGAATATCCCTTTGAGCGGGGTGAAGTTATTAATTACACTTTGGATGATGTATCAATATACCCAGTCACTACAAAGATACAGGCGTCCTTCCTAACTCAGTTGCTGGAGAGGAAGGAAACCGCTCAGGGATTTCACCATGAGGCCAATGATGACTTTAAAAGAGTTACAGTGTTTAATGGCTGCGATAAGAGAAAACTGAGGTTGGATCAACAGCATTGTAGTTACTCCACAATACTAACCTAAATGACAGAGTGAAAAGAAGGAAGCCTGTACATAATAAAAATATTCCAAAACATGCATCCTGTTTTTGTAACAAGGCACTAAAGTAATTCTGCAAAAAATGTGACAAAGAAATTCACTTTTTGACCTGGAATACAACGTGTTATGTTTGGGGCAAATCCAGTACAACACATTACTGAATACCACTCTCCATATTTTCAACTATGGTAGTGGCTGCATCATGTTATCGGATGCTTGTAATCGTTGACTGGGGAGTTTTTCAGAATAAAAAAATGGAATGGAGCTAAGCATAGGCAAAATCCTAGAGGACAACCAGGTTGTCTGCTTTCCATCAGACACTGGGAGGTGAATACTCCTTTTAGTAGGACAATAACCTAAAACGCAAGGCCAAATCTACATTGGAGTTTCTTACCAAAAAGACAGTGAATGTTCCTGAGTGGCCTAGTTACGGTTTTGACTTAAATCTGTTTGAAAATCTTTGGCAAGACCTGAAAATGGTTGTTTAGTAAAGATCAACAACCAATTTGACATGAAGAATTTTGAAAAGAATAATGGGCAAATGTTGCACAATCCAGTTGTGGAAAGCTCTTAGAGACTTACCCGGAAAGACTCACAGCTGTAATCGCTGCCAAAGGTGATTCTGACATGTATTGACTCAAGGGGTTGAATACTTATCTAATCAAGATATATTCGTGTTTTATTTTTCATGTTTTTTTACAAATGTTTTTATTTTTCTTCCGCTTTGACATTGCAGAGTATTTTGTGTAGATCGTTAACAAAAAATTACAATTAAATCTATTTTAATCCCACTTTGTAACACAACAAAATGTGTGAATACTTTCTGAAGGCATTGTACATTAACGTATTCAGCAACACTTAGCCATCTTAATTTCCCTCTGCATTCAGAGGTCAACAGGGCGCCGGTCCACTAATGCAATAACATGATTCTCTACCGACTTCAGCATTGTGGGGAAGCATGCCACATCGTTCCCCCCACCCCCTGTCCCAGAGGCCCGTACATTAGACTTCCAGTCACATCGTCTCACAGACGAGTGGATGAGCCTGCGGAGCGCCAGACTGTATGATCTGCATATAGATGAAGAAGAGCGTCTCCCCCATAAACACACACAGAATTAGCATGGCCAGTAATCCTGCCAGAAATGATCATAAAATCAGACGGAATAGAGTCGTCTCATTCTCTAAATGTATTACGCCCCCCCCCTCCCCTCACCACCTCAAGAATAAACAGAGCTCAAAACAAAGTCACGGTGTAATTCTCTCTCTTGGAGGCGCATGGATCTCAGACGAGGCTATTTGATGCAGGATTTGTTAAGAAACGTGGTGTCTTTCACAGTGGAGTCCGTTGATATCGCTAAGTCACTATCTGGACATTCTTTGTGTATTTGTGTCGTCGTTGGGAGTTGTGTGTCATGCACTGCAGCAGCTTGTTATCATATCTCTTACAACACTGTTTACTAGTTGTCGGATATGGAAATAGAAATGAATGACAGCCATCGGGGGCAGCAGGTAGCCTGGCGGTTAGAGCGTTGGACTAGTAACCGAAAGGTTGCAAGATCGAGTCCCCGTGCTGACAAGGTAAAAATCAGTGGTTCTGCCCCTGAACAAGGCAGTTAACCCTCTGTTCCTAGGCCGTCATTGAAAATAAGAATTTGTTTTTAACTGACTTGCCTAGTTATTACAACTTTCCTTCCCACAACAACGTGCAAGTACGTTGAGGATGCCTATTACGTAGACTCACTCACCCAGCCCCCCCTTGTCCGCAGCTCATCCATAATAAAGACGTAAGAGCCTTGAGCAGCCCGGGCATAATGAGCAGCAGATCTCATTGAGTGCTCAGGAGGAGGCTTAGATTGCCTACTGAAAGTATTATGAATGTTAATCTGTTGGACTCACAGATCATCCAATAATCGAGCTTGCAAGACAACACTCTATTAACGCAGAGTTAACGGCGGGGGGGCCCCGTCTCCGTGTGTGTGTGTGTGTGTGTGTGTGTGTGTGTGTTAGCCAGTGACATCTCATTCGCCGCAAAGCCCAAGAGTCCACAAAGCACAGGGCTCTCGGACAATGTGTGAGGAGTAGAAACATTACGCTGCACAGCTCATCTCGTCAAGCCACTGAGAAGCTCATCTGGGTTCGGGATGGAAATGCAGGGCCCTCAGACAGATTGCTTCTGTCAGCCCTAGTGCCTCATAAGCATCGCTCTCTCTCTCTGTGTGTGTATGGTTATTTTCATGGAGCTTTGGTTACTTTAACAAGCTTTGTTTAGCAGTTGTCAACTTCTACACCAGCTGTTTTTATTTTACTGTCTGCAAGCCTTTGGGGGATTTAATTAAATTTCATCTAAGATGACAAACAATTTTCCGTTCTTTGTCCCTGCTTGGATATTGACATGCATGTGGTTACACAATACAGATTTTATTTTCAGTGTGGCGTTAATGACATTGAGTTTCCATGTTAGTCTAAACTGTGATATTCAAGTACTGCCCTTTGGTATCATACAGTTTGCAAGGGCTTAAAGCCTTTTGTGCTCTTAATGCTTATAATCGCCACCGGGCACAGCCAGAAGAGGACTGGCCACCCCTTAGAGCCTGGTTCTTCCTGGGTTCCAGTCTTTCTGTGCTTCTGCATTGCTTACTCTCTGGGGTTTTAGGATCAGTTTCTTTATAAGCACTTTGTGACAACTGCTGATGTAAAAAGGGCTTTATAACTACATTTAATTTGATTGATTGCTCTAGCTCTACATGTAAAAGGGACTCAACTTCAGATATCCGCTGCGAACGGAAACTGCTTTGTTGGTGTAGATATCAGGTTTCCTGTCGCCTCACGGTGGCTGATGAATGAATGACCTTGAATTGACGGTAGAGTTTGAGAAGGCACAGGAACTCAACGCAGAGGGAGGAGAGGAGAGGACAGGACAATGTATTAATGAATGTATAAGTCTGATAATTGACATCCTCCTCCCGCCCTTTTTTTTTTTTTTTAGACTACCCCAGTTTAAAGAGGAGGCCAAAAGTTTTGTGGGCGCCAACATGAAGAAGGTAAACTCAAATTAGGCCTAATGTTGAATGTGCCAGTACTGTCTTGCTATGACTGATTTTCTTGCATCACCCCCTCCCCTTGTCTCCTCCTGGTTCCTGTCATCCCCATGGTGCTGTGAGTAATCATTGTACTCTACAGGGATGGCCACCGTAGCAACACCTCTTTTTGCTAGGTCTTTGCTCCCCCACGGCCAAAAAGAAAAGTGTCTTAACAATAATAATAATATATTGTCTTGACGTGCGGAATTGCAACTACATACCCAATATGCCCTTCCCTCCCTCTGCTTCCACCCATCGTGGTGGCGTGCTTTTCCCAATATCACCTCCATCTCATCAAATGCTGCGTTTTTTTATTTTATTATTTTATTTTATTTGAGTTCCTCTTTACAAAATGCATATTTGCCTGTGTTCCCTCCCACAGATCCCATCCTGTATCCTGGACACACAGGATCTTATTTGTACAGAGCAGCCTAAAAACACCAATCAGAGGGGCTTAGAGAGGGTACTTGTTAAAGGCTCTCGACTAGTGCATTGAAATAGGCCAGGTTAGCGTGGCTTTCTGGAGTGAATGCATGAGGGTGCATTTTAGGGATATTTTAGCATTTTCTTATATCCTGGGTTTAAAGGAATTTCATATTTCCACAACATAAATTTCACATGAATTATTAACAACTTAAAAAGACATTTCATTATTTGGTGGTTAGATTTTTTTTTTATCCCACTAAACTCAATTCAATGTAATTTAAATGAAAATAAATACAGGTTAATGGTTTCAGGCTGTACAACAAATTACGTTATTTCAAACTGTTCATGTATTCATACCCGTTTCTATATACAGTGCATTTGGAAAGAATTCAGACCCCTTCTCTCTGTCCACATTTTGTTACGTTGCAGCCTTATTGTAAAATGTGTTAAATGCATTTTTCTTTTCCTCATCAATCTACACACAATACCCCATAATGACAAAGCGAAAACAGGTTTTTAGAAATGTTTGCAAATTTATAAAAAATAATAAACAGATACGTTATCTACATAAGAATTCAAACCCTTTGCTATGAAACTCCAAATTGAGCTCAGGTGCATCCTGTTTCCATTGATCATCCCTGAGATGTTTCTACAACTTGATTGGAGTCCGCTGCAAACGGAAACTGCTTTGGTAAATTCAGTTGATTGGACATAATTTGGAAAGGCACACACCTGTCTATATAAGATCCCACAGTTGACAGTGCATGTCAGAGCAAAAACCAGGCCATGAGGTCGAAGGAAGTGTCCGTAGGGCTCCGAGACATGAGATGGTGTCCAGAAGGACAACCATCTCTGCAGCACTCCAACAATTAGGCCTTTATGGTAGTGGCCAGACAGAAGCCACTCAGTAATAGGCACATGACAGCCCGCTTGGAGTTTGCCAAAGGCACCTAAAGGACTCTGACCATGAGAAACAAGATTCTCTGGTCTGATGAAACCAAGATTGAACTCTTTGGCCTGAATGCCAAGCGTCTGGAGGAAACATGGCACCATCCCTGAGGTGAAGCATGGGGTGGCAGCATCATGCTTTGGGGATGTTTTTCAGCGGCAGTGACTGGGAGACTAGTCAGGATTAAGGGAAAGATGAAGGGAGCAAAGTACAGAGAGATCCTGGATGAAAACCTGCTCCAGAGCGCTCAGCACCTCAGACTGGGGAGAAGGTTTACCTTCCAACAGGACAATGACCCTAAGCACACAGCCAAGACAACGCAGGAGTGGCTTCGGGACAAGTCTTTGAATGTCCTTGAGTGGCCCAGCCAGAGCCTGGACTTGAACACAATCGAACATCTCTGGAGAGACCTGAAAATAGCTGTGCAGCGACGCTCCCCATCCAACCTGACAGAGCTTGAGAGGATCTGCAGAGAAGAATGGGAGAAACTCCCCAAATACAGGTGTGCCAAGCCTGTAGCATCATACCCAAGAAGACTCGAGGCTGTAATCACTGCCAAAGGTGCTTCAACAAAGTACTGAGTAAAGGCTCTGGAATACTTATGTAAATGTTATATTTAAGTTTTTATTTTTAGTAACTTTGCAAAAAATTAAAACCAGATTTTGCTTTGTCGTTATGGGGTATTGTGTGTAGATTGATGGGGGGCAGAAAACAATTGAATCAATTTTAGAATCAGGTTATGTAACAATGTGGGGAAAAGTCAAGGGGTCTTAATACTTTCCGAATGCAGTGTATGCATCGTGTGGCTTGGATTGGACATTTCTCTGGCATTTCTGATTTAGCCTCATACCACAAACAGTAGAAAAGAACACAAGTGACACTTTTATTTCACAATCATACCCCATCAAACCTAGACTCCAAGTGTACAAATACAAATATTGATGGGCACCAGAAATGTCAGCTTGGGGCCTCCCGAGTGGCGCACTGGTCTAAGGCACTGCATCAAAGTGCTAGAGGTGTCACTACAGAGCCGGGTTCAATCCCAGGCTGTATCACAACCGGCCGTGATCGGGAGTCCAATAGGGCGGCGCACAATTGGTCCAGCATCGTCCGGGTTAGGTTTGGCCGGGGAGGGCTTTACTTGGATCATCTCGCTCTAGCGACTCCATGTGGTGGGCTGGGCACCTGCAGGCTGATACCGGTCGTCAGTTACATTTACATTTTTACATTTTAGTCATTTAGCAGACGCTCTTATCCAGAGCGACTTACAGTAGTGAATGCATACATTTCATAATTTTTTTTTTTTCTTCCCGTACTGGTCCCCCGTGGGAATCGAACCCACAACGCTGGCGTTGCAAACACCATGCTCTACCAACTGAGCCACATTGAACAGTGTTTCCTCCGACACATTGGTGCGGCTGGGTTCCGGGTTAAGCGTCGGG